>NC_141667.1:221432584-221860084 GCF_028749965.1 Puma concolor
GACCAGTTTTCTTCAGCCAGTAATTGCATGGAAAAAAAGATGAAAGCAGAATGTACAGATTAGAAGAGACTTAGATATATCCAACCAGTTACAATGTGCCTTGGAAAGTGATTCAAACCAACACGCTATATAAATTATAAATTTTGAGAGAATTATAAATTTAAACACTGGTTGCTTAGTTGATGATGCGAAAGAATTATTTAAAAAGTTTTAAGTGATCTGGTAGCCTGGTTTTATCTGTTTTACAAGTATCCCTTTGTTTTGAAGATACGTACTGAAATGTTATGAGTTAAATCATATGATAATTTAATTATCTGGGATGTGCTTCAAAATAATATGAGGGCGTGGGGGAGTGGGTTACAATACAAATGAAACAAGACTGGCTGCATTAATAATTGTTGAAGGTGGGTGAGAGGTACATGGGTATCATATACTGCTGGATCTATTCTTATACATTTAAAAAATTCTTTATAATAAGAAGGATGGGGTTTGGATTAAGTTCTTAATATCCTATGGCTAGAAAGTAGATGAGCCAGGATTTGGACAGACAATTTTAGTCTAGAATTGATTTTCTAAGTGCTATACTACCTCAAAACATATCTTGAAATGTGGATATTAAACAGTGGCAGAAGATCTGGACAGAAGTAACTTGCCACTTCTCATCTCCCCAATGATAGTCATTTCGGAGTCTAAAATGTGGGATGAGTATAGTGCATTGAATTTTAGGAAACTGAGCTCTTCCTAAATGTTCTGGTTCAGCTGTAATAACGCTTCTATATTTATTTTTCTGCCCTTTCTCTCTGAGGGAGAGCATCTCATTTCCCTAGGGGATGCATACATCTCTTATAAAGAATCTCTCACAAGACAATAATTAAGTTTCTTCAAAGAAAAGTCTGCTCCAAGTCTTTACTTTTCCTGAAAGGTGACACTTAATCTCAGTCATTTTATGTGTGTATTTCACTTAAGGGTTTTCTAAATCAATTCAGGGTTGACTTGTTGACTTTATTCCTGCTTCTCAATAGAATTATATCAAAATTCTGGTTGCCTGAAGCCATCAGGGCATGGGGAGGGAATGGGAAGGGTATCTAGTCTTGGCATCTATCTATGGGGCATCTCCTACCTTATCATCAGCCATATTGGTCCCTAGGCACTGGTAGATATGCTCATAGAGCTCTGTTTCCCCATATAGTCTCTGATGTAAAGTCTAACCAGATCATTCTGTATCTCTCTTGCCCCATGGTGAGGACCTTCAGGTCCCCTGCCTTCTGAGAGAGCACAGTTCTCTTGAATGCTCTTCTTCACCACGGAAGCTTTCTCAGGACCTTTTGCTCAGGTCCGCTGGACTTCCCATTTAGTCTAGTGCTGTTCCATCTACCCAGGTTAGGTAAGAGATCTGCACATGTACTGCTCCTCCAGACTCCACCTAGGAAACAAAACACTGGTCTCTTGCACCCTCAGAACCTCAAATTGCCAAGCGCTCCATCATGGAACCACCATTGTGGATTTTCACCTCCAGAGAAGAGAGAGTGCAATATCCCTTATGAGACTCCCTTAGTACTTCCATATATATATATATATATATATATATATATATATATATATACACACACACACACACACACACACACACACACACACATATATATATACACACATATATGTATATATGTGTGTGTGTGTATATATATATATATATATATATATACACATACTTATACACACACACACACACACACACACACACACACACACACACATTTGGTTCCTCTTTTAACCCAAGGACTTTTTATCTAGTGTCCAATGGGCAGAAAATTCACTGTGCTCACGCAATCTTCCAACTCTTGTCTCACATCTGGACCTCATGTTTTAAAGCTCAAAAGCAAAGAATTAACATGTTATTTTTGTTCTCCACAGTGAGCTGTGACTTCCCTACAGGCAACAGATCCTCCATATCTAGCTGGCTAAATAGGGGAGGGTCATGGGTTAACGTTAAAACACCATCTTGCCACACGGGGATTGTAATTGTACTGAATGGGCTGCCATGAAGTCCATGAAACCTGGAGTTCTTTCTCTTACATAACTACTTTTGAAGGAAAGTAGATTCAACTGATTTTTTTTCCAGCAAAAGCCGCTATGACTTATGCCATTTTCTTTTTTAAATGGGACTAAACCCTCTTGCTCTTGTTACAGCTAATTAGACTGAAAAGCAATTTATCAGACACAGACTACTACTTATGAATTGCACATGAGGAAAACTGACAATCTCTGAGGTGGCTGCGCAAGATATTTGACCAAGGAGGTTAAACATTCAACCAATACTGAGTTGGTACAAACTACCTCAACCACATCCTCCCATGTATGGTTAATAGGTGGGTAGATGAACAAAGAGAAGATAGATAGTGCCTTTGCGCTAAGGTGGCCATTGCAAAGAATGCTGAGCAACTTGTTGGCAACTGTAATTTGCACTGTGTACTGCATGGCGGGGAATTTTGGATACCGAGATGACCGTGTGGTTGCTGGGGTTAACTTCCACACTACCTCATGTTTTGTATATATTTGCATTGAATCTGCATCACTTGGGTAATCTAGCATGTATCTTTCCTGGGTCTGATAAGTACCATGATACCTACTGTCTTAGTCATCTTGGGCTGCTATAACATGAATACCATAGACTGGGTGACTTGAACAATGGAAATTTATTTCTCACGGTTCTGGAGGCTGGAAGTCAGAGCTCAGGGTGCCAGAATGGTGAGAGCCCTCTTGCTGGTTTGCAGACTGCCTTCTTAGGCTCTCTTTATTTCTGTTTATAAGAGCATCATGAGGGTTCCATCCTCAGGATCTAATTATCTCCCAAAGGCCCTACCTCCTGATGCCATCCCATTGCGGGCTAGGGTTTCAACATAGGAATTTTGCAGTGGGGACACACACGCATAGTCCCTAACACCTACTTCATGGGATGTGAGGATTTAATGAAATAAAGTATATAAACTTCCTACCACAGTGCCTGGCACATACTAAGTAGAAGCCTAATATGTTTAAAATTTCTTACTGATTGATTATTATTGATTGACTCATTAACCTGTTGCTACTGTAGATCTTTGGTTGAACCAGTGGCACTAAAATATTTTCACTCTATTCAGGAATCCTCAAGAGGCTGAACAATCATTATTTAGTGATCATTATTACTTATTAAAGAGTCACTGTTTATTTGTGACAGTACTAGGAAACTCAGTGGCAAAAGGTTTTGCATTTCTTTTTTCTCGAAGTTAGGAACTCTCTTAGGATAGAGAGGATAAGAAAGATCCTGTTATCCTCCTCCCAAGATTTCCTAATTTCCTGAAACAGGTAATTATTGTTGCTTTTTGAATTGAGAGGAGAAAAGGAGTGACATGATTTGTTAAAAATTATCACAAGCAGGGGACCATCTGGATCTCCTGACCATGTCCGTAATGCTTTTTCCAGAAGGTTGTACAGTTTCTGATAACAAATGCATTAGTAATCTATGGCTGCATAACAAATCACCCCCACATTTAGCAGTTTAAAGCAACTGCATTTATTAACTCATAGTCTCTGAGAGCCAGGAATGCAGGGAGAGTGCACCTGGGTGTTTCTGGCTCAGTTTCTCCCAGGAGGTTGCTTTTGAAGTTGCTGGTCAGGGCCTAAGTCACATCAAAGCTCACCTGAGATGGAAGGATCTGCCTTCAAGTCCATTGCCTCAAGTTCCTTGTGGGCTAGTGGACTGAGGGCCCCAGTTCCACATTAGCTGTTGGCCCCAGGTATCTATCATTTCCTCAGCACATGAACCTGTCAATGGGGCATTCAACATGGTAGCTGGCTTTCCCCAGAATAAATAATCCAAGAGGGAATAAGAAATAGAGTGACCCAAGAGAGAGAAATGTGGTCATTGAAGTGTCATATTCTTTTTCTTAGAATTGAGTCATAAAATCCAGCTCTCCTCAAAGGGAATTGCACAAAGGTATGAATGCCAGGAGACAGGGGTCATTTGGGGCCATCGTGGAGACTGTCTATCACACAAAGATACATCTGACACAGTCCTGGGCAAAGAAACGGCTGGATCTAAAACCTCAATTCCATAGTTGGTTGCTTGGAGACTTTCTGTCTGCATGGAGAGTTCTAGTGTGAATATATAAGAATTCAAAAAGAATTTGCAACAGGTATAAAAGCAGATCTAACACCACATTATATTCATTATATATATGACGTTATTCACTTGAATGGATAATGAGACTGGAATGTTGGAAAGAGGGCTATACTTATACTTACATTCTTTGAGTCTTAGGCCTGCTTACACTCACTGACCATTCACCAAGTGTCACTAAGTTTTCAGGCATTTTTGTTCAGACAACAGCTCTACTCCAAAGACAATGTAGGAAGTATACTTAGAGACCATCCAAGTTTCTACATTATGGATTTCCCACAGGAGGCATCTATCACAGAAAATGTTAGAACTTATGTCATACTGTGGTTGGATGGCTCTGCATTCACCGGGAGCTTCTTAGTAAATACATGAAAATGATTCTGTCTTTTAAACTTTATAGTCTTCTTGAAATATCTCTGCATTAGTAGCTATATTCATTATAAGACTATCAACAGAAGATATTTTGACAGGGACACTTCTTCTGCCTTCCAAAGTCTTTGAATCCATGATCAAGACGAGCAACGCACAGAAAAGAAATAAATATGGCTGGTACTGCATAGGGTCAATGGGCAGAAGGACTCCAATTTCTGCAAAGGCCATGGGAAGGAAAGGAGGAAGAAAGGTTTCACTTGGGAAAGAACATCAGAAGCCACAGGAGAATAGGCACTCCCACACATTGCCAGTAGGAAGGTACATTTTTATAACCTCTGTGGAGGTCAATTTGGCAATATACATCAAAATTACAACATACTTAGATCTTTTGACCCAGAAATTCCACTTGAAGGAATTTATCTTAAGAATACACTTGCATGCATGTGATGTGATGTTTGTAGAAGATTACTCACTGCAACACTGTTCATAGCAGCAAAAGACTGGAGTAATTTAAATGTTCATCACTAGAGGAATGGTACAAAAAAAATGGCATGTGCTCATAACGTAAAATTACCTAGCTGTAAAAATGTATGAGGTGGTCCACACAAAAACCTGTACATGGATATTTATAGCAGCTTTATTTATAACTGCTAACACTGAAGAACTAAGATATCCTTCAGTAGATGAATGCCTAACTATGGTAACATCCACACAATGGAATATTATTCAGCACTAAAAAAAATTCAAGACATGTGAGAACCTTAAATGCATATTACTAAGTGAAAGAAGTCAATCTGAGAAAGCTTATACTGTATGATTCCAACTATATGATGTTAACGGAAAAAGCAAAACTATAGAGACAGTAAAAAGACCAATGGTTGGCCGGAATTAGGGATGAGAAAAGGGTGAGAAGGCAGAATATAGAGAATTTTTAGGGCAGTGAAACCATTCTGTGCAATACGATAATGGTGGTTGCATGTCATTACATATTCGTCCAAAGCCACAGAATGTACACCGCCAAGAACGAACCCTCACTTAAACTGTGGATTTTGGGTAATGATGGTGTGCCCGTCATGTAGGTATTTCAGTTGTAACAAATGCACCACTCTGGTGGGGGATGTTGATAGTGCAGGAGGCTGTGCCTATGTGGGGACAAGGGGTATATGGGAAATCTCTATGGTTCCAGCTGAATTTTGCTGTGAATCTAAAACTGCTCTAAAATACAAAGTCTATTTTTTAAATAGTGTGACGAAGCTCTTTGTGTAGTAACACATAACATCTTTAAGATACACTGTTAAGGAACGAAAGCGGGGTCTCTCCTATGAGATCACCTGCTAGGAAAAGAACTCGTTAAGAGGTGCACCACCTTCTGAACGTAGCTCAATGGCGTGAGGCGGTGTTCGTGTAATTTACCACTGGTACTTATTTGCCTTTCTTAATATACTAAAATGTTAAGTATACTAAAATGGCGGGTGGTGCTCTATTCAAAATATACCTTGTCTTATTTTTTTTTTTTTTGAGCTTTATTTTATTATGGTAAGAACACAACATGAAATCTACCCTCTTAACGTATTTTTAAGCGTACGATACGTTATTGTTGACTATACGTAATTTTTTAGAGCAGATCCCTGGAGCTTAATCACTTTGATTAACTGAAACTTTGTGCCCCTTGACTAGTAATTCCTCATTTTCCTTCGCCCCAGTCCCTTGACAATCACTACTCCATTCTTCGATTCCGTGAGTTTGACAATTTAGGTACCTCATGTAAGTGGATCGCACTATTTATCTTTCTGTGACTGGCCTATTTCATTTAGCGTAAGGTCCGCATGGTGCATCCATGTTGTCACACGTGAAGGATTTCCTTCTTTTCTAAGGCTGAATAATATTCCATTGTGTGTATATAGCACATTTTCTTTATCCATTCATCTGTCAATTGGCATATACCCTTTTTCCACATCTCGGCTATTGTGAATATTGCTGCAGTGAACACAGGAGTGCTAATATCTCTTTGAGGTACTGATTTCAGTTCTTTTGCATAAATGCCGTAAGTGGAATACCCAGATCAAATGGTAGTCCTCTTTTTAGTTTTTTGAGGAAGCTTAGTACTGTTTTATAGAGAGATTGCACCATTTTGTGTTACTACCAACAGTGTGCAAGGGTTTCAATTCCTCCATATCCTCACCAGTGCTTGTTTTAAAATATGCCTTGTCTTGGGGCGCCTGGGTGGCGCAGTCGGTTAAGCCTCCGACTTCAGCCAGGTCACGATCTCGCGCTCCGTGAGTTCGAGCCCCGCGTCGGGCTCTGGGCTGATGGCTCAGAGCCTGGAGCCTGTTTCCGATTCTGTGTCTCCCCTCTCTCTGCCTCTCCCCCGTTCATGCTCTGTCTCTCTCTGTCCCAAAAATAAATAAAAAACGTTGAAAAAAAAAATTTAAAATATGCCTTGTCTTGGGGCGCCTGGGTGGCGCAGTCGGTTAAGCGTCCGACTTCAGCCAGGTCACGATCTCGCGGTCCCCGAGTTCGAGCCCCGCGTCAGGCTCTGGGCTGATGGCTCAGAGCCTGGAGCCTGTTTCCGATTCTGTGTCTCCCTCTCTCTCTGCCCCTCCCCCGTTCATGCTCTGTCTCTCTCTGTCCCAAAAATAAATAAACGTTGAAAAAAAAAATTAAAAAAAAAAATATGCCTTGTCTTACTTTTCAAGTCATGCTTCGCTCCCAAGAATATCAGCAGCAGCATCTGGTGAGAAGGGCAGTTCTATGAACTCCCAAGTGCTTCTATGGGTTGCTCCACATCAGGGTGCAGATTCATAGTACATCCAGATTAGCCAGTTTATCTTGACTGAAAAGCAAACAGTTCATTAATCATAGCATAACCTCCTCTCACCCTGTGTCCCTATTGCCTGCCTATAAGGGAAGCGACATATTTATTTATTGAACAAAACAAAACTCCTGCTTCCAACTAGCAGGAGAAAAGGTCAAATTGCCAAGCCATGATGTAATCAAAGAGCAAATGGTAAATAACTCTGAGGTCACATCTATGGTATAGAACTATTTGGAAGAACAGTGGAGTCTTAGGCAGTTAGAATGCCTTTAATGACACTGAAATGGAAAGAATGTGAGCATGTTGGCAAAGTTAACTGGACGGGGACTGCTTTTGGCCACCTCAGAGGGTCCAAACAGGACGGAAATTGGTGGGAACTCAGAGCTGGTGCTCTTTAAGAGAAGAGAAGAAAGAAAGGGAGGTAGAAGAATGGGTCCGTTGTTTCTGGAAGATAGGAGCAGAGATTGTCAAACTCTGAACCTTTGGTTTAGGGGAGAAATTATAAGGAATGGGAGTGACCTAACCCAGAAGGCAAAGAGCATATTCCCACTGGCTCCGATGCCCCTAAAATTCTTTCCAGATGCCTGACTTCATGGAAGGGGAGAAGAAGTGCCAAAGAGAAAACAGGAGGCAAGAGGAGGTAGTGAACCAACAACAGAAAACAAGGGGAGGAAAGTACTTCACATCTCTTCTGAAGAGATCATTTTATTTTCAGTTCTCCCAGAAATTATATCAGAACAATTTTTTTCCTGAAATAATATATACAGCTATTAATAGCATAGTATTCCCTATTAGCTTCCACTCTTACCAGAATAGGGAAGGCAATTCCCTCAATATTGACTGAGAGCCCCTGTGTTAGGTGCTGAGGTACAAAATGAAACCAAGGAGTCCTGAGGACCCGGTGGCAGAACCGTGTAAAATATGGTTTCTCTGAACATGACCCCTCTGGTCAGAGGTGGGTCGGCCAGGGCTTTGTCTGTTCAAAGCCAAGCCCAGCCACATGGGATAGAGATCGGATGTGCTGGGGCGGACCAGGGGCCAAGATAGCCAGGGATCTGGCTTTGAATCACTCTGGTATTCGAGCTTTTTTCCCTGAAGAAAAATGAGAAAATACTGGTCATGTGGCTGTTGAGTATTTTTCAATAAGCAAGCCTTATTTTTATCATGTTATGAAATGCTTGTCCCCGAGAGCTCTCTTTAGGTGCATGGTAATTGCTGCTATACCAGTCGGATGCCCTCATGCCAAGAGGCTGGCATTTTGATTTTTGTGCGCCCTAAGCACTTTTACCTCTGTCGACCTCTTCCCCTCAAAAACGAAAAAAACAGATTAAAAGTTATATTTTCAAATTTTATTTTTTAAATTATATCTTATAACTGCATTTGTGTAAAGATGCATATTATATCTAAATTTTACATTAATATTATATATAAAACATTTTTCATCCTAAAAGTGGATATTTTTGCCTCCTGAATTGAAAAGAACTTACAACATTTCTGTGGGCCCCTAACGTCTCGTGGTCCTAGCGATGACCTGCTACGCCTCATGTGGAAGTTGGTCCCAGATGCCACCCTAAGCCTCCCTGCCACATTAACGCCTCCACTGGAGATGGCAGTAGAGGTAGATGGCATCGTTCTGAACTCACTGTGGCCTCATGCCCCAACCAGCTGGCAGGTAGAGACGCCACATTAGCTCTTCTTCCTACGCATGTGTTCAGGTCAGTGTTGTTTCATATTTCTTGTAGCAGCTCAAGGCATTTCACGTGTCTTTTCACTCTGCTGCCTGCTGTATGTCCCGCAACGGCATTCACAGAGACGAATAGGATGAGTTGTACAACAGAATCATTCAAGCGGTAGAACAATTCTGAAACACAAGTGGGGAGGAATTGCTTGCGCTTCTCTCATGGATTAGCTGAAAATCCAATGCAAGTAGTCAGTGGTTATTCAATTCATAACAAACACTGCTGATGGAAAGAACCAACAGAGAATAAAATCGACAAAGGCTAAAGCTGCACATCGTGAGACTTACTATTGCCAAGCGCGGACAGGAAAACTAAAATCCTGGCAAAATTTGGATCTGCAAAATTGGACACAGGAAAATTGGATTTCATAAAAATAAAAGATACAGAACACATTGCACATTGTCAAAACTCTATGAAAGATGATAAATCAAAAGCAACCAATGAACAAACCCTTGAGAAGGTGAAAAGGCAAATGGAAAATAATTAATCCTGATTCAAGTAACTTTTCTAACGCGAATGCACGATATAAAAGTATCACTGCATTGTAAAGAAAAATTTTCATAAATTAAAGCGTGGGTAATAGAATTCACTTTGGAAAATTAATTAATGTGAATAAAATTCTAATTAAAATTCTAGGAAAAGCAGGACTGGAAATATGCAGGGCAACAAGAGATGAATTGATTGATTTTTAAATATTTATTTATTTTGAGAGAAAGAGAGAGGAGAGAGAGAGAGAGCGAGAGAAAAAGAATCTTAAGTAGGCTCCACACTGTCAGTGCAGAGCCCCACACAGGGCTTGATCCCACGACTGTGAGATCATGACCCAAACCTAAATTAAGAGTCAGACACTCATCTGACTGAGCCACCCAGGTGCCCCAACAAGAGATTTTTTTAAATGGCAGAATTTGCCTCCAGCTGGCTCGTGGGGCAAGTGCAACCTCATAGAGAATAAAAGCAAAAAATCTCCCTTTGTAAATGTTGTCTCCTTTGATCCCACATCCCTCACATCCACTGGTATCTGGAACTGTCCTTTTAGAACATTCCAATGCAGTTATAGTAGAATCTGTACATGTATAACTAAACTAACATTTTAAAACTTTATTGCAGGAAAAGAAACTTTTAAAATAAGATGTTCTTGGGGAACCTGAATGTCTCAGTCAGTTAAGCATCCAACTCTTAATTTTGGTTCAGGTCATGATCTCATGATTTGTGGGATTAAGCCTTGTGTCGGGCTCTGTGCTGACAGCATGGAGCCTGCTTGGGATTCTCTCTCTACCTCTCTATGCCCCTTCCCCACTTGCACATGCTCTCTCTCTCTCTCAAAATAAACAAACTTAAAAAAAGTGCTTTAATAACTTAAAAGTGTATTAAGACTTTGGGACCCTATATCTCTTTACACCATTTTAACTCTGAATTTTGGTTAATTCCATCATTTTAATTATTATTACAATTATTATTAGAGCTTCTCTAAGACTGAAGTTTGCAAAACCTGTCTGGATAGAGCAAAGTTGTCACATCAGAGATCTGTGTACATTCAAGAGAGAAAGAGAGTCTTCTGGGTTTAGAATAAATTGACTCATTAACAGGAATGTAGAGGTGGGCATTGCACTTTGGAGAGCATTGTTTCTATTCCAAATTATAAAATTATATATCCCAGTTAATATTACTAGAAGCAATTTCAATGGTTCCCTTTAGTACAATAGGTTGTGAGCCTCTCAGAACGTAATTGGTTGCTAAGGAAAACCATGAGAAAATAGACAGAGATATAAGATAGGCTCCAATTTCTCAGAAGTACCTTCTGATCCAATCATACCAACTATTCCCAGAGCTTATGGCCTCATCATCTTTTAAAAATCACATTGCCTTGAAACACCTGTATCCTAACCCAAACTGCTATATTTTTGCAGTAAGTATGTCATCTGTGATTACACTTCCTAGTTTTTGGCATGTCTGTAAGTAGAGAGCATCAGGCTGATACTGACTATTCAGGAGCTCCCCCAGAAACATCTGGAAGCTTCCAAAATCAGGACAAAGAAATTCCAGTTCCCTTTTGTACTCTCCCTAGAGCTGTCCTTCTGAATTTAGTTTTTCACCCAAAAGACTCTTCTCTGGGTGTCATTTCGTTCAGAACCTGCACTGTAGAATAGGCCAATATTTAACAATAATACAGTACAATCAGCTAATGTTGATACAGAAGACTTTCAGCTCAGAAAATAAAAGGTTGACCTGGAAAGTTCCTTAGAATCTGGCAGTTTCAATCTATTCACTTTACAGACAAAGAAATATTATAGATATATAGAGATGAGAGAAAATGAGAGGAAGAATCCATACTCTTTTTTACCATTAGAACAAGGCATTCGAGAAAACATAGGGAAATGAACAGAAAATTGTAGACCCACCTAGTGTCTAGGAAGAAAACTCCATGAGCCATCTGTCTTACTGACTACTATATCTCTAGTTCCTCACCCATGCTTGAAACTCAAAAAACTTTGTGTTATGAATAAATGGCAAACTTTAAGTAAATCACCTAAGTACATACCTAATTGTGGAGACGAGCAGAATGGGCATGTGAATGGACCTGGAATGCCTCTCTAGATTGCCCAGCAACAAGGGAGTGGAGATTGATATTTCTACCTCTTCCAGGTCCTAAATTCCTTTAGGACCAGAGACATCTCTTGTTCCAGAGGGAAAAGTTGTTTCCAAACTCAACTTCCCACAAATTTAGGACCCCCAAGGCCTCCAGGTTCTAGGCCTTTGGCATTTCCTAGCAATCCCTTAAACAGCTAGAGTCTAAGGTTGGGCAAGTTGGTAGCTGAGCTCAAAATATTTATTCCCCCGGAGCAGGACTGCGCTCTCACTGAGGGTCCTGATCTGGAAAGACACTCCACTCCCATAGACAGGAAGACCAGGAAGTGGGATATCCCCTTGGATCACTGTCCCTGCTGAATGTCTGTCTCTGCTCTGGCCACAGTGTGCCTTTCTGGGGATGCCAAGACAAGAGAGATATCTGTGGAGCCATCTTTGAGTTTTATCTTTCTCACAGCTGGTCACCTGACCTCAACTCACAACACCAGAGATAGTATAGAATCGTAGTCATTTTCAGAACCGGAAGCTATTCCCATTTTACAAATGTGAGAACTAAAGTCCAAATAAATGTGTGTCTGGTCATAAGTCACATGGTGAGTAATGGCAGGGTTGGAAGAGCCCCTGCCTTGTCAGATTGGTTATGTAGTCACTTAGGTTGATGAAAGATGATTGATGCCAATTTTGGGGCCCATGGAGTGGAAGAGCCTTGACATAAGCTTTGGAACTACAGCATCCCTCCCATGAATCATGGAAAGTCTAATGTCTTCCCAGGATTTCTGCAAATTCCTTATGGGTTTATATTCTCAGAATAATCTTTGGCACCCATTTCTGCTGATTAGTTGAATTTAGAGAATTTAGTCTTCAAATTTCCAGTGGCATCATAAGTTTGATTTGCTTAAATCAGGATTCAAATAAGGTCCACACGTTGTGATTAGTGGATATGTTTCTAAAGTCTTTTTTTTTTAATTTTTTTTAATGTTTATTTTATTATTTTTGAGACAGAGAGAGACAGAGCATGAACGGGGGAGGGGCAGAGAGAGAGGGAGACACAGAATCGGAAGCAGGCTCCAGGCTCTGAGCCGTCAGCCCAGAGCCCGACGCGGGGCTCGAACTCACGTACCGCGAGATCGTGACCTGAGCTGAAGTCGGACGCTTAACCGACTGAGCCACCCAGGCGCCCCTAAAGTCTTTTTTAATATATAAGTTCCACTTCCACCTCTTCTTATGTATCCCTTTCAGTTTGTCTATCAAATGAATTGGGCTGTTTATCTCATAAAGTTTTCCATGGTTTGAACTTGGCTGATCGTGTCCTTGTAGCATCAATTAACATGCTTCTCCACTAATTCATTCGTAGTTTTAAAATGGTGATATTTTAACTCTGTCATTACTTTTTCTTTTGTGAACCAGAATATTTTTATAAATAGAAACCTCCTCTTTTCAACTGTTTCATTATTTAGAGCTATATTTATTGTAGGAGAGACAGAATAGGTGCTTGATTCTCTTCCTTCATTTATCACTTTTCAGAAATAATAAATCTCTGAAGATAACTACTGAATTAAAAAAAACAGTATGGAGTTGTAAAATTAAATATATTTAGTAACTTTTAACTACTTGCATTCTTTATTATTTTGGATGCCTACATTTTCACACCTTTTAAATGTAGGAGTCTATTTGAGTCAGCTCTCAAGTTATCAGATTCATCTCGTACATTTCAGATCTAGAATCATCATTTCTGTAGAGACTTTTGGTTTCTTTTACTGAAAAGTAGTATCTGGAGACCACATTCTTAGAATTAGGGGGGCTCATTGTTACTAGGTTGTTCGTTGTTTCTTTGGCTTTTTTTTTAACATAAAATATATCAGGAGTTCTTACTAATATTTCCAAATCAAATTTAGTTCTGCAGAGTCTTAATCTCTTTGATCTTACATCTGGGTCTCCTTTCTCTATGCTAAGAATCCAGGTTCTGCATGACCGTGGGATTTACAAAATTAGAACATCACATACCTATCCGTTTGCTCCATCCTATCATATGCCCACAGCAGCTTTAGGACAACAAATCCAAAACTACGGGTAACACCATAATTACTGAAAACAATTTAAGACTTGTTTTTGCAATTCTTTTTGGCTGTAGGGTATATCCCAAATACTGAATTTTTAAGTTACTTGGAATAGTTCTTTTCTTTGTGGTCTAGCCACCAACTGGATACATATTTAAATTTAGGCTCACTGGCTTCATTTTGTAGTTTCAGGGATTACTTTTTTTTTTTTTTAATGTTCCCTGATATTACCAGATATGAAAGGGTAAAATATGTACATCTAGAAATACCAAGCTACTTCTTTGATATCCAATGTCTGAGCATATCTGAAAGGAGGATTGCATGCTAGAAAATTCTTATCATTCTGAGAACACATGTGAAACATCGATGGGTGCAAAGATCCAGTTGATTGTTTCTCTTTGTGGACACAGTTGCCCTGATTGGTCCCAACTGTTTTACACAAGAGAGGTTTATTTTCTATCACCTGACATGCCAGATTCCTTGAAGGATGAAGGAACAGGGGTCAAAAGACAGATCACTAATGGGGAAGAGGGTGAATGAATGTTCACAGTGGTTAGAGCCTATTATATGTATTAGATAGCATTAAACACTCATGTTTTAATCTAAACTGAATATAGTGTTCTGCTCCATAATAAGTATTGTATACTTATAGAAATTATTTTTAAAATAATTGACCATCCTAAAAATTGGCTCTTTAGGAAGCTGCATCGTGTTTTTATGTGTGTTTTTCAACCCTTTAGGACACAATGCTTGAGTTCCTTATATTAGGACATTGATGCAAGTGGGCTATCAGGACTGTTTCATCGCACTGTGGTCTAGGATATTTCTGGGACAAATTGGAAATACAGTGCCAGTTAACTTGAGTTTCCACACATTATTCTTGCTTTAAAAAGCATTCTAATTAATTATATCTTTGTAAAAGCCAAAGGGCTTTTGTAATAGAAATAAAGCTAACCTTTCCAGAGTGCATACTGTGTTCCGCGCATTGTTCTAAATGCTTTGCATGCATTAGCTTATTTAATTAGCTTAAACAACAAACCTGTAAGCTTGTTGCTATTGTCTTCCTGATCTTGATGATGAAGAAACTGAAGCATAAAGGGAATTGATAGACAGCTTGCCTGACTGAGTGTATCAGCCAGGATAAGGTAGGTAACACATTGGTAACCAATAAGCCCTGTCTTGGTGGCTCAACACAATCAAGTTTATTTCCCACTCACACTGAATGTTCTCCAGGAGTCAGCAGGGCAGCTCTGCTCATTGTAGGGACAGTCATAGTGTAGACTCATTGCAGCTACTGAGTAATCCAGGCTGCTGGAAGCCCCATCCTCGTGCTTCCACAGTTGGTAGTGCAGACAACATGAAACAACATGGAAAACCGCACGTTTTCCTTGAAGCTCCTGTCCAGAAGTGCTGCACAGCACTTCTGCTCATATTACATGGGCCAAAGCAGGTCAGATGGTCTAGCTACAAAGAAAACAAGGAGTGCAGTTCTCCCATTGTCTCAGAGAGCTAGAAATACTGAGTAGCACTGATGGTCTCCGAAATCAAGAAATGGAGGGTTGAGAATATGGATTCAGGTCGAGGGTCTTATATGTTGTGATCTTAACCTTGCTCATATTTTAAAAGTAGTGCTTCTTTTCCCTCATTTAATCATTTAAGATTGAAAATTGTGCCCATGTTTTGTAATGCACATACTACATGTGTATACCTTATAGCAGTATATGTATGTAACTTACTATACACATATACTGGGGATGCATGTCTATCAGAAATGCCTCTGAGAGGGATGTATAGGTATTGAAGTTTGGAAAATTGCTGCTTCAGGCAATGAAAAATTACAAAGATTTTTAAGTGGGAGAAAATTATGATCAAATTTAGGTTCTTAAAAAGAGAATTCTGTAAAAGTGGATTGCCCAAACCATAAATTTACATTGCAGGACCCTGTTGATGTAACTGTGCCATATTTGGAGATTCTTTCCTCTAAATACTTAATATTTTCATTTTTAAAATATACTTTCAATATAAAAAAAAGTTTGAGGATTATTGATTCTAGACCAATTACCTAATGTTCAGACAAGAAACACGAAGCCAAAGTGGTTTAGTAAGTTGTTCAAGGTCATATAGTTTGTCAGTTCCAGAACCCACACTTACGCAGATCTCTTGATTTCCCCACTCATTACAAACTCTATCCCTCCTCTTTCTGCAAGATAAAAGATACTAACATCAAAATTGAGAAGTTATTTTTGAATGATTGCTACTAATCCTTTGTCAGAAAATCTGGAGGGATATTTTAAAAGGTCCAAAGGGCCAGAGTATGAGGGAGAGAGACAGAGAGAGGGAGAGTGCCTGGGCTGGGTATGGTTGATATGAGTGTTTGGAGGAGCATCTGTGGGGTAGGATGAGAGATGGTAGCGTCATTTTTTCATTCTATAAAACAATCACCTGGGATCCAAGACTCCCCTTTCTCTAAGGAGTTCAACTTCCTTTGTAAGCTGAGCTTTCTCAGGAAGGGAAGGCTCTGAGCTGGTGAATTGCATATGAAGCTGTCCACATCCTTGAATTCTACTCTGAAAAGTCGTGTTGAGACAACATCCCATGAAAGGACAGCCCTGGTGGGCAGTAGTCCCATATGCTGGGCTGCCACAATTATAGAAACATGGATCCCAGGAAGAGTGGTTCTGAGCAGCTGGCTATACCTTGGAAACTAAGACAAAGTGAGGGGAAGCAGAGACAAGCATTAGCTGGCAGTGGGAAGTTTGAGCGTCCGTGCAAACCCCAGAGGAAGGTGGCAGAGATGTCATTAGAGGTAAGTTCTTTATTTATATATATATATTATATATATATAAATAATATATATATTTGTATATATATGTATATACAAATATATATTATATATACATATGTATATATTAATATGTATATGTATACACATATTATATATATACATATGTATATATTATATATGTATATATTATATATGTATATATACATAGACATAGATATATATTAAATATAATTTATATTTAATATAATGCCATTATATATTTATATAGATAATTATACATATATTTTTATACATATATAAAGATATATATAAAGATATATATTAAATATAATTTATATTTAATATGAGTTTAAATATAATTTAATATAATGAGTTATTATATATAAAGATATATATAAATATATATATACATTAAATATAATTTATTGTAAAATTGGTTTCCATGCAACACCCAGTGCTCATCCCAACAGGTGCCCTCCTCAATGCCCATCACCCACTTTCCCCTTTCCCCCACCCCCCATCAACCCTCAGTTTGTTCTCAGTATTTAAGAGTCTCTTATGGTTTGCCTCCTTCCTTCTCTGTAACTTTTTCCCCCCTTCCCCTTCCCCGTGGTCTTCTGTTAAGTTTCTTAGGATCCAGATATGAGTGAAAACATGGTTTCTGTCTTTCTCTGCCTGACTTATTTCACTTAGCATATTACTCTCCAGTTCTGTCCACGTTGCTACAAATGGCCAGATTTCATTCTTTCTCATTGCCAAGTAGTATTCCATTGTATATATAAACCACATCTTCTTTATCCATTCATCAGTTAATGGACATTTAGGCTCTTTCCATCATTTTGCTATTGTTGAAAGTGCTGCTGTAAACATTGGTGTACAAGTGCCCCTATGCATCAGTACTCCTGTATCCCTTGGGTAAATTCCTAGCAGTGCTATTGCTGAGTCATAGGGTAGGTCTGTGATGAGAAAATGCAGGTGGTGGTTCTTGGGTTAAAGAACTCACCTCTAAAAAAATTAAAAATATAGAGGTGAGTTCTTTAACCAAGAACCACCACCTGCATTTTCTCATCACAGACCTTACCAGGGTTTAATGGAGTAGTTACTTGGTTATCTGTCTCCCACCCTACTGCTTTTCCATGAGGGCAGACACCACATCTGTCTTGGTCTCCACGGCATTTCCATTGCTTAACATACCTTTGTTAAGTGAGGAGTATAAAAGGCACACACACATACACACACCCCAAATGAAATATAACTTACTGAAACCTTGCCCTCTTTGTATTTCCCCTCAAAGATCTTTGGGAAGAGGGCTGTAGAGAGCCCTCTGGTGAGACCTGGACCAGGCTGGTGACTTGACAGACCCTGAAGACAAAGGCTTCCTACCTGTCTGAGCTGCATACGCACAGTTGCCTTCCTGCTTTGAGCCTTCTGCGGTCCCTGCAACCTTGGGTGGGAGTGCTAGCGGCACCCTGATGAGTCCAGTGTTCTGGAGGAAATGGAGAAAAGGGAGGGAGGAGGGGAGCCATGTCTTTCCCAATGTCTGAGTTTCCCTGTGTGCTCATTTGCTGATTTTGCTATGCACCCAGCCTACCTCTCTTCAAGACAATTTGTCTCTGTCTCTTTGGTCTCTGGTGTCTCCCCTATTTCCACCCTCAATCGTTTTTCACTCCTGGACATTTTCATTCCCAAAGAGAACTCAAAAAATAACCATGCTTTTCACGTTTTGGTCGGTCTTTTTTCCCACTCTCTGGAATGACTTTCATGCCTCTCCTGTCTGCTCAGACCTACAACATCCCCTCACCAATCCTTATTTTCACATTTTACTGAAAAACAAAACAGAGAAGAACAAAAGAGAATGATCTCATCTTCTTCCAGTGCCTCTCCCAACTCACATGCCTTTCTTCTTGCTGCCAGTGGATGAATTGACCTGCTCCCATCTCAAGACCACTCCACTCTGCTCTGGGTCCCCTTGCCATGGTCTTATGCAAGGCTTTCACTCCTGCAATCCTCCCTTTTTCTTTGCATCATAGTTTTTTCCTTTATACTGAATTATTTTCATCAGTATCCAAATCCTGGTATAATATCTTTCATCTTAAAAACATGAAATAAAACTCTCTTAGATATTCTGCACCGCCCCACCAACAACTGCCCCATGGCTATGCTCTTCTTAGCAGCCAAAATCTTTAAGAGTTGTCTATACATACTGTCTTCATCTCACATTCTTCCCTCCCCTATTAGGCTTCTGAAACTGTGTTATGGGCTGAAGTGTGTCCCCTAAGAAATATGTTGGACCTTATTTAGGAATGGAGTTGTTGCTGGTGTGGTTAAGATGAAGTCACACTGAGGTACTGTGGGTCTTTCATCTGGTATGAGTGGTGTCCTTACAAGAAGGGGAGAAAGAGAGAGAGAGACAAGAGGGGAGAATACCAGGTGACAACAGAGGCAGAAGTTAGAGTGGTATGTCTATAAGTCAAGGAACACCAAGGATGGACAGCCACCACCAGAGTCTAGGAAAAAACAAGGAGAGATTCTTCCCTAGATCCTTCAGAGAGAGCGTGGCCCTGCTGGCACCCTGATTTTGGACCTGTGGCCTCCAGCACTGTAAGAGAATGGATTTTGTTGTTCTAGGTCATCCTAGTTTGTGGCAGTTTGTTGTGTCAGTCCCAGGAAACCAATGTACTATATGGATCAAGGTTACAAAGTCAAGCAATCCCTTCTAATTCCTATCTTACTGGACCTCTTAGCATCCTTGATAGCATGGATCATTCCCTCCTGGAATTCAGGCAATTCCCTGTCTCCTGGAATTCAATATCATCCTGTTTTCCCGCCACATCACAGTTTCTTCCATCTCAGTCTGCACTGCAAGCTTCATCTCCCTTTCTTAGCTTCTAAAAGTTTGAGTGCCCAAGACTCAGTCCTCAGACTTCTCTTCCCTGTTCTCACTCTATTTCTTGCAGTTCTGTGGATTTATGTGTTACCTAACACCCATGGCCCCACAGTTTACATCTCTAGTCTGGGCCTCTCCACCGAGCTCTGGGCTCAAGTATGTCTGCCTGCTTACTTTCTCCTCTCAAATATCCTAAGGACATGTTAAGTACAAACTTAACCTGTCTAAACCAGAACTCCTGATTCTTGGCCCCCAAAACCTGCTCTCCCATCATTAGTAAATTGCTCTGGCCAAATGGTCTGGCCAAAACCTACAACACACCCCTCTTTTCATATTGTTAAACTGCAATTCTGTAGTTATTAAAAAATAACCCCTCATTCTTTCCCCACTTAAATCCCCAGCAACCATCATTCTGATTCTTTCTTTATTTTTTTTAATTTTTAAATGTTTATTTATTTTTTGAGAAAGAGAGAGAGAGAGCATGAGTGGGGTAGGGGCAGAGACAGAGGGAGACACAGAATCTGAAGCAGGTTCTAGGCTCTGAGCTGTCAGCAGAGAGCCTGACTCAGGGCTCGAACTCATGAACTGTGGGATCATGACCTGAGCTGAAGTTGGACGCTTAACTGACTGAGCCATACAGGCGCCCCTGTGCTTTCTGTTTCTATGAGTTTGACTCCTCTAAGTATCTCATATAAGTGGAATCATATAGTACTTGTATTTTTGTGACTGGCTTATTTCACTGAGCATAATAAGGTCCTCAAAGTTCATCCATGTGGCAGCAAATGTCAGAATTTCCTTCCTTTCTACGGGCAAATAATATTCCATTGTATGTGTGGAGCCAATTTTACACATCCACTCATCTGTCGTGGACACTTGGGTTGCCTCCATGTTTTAGCGATTGTGAATAATGCTGCGGTAAATATGGGTACACAAGGATGTGCAGACTGCTTTCAGTTATTTTGGGCATATAATCTGAAGTAGAATTGTTGGATCCTGTGGTATTCCTCTTTCTAATTTTTGAGGAATTGCCATGTTTTCCATGGCGGCTGTACCATTTTACCTTCCACCAATAGTGCACAGTTCTCTGAATTCTCACCAACATTTGTTATTTTCTGTGTTTCCTTTTGTTTTAGTTGCAATTCTAATGAGTATAAGGTGGTATCTCACTATAGTTTTGATTTGCATTTCCTTCATGATTCGTGACACTGAACATCTTTTCAAATGCTTACTGGTCATTTGCGTATTTCCTTTGGAGAAATATCTATTCAAGTACTTTGCCCACTTTTCAATGGGGTTGTTTGCTTTTTGTTGTTCATTTTTAGGGATCTCTATATATTCTGGATATTAATTAAGTATTTGGTCTATTTTGGATTATTTTTGTATATGGTGTTAAATGAAGGTCTAACTTCATTTTTTTTTTTTTTTTTTTTTTTTTTTGGTATGTGGATATGCAGTTTTCCCAGCATCATTTGTTGAAAAGTCTGTCTTTTTGTCATTAAATGGTCTTAGCACCCTTATCAGGCATCATTTGGCCATACATGTGGGTATTTATTTCTGAGCTCCCTGTTCTATTTCATTGGTTCATATGTCTGTAATTATGCAAATACTACATTGTTTTGATTACTGCAGCTTTGTCGTAAGTTTTGAAAACAGTAAGTGTGAGTCTTCCAGCTCTGTTGGTCTTTTCAAAATTGTTTTGGCTATTTAGGGTCTCTTGATATTCCATCTGAATTTCAGGATGAGTTGTTCTATTTCTGCGAAGAAAGTCATTGGGATTTTGATAGAGACTATTTTGAATCTATAGATTATTTTGGGTAACATTGACACCTTAATAATATTAGGTCTTCTAATCCATGAACGTGGGATCTGTTTCCTTTTATTTGTATCTTCTGCAATTCGTTTTACCAATGCATTGTAGTTCCCTTGTACAAGTCTTCTGTTTCCTTAGTGAATTCCTAAGTATTTTATTCTTTTTGATGCTATTATTAGTGGAATTATATTTGTAATTTCCTTTTCAGATCGTTCATTGTTAGTGTATAGAAATGCAACTGATTTTTGTATGTTAACTTTGTATCCTGCTACTTTGCTGAATTTATTATATTAGTTCTATCAATTTATGTGTTCTGTGTGTCTGCATGTGTGATCTTTAGTTTTTATCCATATAAAATCATATCATCTGTGGACAGAGATAA
Source organism: Puma concolor (assembly GCF_028749965.1). Classification (NCBI taxonomy): domain Eukaryota; kingdom Metazoa; phylum Chordata; class Mammalia; order Carnivora; family Felidae; genus Puma; species Puma concolor. Next base: position 221,454,177 of record NC_141667.1, read on the forward strand.
TTTTACTTCTTTCTTTACTATTTGGATACCTTTTATTTTTCTTTTTTGCCTAATTGCTCTGGCTAGAACTTCCAGTACTATGTTGAGCAGAATGGCAAGTCTTGGAAAAAACTGTCTTTCATCATTGACTATGTTGTTTTCTGTAAGTTTTTCCTTCTTTAAAAATAATATAATTTATTGTCAAATTGGCTACTATTCAATGTGTAAAGTGTGTTCTTGGTTTTTGGGGTAGATTCCCATGGTTCATCGCTTACATACAACACCCAGTGTTCATCCCAACAAGTGCCCTCCTCAATGCCCATAATCCATTTTCCCCTCTCCTCCACGCCCCCCAACTCCCGCATCAACCTTCAGTTTGTTCTCTGTATTTAAGAGTCTCTTATGGTTCGCCTCCCTCCCTCTCTGTTTGTAATTATTTTTTCCCCTCCCTTCCCCCATGGTCTTCCGTTAAGTTTCTCAAGATCCACATATGAGTGAAAACATATGATATTTGTCTTTCTCTAACTGACTCATTTCACTCAGCATAATACCTTCCAGTTCCATCCACATTGCTGCAAATGGCATGATTTCATTCTTTCTCATTGCCACATAGTATTCCATTGTATATATAAACCACATCTTCTTTATCCATTCATCAGTTGATGGACATTTAGGCTCTTTGCATAATTTGGCTATTGTTGAAAGCTCTGCTATAAACATTGGGGTACATGTGCCCCTATGAATCATCGCTCCTGTGTCCTAGTAGTGCTATTGCTGGGTCATAGGTAGTTCTATTTTCAATTTTGGGGGGAACCTTCACACTGTTTTCCAGAGCGGCTGCACCAGTTTGCATTCCCATCAACAGTGCAAGAGGGTTCCCGTTTCTCCACATCCTCTTGCCAGCATCTGTTGTTTCCTGAATTGTTAATTTCAGCCACTCTGACTGGTGTGAGGTGGTATCTCAGTGTGGTGTTGATTTGTATTTCCCTGAGGATGAGTGATGTTGAGGATCTTTTCATGTGTCTGTTGGCCATCTGGATGTCTTCTTCAGAAAAGTGTCTATTCATGTCATAGAGAGCTTTAATTATATTGAGGTAGTTTCCTTCTGTTCACAGTTTGTTGAGTATTTTTTTATTACTTTGCAAAATGCTTTTTCTGCATCAGTTGAGATTATGGTGTTTCTTCCTTGCTTTCTTTCTGTTAATGTGATATATTACACTGATTGATTTTTGTCTGTTGAACCATCCTTGCATTGCATCCTATCCACTTGGTCATGGTGTATAATCCTTTAGATTTGCTGCTGAATTCAGTTTGCTAATATTTTGTTGAAGACGTTTGTGTCATTGTAGATGGAGCTATTAGTCCGTATTTTTCTCTTCTTGTAGTATCTTTGTCTGACTTTGGAATCAGGATAATGCTAGCCTCATAGAATGAGTTTAGAAGTGTACCCTCCTCTTGAATTTTTAAAAAGTTTGACAGGAATTGGTATAGTTCTTCCTTAAATATTTGATAAGATTCACCAGTGACGTTATCAGTTTGGGGCTTTTCTATGTAGGGAGAATTTTGATGACTGATTCAATCTCCTTACTGGTTGCAGGTCTATTCTTTTTCTATTTCTTTGTGATTTAGTTTTGTTAGGTTTTAGTCTTGTTAGATTTTGTCCATTTCATCTGTGTTATCCAGTTTTTTGGTATACAATTATTTGTAATATTCTGCTACTCCTTTTCATTTTGTAGAATTGGTAATGATGTCCCACTTTCATTTCTGATTGTACTAATTTGAATCTTTTCTCCTGTTGTCTTTGTCCATCTAACTAAAGATTTGTCAATTTTATTCATATTTTCAAAGAACCAACTTTTGGTTACATTGATATTCTCTATTATTTCTCTATTCTCTATTTCTTTTTTTTTAAGTTTATTTATTTTTTGAGAGAGAGAGAGAGAGCGAGAGAGCGAGCATGATCAGGGAAGGTACAGAGAGAGAGAGGGATAGGACAGAGGGTCTGAAGCAGGCTCCATGCTGACAGCAGGGTGCCTTATGTGGGGCTTGAACTCACAAACCATGAGATCATAACCTAAGCCAAAGTTGGATGCTTTGCTGACTGAGCCACCCAGCACCCTTCGACTCCATTTCTTATATGTTTGCTCTAGCCTTTATTATTATCTTCCTTGTGCTAGCTTTGGGTTTTGTTTGTTATTATTTTTCTGGTTCCTTAAGCTATAAATTTAGATTATTGATTTGAGATCTGTCTTGTTTTTTACTGTAAAATTTTTAAATAAAAAAAAAATTCCCCCCTTTAACGCTGCTTTTGCTATGCCCCATACATTTTGGTATGTTGTGTTTTCATTTTTCTTGTAATTTCGTCCTTGATCCATTGGTTTTTAAAATGTTTTTAATTTCCACAAATCTATAAATCTTCCAACTTACTTCTGTTGTTTACTTCAAACTCCATGTCAATATGCTTAGAGAAGATACTTTGTATAATATCTGTCTTTTTAAATCTATCGAGACTTAATGTGTGGCTTAATATATGGCCTATCCAAGAAATGTCCCACGTGTACTTGCGAAGCATGTTTATGCTGTTTTTGTTGGATAGCATTCTATATATATTTGTAGATCTACTTGGTTTATTATATTAAGTCCTCTGTTTCCTTACTTCTATCAGTTTGTTTTGAACAATATTGAAGATAGGGTATGGAAGTTTCCAAGTATTTTTGTGCTATTTCTCCCTTCAATTCTTTCATATATTTTGCTGGTCTGTTGTTGGGTGCATAAATGTTTGTAATTGTTATATCTTCCCGTATTGAACCTTTTATTAATTTATCATGTTCTTCTTTGTCTCCTGAAAAAAAGGCAATGGCATCATTGCCATTTTTTGGCGATGGCATCATTTATTGCTCACCAGATACTGTGCTTAGGAAGGCATATCTTAGTTCATGCTCATGAACCCCCTTCCCCGGCTCTCCTTGCCTCTCTCACCTGTGTTGTTGCCTTTGCTGCACAATCACACAGGTTAGGTGCAGGAGTTTCCTCTTCATATGTTTGGATTTTGTCCTACCGCCTCCACTTACTGTGACTGTAAGGCTCAGTTTGCCCATCTGTAAAGTGGGGGGGACCATCATAGCTACCTGACAGGGTTGTGAGGATAAAATGCATTGACAGTGTAAAGTGTTCAATACACAGGATCAATCCTTGTTTCTAAGACCTGTAGTGGCAACAAGCTTCTGTTCTAAAATATTCAGTGTCTGTAAAAATTGGCACATTTGTTACCTCACTGTTTGGAAAAGCAAGAAAGTTGTAAACACTTAAATATTCTCCAATTCTTGAAATCTGTTTTGATTTAAAGTCTGTTTTGTGTGACATTAGTATAGTCACCCCTACTCTCTTTTGGTTACTATTTGCATGGAATATCCGTGCTCTCACTTTCTATCTATTTGTGGGTTTGGAGCTACAGTGAGTTCTTTGTAGACAACATATAGTGGGATCATATATTTTTGGAGAGTTTAATCTATTTACATTTAAAGTAATTACTGACAAAGAGGGCCTTACTTCTGTCATTTTGCTATTTGGTTTCTATATGCCTCATAGCTTTTTTCCCCCTCATTTCCTGCATTATTATATTCTTTTGCATTTATTTGATTTTTATTTTTAAATTTAAATTTTTTAAAATTTCTTAAATTTAATTTTTTAATTTCAAATTAAAATTTAATTTAAAAATTTTTAAATTTTAATTTTTCACAATTTAAATTGTGAAACATTTGAATTCTTTTCTCATTTCTTTTTGTGCATATTCATAGCTATTTTCTTTTTGGCTATTATAGGGATTACATTTAACATCCTAAAGTTATTACACTCCAATTTGAATTATGCCAGCTTAACTTCAATAATAGTTTTCAATATAGTAATAGTTTGAAAGTTTTTAACATACAAAACCTGTTCCTTTATAGCTCTGTCCCCACCTTTCAGTTGGTAATGTCACAAGAGTACATCTTTATACATTGTATGTTCAACAGCATAGTTAATAACTCTTTTAAATTAATTAGTGTCGAAAATTATGTAGGAAACAACAAATCACACCAAAGCTACAATGATACTGTTTTGAATAATATTTAAAAAAATATTTTAGTCTCTTAAATCATGTAGGAAACAAAAAAAAAATGGAGTTATAAACCATTGTTACAATAATAGTATATTTTATAACTGCCCATGTATTTGACATTATTGAGATCTTCATTTCTTTTATTCCTTCTAGTTACTATATAGTGCCTTTTCATTTCACCATGCAGGATTCCCTTGAGCATTTCTTTCAGGGCAGGTCTGGGAGTAATTACTCCCTCAGCTTGTGTTTATCTGGGAATATCTTAATTTCTCCCTCACTCCTGAAGGACAGTTTTGCTAGATAAAGGATTTTTGGTTGACAGCTTTTTTCACTGAGTACCTTGAATGTATCAGCCCACTGCCTTCTGGCCTCCAAAATTTCGGATGAGAAATTTGCTAATGATTTTATTCCTTCATGAGGAATTGTCCCTTCTATGTGACAAATTGTTTCTCTCTCACTGCTTTTAAGATTCTCTTTTTATTTTTGTCTATTGAAAGTTTGATTATCATATGTCTCAGTGTGGATTTCTTTGAGTTCATTTTATTTGGAGTTCATTAGGCTTCTTGAATGTTTATATTCATGTCTTTTGTCAAATTTGGAAAGTGTTGAGCCTTAGTTTATTCAAATACTTTTTCTGCCTCTATCTTCTTCCGGGACTCCCGTAATGCATATGTTGGTCCACATGATGGTGTTCCACACACCTCTAGGCTCAGCTCACTTTGCTTCAATCTGTTTTCTTTCTGTTCCTCAGACTTAACACTTTCCATTGTTCTATCTTCACACCCATTCTTTCTTCTGCCTCCTTACATCTGCCTTTGAATCACTTTTCATAACCCTTAGTGTACTTTTAAGCACCAGAATTTCTTTTTGAAAATTTTGTTTTTTGGTTTTCTCTTTACTGATATTCCCATTTTGTTTACACATCATTTTCTTGACTTTCTCCGTATCTTTCTTTAGTCCTTTGAGCATGGTTAAGAGGATTATTTTAAAGTCTTTGTCAAGTACAACTATTGTCAGGTCCTTTTCAGTGACAGTTTCTGTTGACTTATTTTTTTTAATTTTTTTTCAACGTTTTTTATTTATTTTTGGGACAGAGAGAGACAGAGCATGAACGGGGGAGAGGCAGAGAGAGAGGGAGACACAGAATCGGAAACAGGCTCCAGGCTCCGAGCCATCAGCCCAGAGCCCGACGCGGGGCTCGAACTCACGGACCGCGAGACCGTGACCTGGCCGAAGTCGGACGCTTAACCGACTGCGCCACCCAAGCGCCCCATCTGTTGACTCATTTTTTTCCTTTAAATGGATCATATTTTCCTGTTTCATTCTATGGCTTTTGATTTTTTGGTTGAAAATTAGACATTTGAATCTAATTGTATGGTAACTATGGAAATCAGAGCATCTCCCTTCCCAGAATTTGCTGTGTTTTGCTACTGTTCCTGTTTGTTTCTTTATTTACTTCTGTATTTACTTCTTTATTTGTTTTGTTTCTTTATTGTTTGTTTCTTTATTTACTTCTTTATTTATCTGTCTCTGTGTCAAGGATCATCCTGGGGTGTAAACTTAAGGTCTTCTCAGATCTTTTCTGAGCCTTTCCCTGGGCTTATGTGGTAACTTTCTACTTTTCTTCATGTATGCAATTGTTTTTGGGTGTACTAGTCTTTAATGTCTAGCTCTCAAAGAGGAGAAAAAAGAGAAATGAAGTGGGGATAAAGGTGCCAGTCCTTTAAATCCCCTGTAAGTCACTTCAGCCAGAGGGAGAGGGGCTTTGAACAATAGGAAAAGGTGCAACAATACTGGCTGTTCTCCTCTTTGTCTGAACCTCTGTGATCAGAAGCAGCAATCAACTAACAGAGCACAGACCCCTGGTGTTTGGAGGACAGGGTCCTTTTTCCTCTGCCTGGCTCCTGAAAGCTGTATGCAGGCTGTTCCAGAAATACATGCACAGCTGCCTGTTATGAGGTTGGGAGTGGGGGATGGGTAGCTGTTAGTGTAGTATGAACTGAAGTTGACCAAAGTTAACCACAATTTGCTGTCCTAGCCTTCCCCTGGAAGTTGTGAGACTCCAGAATAGTTACTTTGGGCAGATTCTGCTAGTGCAATTGTTCTGTAGATGAGGAGGCAGATTCCTGGTGCTTCCTACTCCACCATTTCCCCCCCAATCCTTTATCATTGATGAGGTTCTGAACGAGCTCCTCTGTATCTATGGGTCACTCTGGATGCTGCACTGAGAACTAGCCCCATGGAGGCAGGGTAGGTTCAGGGAAAACTGATGGGAGGCTACTCCAATAATCCAGGTGAGATGTAATCATGCTCGATCACCATAGTGTTATAGTGGTGATAAATATTGGAATCTGAGTACATTTTGAAGGCAGAGTTGCCAGGATGTGCTGTTGAATGGGAGACAAAAGTTTATGAGGGAAAAAAAGTGAATATAGAACATGTCTATTTTTGAAATGAACAAAACAGTCACTGAATTGTTTTAAGAAGCCACAAGGAACATTAGCTGTTGACCATTAGCTCTGACATTCCTGAACTCTTTATGAAAATTCTTACCACCACTTTTGGTCATGGCCACAGGGATTGGGGATTCAGCCCTTTCTCTCTCCTCTGAGCTACATGGTCATGACTTGGTTTTATCATGTTTTCTCATGGCTGCTGCCTATCACTACCCTTTTCAGTAGGCCTGAAAACTTCCATTTTGGCTTCAAAGATGAAAGTCATTTGTCACTTCTCAACTGAAGGCCTCCCAGAGATGATAGCTGATGTTTTGCAGCGATAGCTCTATTTGGACACACACAAAAGTACCAGGAAAAATAAGTATAATCTGTTGGTAGCTCTCCTGAGCTACCCTGCTAACATCAGTCCCTCTGAAGTTTTAGCAAGTGTTCTAAATTGTATTACTCTGAAATTAGTATGTTTTTCCAAAAAGGTTTTGGCCTGCACTCTTAAAGCCTGTAATATGTGACAGTAAACACATCACTCATCTGCTTTTCCAATCTCTGGTACTCTCAGAGTACCACCACTGGTGCTGGTGAGGAAGGGGAATGTTCATCCTTGAGAACCAGAAAATATCTCTGAGATCCTTCAAATCACTGAAAAACGTTAGGAGGTGAGGGTGGGGTGGGGGTGGGGGGAGGTTAAAATCCCTCATATGCAGCAGATATTTTAAGGGATGTAGTCATAATTAATCTTGTCTTCAGACTCCTAAAAATGAAGCTCAGTCAACAATATGAATCATGGAACCCTCTCATTGGTAAGCCCCCTTTCAAGGGTGTTAAATGTCTTGCTTGGCACTTTGTTTTATTTAGCTAACTTTTCAGCCTATTTTAACACGTGGAACCTCCTGAAACATGAGCCAGAGAGCCTACGAACCTAGCTCCATTTCGTTCTGGTCTGTCACTTTGGTGTTAGCATTTTCCTCACTCTTGTTTCCAGTTTGAGTTATGAAACCATTTCAGTTGAGTTTTAATAACCTCCCTGGCATGGCAAGCTCTACGAGAGCTGCCAAACTTAATACATTGACTCCCCGTGAAGAGGGCAGCAGTTTTGGCCGTGGGGGACGGGAGGTGGATTTTCTATAAACGCATCCGTTTTCCATTACAGCCCTTTCTGATTTGGTAGCAGACTGCCAGGTGCAGCTGGTTTCCTCTTCTATACACAATCACTTTTGACTTTGGTTTCTGAATTTCCTTGTCTCCTGACTCACCCGTGATCCTCTGACTAAATAAACTACCTCGTGATCGATCTTCCTGCCCGAGGAGTAGGTCCTGGGACTCAGCAGCTATGAGAGGGCCCGCTTCGCCCTGCAGGACAGAACTCTGGCCAGTGACCTCCATGTGTGTTTGCGGAGGCTTTCGTGACCACCATAGGGAAACGGCTGCTCTGGTGCAGAGAGGGCTATGTCTGTGGAATGAAAGCCGGATTCCATTCTACGTGTAGATTACCACCCGAGCTTCAGGCATGCTGCCGAAGGCGGCAAACTCTCTAAACCTGCACCGGTGAGAACTGCCTCACCCCCACCCCCTAGCCACTCCTATACCACAAAACAGCAGAGTCCCCACTGTTCAGTCTCTGAACAGGACCCCACTCTCAGTGTCATCCTTTCCTCAGAATCTGTGTTATTTACTTAAGACACAGACACTTTTCATCTCATTGAACAAAGGGCATGAACATTTTCATTTTTAATCAAGTGTTCGTTCAATGAACCATAGATTTCATCGGCCTGCTTACAACATAGAGATGCCCTGCTTTGAGCCAACAAAATGCATACAACCCCACATTCATAAGCAAATAGAAAAGGCAGTATACAATGACTTGCTTTACAAGAAGAGTGGTCAGAATAAATTTTAAATAGCTCTGCTCTATTAGGGCAATAAGACAGCATCGTGTTTTATTCATGCAAGGTGAGCTGTTCTTAAGAAGAGTTAGTAGAAAAACAGATCAGGATAGAGGCAAACGGCTGCCCCAAACAGGTGTATAAATTGCTATTTGCAAATGTGGCCACCTATAATTGCCTTGGGAACCTCAGCTTAATTTCATTAAAGTCCCACTAGAGTCCTCTAGGGGAATTAAATGGTGGGGATTGGCAGGTAAAGTTTCCTTGGGTTGTAGCTATTTCCTGCCACTCGTGTGTGTTCGCGGCCTCTGGAAGCAGAGGCCTCAGAGCAAAAGTCTCAGAGATTGCAAACTTGCTGTGGGGAGAGAAGGCAGACATCTAGGTATCTCATCACCTGGCGGTTCTCAGTCTTTATTTCTGCCATCGAATGTGGCAGATGATGCCTTCTGAGTGACTTAGTCCCATGGGCATAGACTGCAGGCTGCTGCATCCTTAAAATAGACCATGAGTGAGGTGCATTTCTGCAGGTGCTGGCTGAAACCCCACAGCTCTCTCCCCTGCTCAAGAAAGTGCCCGAGAACACAAGTGAACAAAAGAGGTATTACTGTAGGGGTAACTTGGAATGAACTCTTCGTGTTTTTAAGTTTATTACCTCAAACCTTTGGTAGCCTCTTGGGGCATCTGGGTGGCTCAGTCAATTAAGTGTCCAACTCTTGGTTTCAGCTTAGGTCATGATCTCACAGTTCATGAGTTCGAGCCCCGAATCAGACTCCACACGGACAGTGTGGAGCCTGCTTGGGATTCCCTCTCTCCCTCTCTCACCTTCCTTCCCCTGCTCACACATGGGCATGCTCTCTCTCTCTCTCTCTCAAAATAAATAAACTTAAAATAAATAAAAATAAAAACTTTGGTATCCTCTTGCTCTTTTCATTAACAGTTTGCTGGTTATAAACCTCCCCCTGAGATATGCTTGTAAGGCTAAGGAGTAGAGGCCACGGAAGGCTTTTTCTGCCCTCTGACCATGCAGAGTTCCAATAGGCAGGGGCAACCTTCTGGACATTCCAGGTGCTTGCAAACTTCCTAAGGGCTGGAGCTATACAAGGGAGCCTGAGGGCAAGGCTTTAGCAGTACCGGAAACTTTTTGCAGCTCGTTGTGTGTATCCGGAAACAGCTAGGCTTTTTCAAGTTTTTAAAACCCAAAGTTTGGTTCAGAGACACAGGCTAAATTTATTTGTACCAAGTTAAATGAGCGCGAATTCTTTTGTAATTTTGAGAATGATTTCTAAATTTACTAAAAATATTTACCAAAATGATTTTGTTTTTCCTTATGGGAAAAAGAAAATATTATAGCAACAAAAAGGGGCCTTACAGAATGAAGAATTTGCTGCTATTACAACTTTCTTCCCTCCCATCCCCCTTCCCCTGAGGCCACCTTCAGAATTCCAGTTATTTGAAGGAGAACTATTGTCAGGGGTTCTGCAAGGCTGTGTGTCAGCTGAAACAAAGGGAAAAGGAGAATGCCTTTGTTTTGCAGGGAGTATTCCCTGGAAGAAGAGTCCATGTGAGAACAGGAGTTTCCAAATCTGGCTCTGCAGAGTCCCTTGGAAGGGCAGTAAAAAGTAGGGAGCAAGAGGGGAGGTATTATAGACTGAATGTTTATGCTCACCCTCCCCCAAATTCATATGTTGAAGCCCTAACCCCCATTGTGATGGTATTTGGGGTGGAGCCTTTGGGAGTTAATTAGGATTTGCGGCAGTCATGGGGGTGGAGCCCCCACGATGGGATTAATATCCTTAAAAGAAGAGACCAGAGCCCTTTCTTTCTCTCCACCAGATCCAGCAAGCAGGCAGATGGGTCAAAACCAGGAGGTGAGTTCTCACTAGAAGCTGAGTTTGCTGGCACCTTGATCTTGGACTTCCTAGCCTCCAGAACAGTGAGAAATGAATGTTTATCGTTTAAACCACCTATGGGAATGTGTTGTAGTAGCCCGAGCTAAGACAGGAGGGAAGGCTGAGTGGGTTCCAAATTCAGGTTCCTCCTTTCAACTAGAGAAGATCTACTTTCAGGAAATGAGAAGTTATGTTTGAACTGTGTGTTGTGTCTGTATAGATATTCCCCGGGTATATTATTTGATATCAATGCTCTGCTGTCATTTAGTGCCAAGTATAATTTAAAATTTGGGGGTAAAGGATTGTATTCTAAGAAATTGCCAAAATGTCCCATCTCCTAATATTACTGTTACTGCAGAGAAAGGAGCAAAGGCTGGATTAAAAAAAAAAATTACACGTAATAGAAAAAGATAATTCTGCCTTCTCCTCCTCCTTCTCTTTCCTCCTTCTTTTCTTCTTCCTCTTTTTTTTTTTTTTTTTTTTTGGTATGGGCAACTGCACTTGCTATTGTGAAATCAAATGATATATACCTCCAGGAACTCTTCCAGAAAGAGCTACTCAGTAAGAGGAAATTCATCATGAGTGCATTCAGAAATGACAGCTCTGGTATGTCTTTTTGGATGATCTGATGCAAAGGATCATCCATAGTCATGAAAACTCAAGAACAGAGAACTCAATCAGTGTATTTAGAAATGTGTAGTCCTCTCCTGCCAAAGAATCTCCCTGGACATGAATGGCATCTGTGTCCTCCTTGACTTGAGCAACTACTTCATTTGATCAAACAAAACCCAAACTAACAGACCTGTGTGTCTGATTAGTATAGGCCATCCTATAACAGAACGGAAAGAGGTGTTTCTGTCAGTGATACCCATTAGTGTCTTTCGAGTCTACAAATAGTATAGCATGTAATCATAAATACAGATTATAATGGCATGCAGTATTATCATTTTGAAAAGAGGGAATCAGACTAGGGAACCCCCTTTTATACATGAGACATTGTTCAAAGCAAAATCTATCATGGTCTGGTTGCCTCAAAGTGCCCATAGTCTACTAACTGAGGAGATCTGGCTTTTATAATAAAAAGGTACCTTGTAATATAAATCCTGTGCCCAGTACTTTGTTGTTTCTGGTGATTATGAGAGACACCAGCAGTAAGAGGCTCAGAGATGGGGTGGTGGAAAGAACATGGGCATCAGGATTTGACATGCCCAGGTTGAAATTCCAACTCTTAACAGAGTCCCCTGGGCAAGTTGTGAAGCCACTTTGAGTCTTGTTTTCTCCCTTCGTAAAATGAGAACAAAACTACCCATTCACAAAGCCGGATGGGATGTGGAAAGCATCTTACGTAAACATCCCTTGCCTAACAGCAGACACTCACATATATTGAGTTTCTTCTTGCCTTCTTTTCTCACAGACTGTTCAAGAAAGGATGTGCTAACCAGTGGTTAAGGGAGGGAATCTTGAGGGATTCAGTTAGGTCTTCTTTTTGATGTTTTTCTGCGTGGTCCCAAATGCAAGGCCAATACCTGGAGAAATGCTGCAGGTAGGCCTCCCATCTCCAGATTCGGTTGAAGTGCATATGGCACCTGGGTGTCAACCTGCTTGGTGACAGCACTGCCCATGAGCAGTGATGAGACCCTTAGCTTAAGAAGCCTTTAGAAGGCTTCTGAGCTCCATTTCTTTGGGAGATGAAGTAGGGAAAAAAATCGGTTTTCTTGCAAATTCTTGCAATCCGGCAAGCATCTTGAAAATTGATGGAAGCACTGAAATCGGCTTGGAATTATCAAGCCAAGTTACTCCGTTTTAAATATTAGGCTTCCTGATGAGATTTTGTTGGAGATTTCCATGGCCCCAAAGAGTTGCCTAGTACAAGAAAGCCATAGTCCGAGAATGAAGACCCCTGTACTAGACTGAGTTCTGTCACTCATTTGCTGTGGGACCCACTACTGTTGCACGTCCCTTTGCTCAGAGTTAGAATGGGGAGAAGATAATGGATTCAGGGCATGATAGGAGATTTTTTTTAAAGCCTAAAGCAGTACATACATCGTAGAGATCGTCTTACCGTCCCAAGTTCACTTCATCCTCAGTAGAAGCTCTGCTATTTAAATGATCCCAATGTCATAATTGGCTTGATGAGGTCTCAAAACACAGCTGAAACTAATTAGTTTCGTGTGGAAGAAACAGAACATCTTTTTGTTTGCTTATGCTTTTTGAACATTAGGCGTGAAGAAGTCTCCAGTTCTTGAAGTCAAAGAAGACATTTATTTTTGCATCAATTTATTTCCCAGTCAATTCCAAAAACTATTTTCATGGACCAAATCCCAAGAATAACTAGAAAAAAATGTCCCCCGATTCCAACTAATCAGTGTTTCCCGTGAGTTCATCAATCCAATCCAGTTGAAGGGGAAAACCACCTCTGTTTAATTAGAGACTGTGGGACACTATTTACACCTGCTTTTCTAACACACACAGTGTGTAAACATTAACCAAGATAGTCATTGCAAACGTAAACTGTGAAAACACATATCTCAGTATCTTCACAAGAAATATTGGCCAGAGCAGTGTTTTATAACTAATCAGGATGCTTGTGAGCATTTATATGATCATTGTGCAGTACCCATAAATATTTGACTACTTAATAAATGTAAATGTAGTATGAAATTAAGGAACACTGATTCAAAAGCGGACATTAATTGCCAATGGAAACTTAAGCGTAAGCTATTAATTAACTTACCACAACGTCTGGGAGTCCTATTTAAATCCCAATAATCCAAAGAATTGTAACCTATTACACTCAATTTGGAAAAAGTAAATAGTGACCAACTTAATTTTATGCTTTTGTCTCACCAGATGCAATCGTAGCATGAGCTACCTTTCCTATTTTCGAAAACTGATGAGTAGAATACAGTTTTCGGCAGATTTCAATAGAAGCTGGATTTGGAGCTGAAAGAAGTCTGGCAAGTTTCAGTTATGTGTTATAAAGATGCAATTTGTGACATCTATAGTTTTATTGAAAGGAGGATTTGGTTCAGGAAAAAAATTTTCCACCTGTTAGGCTGAAGAATCCTAGTCGTGGGGGACTCTATAATGTGTTTCAGCCTTTGTTGGCAAGGGGAGGTACAGAGGAAAGAAAATGACTTCCCTCTGTCCTTCAGTCCCTATTTTCCCGCTCCGGCTCCTAGAGTATGAGAAAGGGGTACTCTGCCCACCTGGGGGCCTCCTTAATGTTCTCATTCCAGAAGCAGTCGTTAATTTGATTGGCCAGGGTTTGAGATTTATTCGACCACATTCGCAGGGAGCAGGGCTGCAGAGGGGCCATTCTCCTGCTGTTCCACCTGTGATCGGGGTGGCTGGGTCATTAGCCTCCAAGTCCGCCCTGCAGGAGCAGGCCAAGTTCCTCTCTCCCTCTCCCTGTAGGACGCCTCACCACATAGAATCCAAGATTCAGATTCAAGGTAGGAAACCTCACATTTGCCTTTAGCTCCAAGTCACATTTTCCTATCCAGTCTACCTGAAATCTTGCCTTTTTTAGTTTTCAGCTCCTTACCGAGATGAGCAAGTCGCTGTTTCATGTTTCATGTGTCTAGTTATCACTATTGGCTCTGTCAGAACCTGAGTGGGGAAGAGGCAGGTAATAGGGAGTGTTCTGGGGACAAGGGACGTAGAGGTACTTAGACGTCTTCTTTAGTTTAGAGGAAAGAACGTAGACAGACAACGAGACCAAAGCATGCCAAGGGACGTCCTGGAAGGATGTTTTCTCTTCCTGCATCCCATCTCTCCTGCTCTAGCCACCTGCTGTTGTGTGTATGAACACTTTCTGGAGGTGACGATGGACAGACTCAGAGCTGCCTCTAGTGCCTGAACTATCACATGCTCAGAGACCAAAACAAGTGACCAGGGGATGACTAGCTGGGGAAGATTAATTGAATGCAATGTGCTGTGTTTTAAGTTAGCATTTCCGATTTGATGTGTAACTGTACATTCATATGTGGGAAACAGAGAAAAGCCTAAAACGGGAAACCAATATCTGCCTCCTACCAACCAGGCACGGTGGTTTCCACCTCTGTTTCTGAGCCCCCTTTGGCCACCTCCAAGCCGTTGGCTGCCCCACCTGGTTCTGCTTAGACTCAGCTGCTGGTTGCAGTACAGGTGTTAAAGACCTCATTAGCACAGTTTTGCTACTCACTTGGAGAACTAAATACTCTCCAGTGACTCTTAAGTTTTCCCAGCACAAGCCCCGTCTCCAGCTGGTGAGTTCAGAGTTTTAGAAGTCAGTGCGTCTCCGGTGCTTTCCTCTTGAGCCATTCCGATTTGTCTTTCAAAAAAGGCGTATATAAGTGCACTGTGCTAGGCCCAGCTGTTCCTGATTTCCTCGCTCCAGCTGACTTCCACACAGCATATTACCTCTTTTGTTGTTTTTGTGGAGCAGGGAGTTACTATCATTCTTTACTCTTTCTCCCACTGAAGGTAGAAAGAAAACAAGAAGCAATGGGTTAAGCCCATTCCTTCATAACTTACCCTAAATTGTCCAAGATCAGGTGCCCACAGGATAGAGAGTTGTTCAATTTCGTGTGTCCCATTGCTGGCTGAAATGTTAGTAGAGGACACTTGCTTTCTAATTGTTGAATAGCAGGACCTAGAAAAGCCAGAATCCCAGGCATGGCTTTGGGCCCAAGGAGTTCCAACCTGTATGTGCCCACAGGTGTGGCAACAATGTTTCAAAAACTCAGGACAAGGTCTGAATAGCTCAGTTCATGTAACAGAGAAAAGGAGTAATTCCCCCCCCCCCATGTGTTTTCTCCCAACAGTTTCAGCAATAAGTCACATTAAGTTACATAGTTTCTTTCTGACTATTCCTTTTCTGTTTCTTCTCTGCCTCCTCCTTGTCCTTCTGAAGGGTCGGCATCTCCAAGGTTCTATTTTTGGTTCTTTGGCTCTCTCTTTTTCACACTCCCTTTCAGGCAGGGCCTTTCTGGCTTCCCTAGGCTTTAGTTGCTCTGCTAAAGATTCCTAGACCGTCCCTGAACTTGCCCAAAATGTAATCTAGCAAGTCTAGTAAGAGTGTATTTCACCTCCCAGAGCTACATTGCTGTGTGCCTCTGGGAAAGGTTTTCAGTCTCTGAGCCTCCACTCCCTTATACAGAAAGTAGGAGTGATGGACGAGACAGTACCTGAAGGCATTTAAGTATAAGCAAAGGTGTGCTGGCCAAATAGTATCTTGGGAATGTTTTTTTATTAGAAAATGCTCTATTTTGTTTTGATTAAAATCAATTTAAGTCTCCTTTATCTTTTGAAAAAATATGCACATGTAAAAATTTTAAATGTACAGTGAGGTCTCTCTTAACTTTTATCCTTTGGCCACCCTTCGAGAAGCAACCACTTTTTCGTTCCTCAGGTTTTCTAGCTGCCAAGATATTTCCTTGTATGGATATACAACAATTTATTATTCATTAACCTCTGAATTTCAGGTTAATTTCAATTTTATGATTAAAATTAATGGTGAACATGTTTGAATATAACTGCCGATAAATTCCTAGAATTGATCTTGATGCGTCAAAGGATATACAGTATGCATATTTTGTGGGGTGTTTTTTTTTTTTTTTTTTGAACTAGAAATCACATATGGTGAAATTAACAAAGTGCCTCCTGCCTAGTGCTATGTTGGAGCCAGTTTGTGGCAGTTTGTGAAAGCGGATTGTTAGGTTGTTAAACTTTAAGGGATTTTCTAATCCAGTTGTTAAAAGCAGTCATCATTTAAATTACATAAACCTAGAATTCAATACAATATATTTTTAAAAAGGTAATAAGTACTAACTCCCTGCTTTCTAATTACTTTAAGCTGCTCTATTATCTATGGTTGTAAAATCGTTTCTCTCTGTTGTATCTGTGTAGTAGGAATGCTGTGTGATATTGAGCTGTTGCCTATCTCTTCCCAACATTATGTTCAGTATCCTCTCATCCGTAGTTTAAAATTGGCCATGGTAGGGGGGCACTTGGGGGACTCAGTCGGTTAAGCGTCGGACTCTTGGTTTCGATTCAGGTCATGATCTCACGATTCGGTTCCCAAGTTTGAGCCTCCTATCAGGCTCCCCGCTGACAGTGCAGAGCCTGCTTGGAATTCTGTCTCCCTCTCTCTCTGTCCCTCCCCTGCTCTCTCTTTCTCTCTCAAAATAAATAAATAAGCTTTAAAAAATTGGCCATGGTGGGAATATTTATACTAGGGTTAATGAAAAGTGCTACAAATCAAAGTTTTTATTAAGAGAGTTTGTTGTTAAACATTTACCAGGGTACTGTTGTTATACTTCTTCAGAGTCAGTCCTTTCTCCTACCCCCAACGATGGATCTGTTTTCTGCTCCTATGGTATTGCCCCCCCCTTTTTATAAAAGAAATACAAAATGTAGCCTTTTGAGTTTAGCTTCTTTTAACATAGGCATTTGAGGTTCATCTGTGACGTCAAATTTCCATAGTTTTTCCTTTTTATTGCTTAATAACATTCTATTCTATGGATGGATATACCACAGTTTATTCCTTTACCTGTTGTTTGACATTTGAGTTGTTTCCAGTTCGGGGTGATTATGAATAAAGCCATTATAAATATTAACATGCAGTTTTTTATGTGAAAATTAGTTTTGTTTGGGTAAATGGAAGTAGGCTTGAGATTATTGGTTCATACGATAAGTGTATGCTTTACTTTATACATATATATATACGTATATATATACACATATATACGTATATATGTATATATATATACGTATATATGTATACATATATATATAAAAGTGTCCAACTGTTTTCCAAAGTGGCTGTACCGTTTTGCAATCTGACAGGTAATGTATAAGATTTCTAGTTGCTTTGTATAATTACTAACTTTCACTTTGGTCAGTTCCTAAGTGTTAGACATTATAATAGGTGCCTAGCGGCATCTCTTTTTTGCCACAGGAGTGTTGGTCTGCTATAACCTATTACCTGGTTCTTAAAGGCGGAATTTTCTTCCTTTAGTTTTTGAAGAATATTTTCACAAAAAGCATAATTAATAAATTGGCTGTTTATTTTCATTAAGAACTTTGATGATATTCTTTTGGATTTTGCTTTCAATTTTTCCACTGACAAGTCAACAGTCTTATGATTGCTCCTTTGAGGATAATGTGTCATCGTTTCTGTATCTATTTAAGAGTTTGTTTTTGCCATCAGTTTTCAGAAGTTTTACTATGATGTGCTTATGTGTGATTTTTGTGTATTTATACCGTTTCGGGTTCGTTGAACTTTTTGCATCAAAAAAAAAAAAAAAATTCACAGCCGCTATCTCTTCCATTATCACTTCTTCCAAAATCTTTTTTTCCACTTATCAGATTCTAATTACCTGAATTTTAGAAAGGTTAACCTCATATTAGGTTCCTTCATCTATTTTATTACTACTGTCTCTCAAATCCTGCATCTACATATTTTCTTCTATTTTTCACTGTTTTGACTCTACTGTTAAACTTATCTACTGATGTCTTAATTGCAGTTATTTTTAATTATCTCTAATTTCATATTTGTTGTAATCACCATTCCTTCTGAAATTCTCCCCCTTGTTATTTAATTTCTCAAATATATTAACCATGGTTATTAAAAATCTGATGATTCCAGACTTGGACTTTAAATTTTTTTTTTTTTCAACGTTTATTTATTTTTGGGACAGAGAGAGACAGAGCATGAACGGGCGAGGGGCAGAGAGAGAGGGAGACACAGAATCGGAAACAGGCTCCAGGCTCTGAGCCATCAGCCCAGAGCCCGACGCGGGGCTCGAACTCACGGACCGCGAGATCGTGACCTGGCTGAAGTCGGATGCTTAACCAACTGCGCCACCCAGGCGCCCCCAGACCTGGACTTTATAATAACTACTGTATGCATGGATCTATTTATCTAGTCTGATATTTTTCTTGGTTTTCAGTCAAGATTTGTATTTTTTGTAGGTTTTGTTAGTTTTGGTTGAGTGTTGAACCTTGCGTATGGGAAACTGTGGAGCTAACTTAAATCTCTTGTAATATAATGTTCTCTATCACCAGAGAGAATTTACTTTTGCTTTTGAAAGGCAACTAGACTAGAATAAGACCACCTTAATCCAACCAGGGAATGAGATAATCAAATCTAGGCTTCAATTTTTATGAAGTCTGGTTTGTTTCCAGGCCACACTTACTCCTAGTGTATAAATTTTGGGGGTCCCAAATGAAATCCAGGTCCACTACACCTTGGTGGGCTTTGAACTCCCATTTTCACCACCCTCTGTCCCCAGTCCTCTGAAACAACTGGGAATGATCCTGCTTCTCAATCTCTCAGGCACTGATCTCGAAACTGGCAGTCAGTTGTCCCACATGTCAGATCACCACTCTTGGCTTTCCCTTTCTTGATCTTAGCCCTCCAAATTCTGACACTTTCAGTAGCTCTCAGATGCTGAAACAAATTTTTTAAATGTATTTTGTCTAATTTTCTGTTTTCTCAGCAGAAGGGTGGGCCCCAAAGAGTCCAGATATTTTTGGCTACAGCACTCCATTAGTAGACCTAAAAACTTGCCAGGTGATTCTAACGGGTAGCTGCAGGAACAAACCACATACATATGGCATAAAGGGCAGGCAGGAGTCTTCATGTGTGGATTCCTTCAAATCGTGTAGCCCAGGGTCCTACCACAGTCCTTTCTGCACCCGTTGGTCCCCGTGCCCTTATGCCTTCCAGCTCGATGGAGCTACTTATGGTCTCGAATGTGCCAGACCACTGTGCTCTCTCTAATCTTCAACGCTTTGCTTCCGCCACACTTCTCTGCCTGGCCCACTCCTTTACTCACACTTTATATGTCTTTTTAAATGTTACCTCTTCATTTACTACCCTTAACTTTCCATCAGTTTGTGAGGCAGCATTCCCAGATTACCAGGAGCTGTGTGCAGGGTAAGACTAGGTCCTCTGAGCTATTCTGTCGGTCTGGAGTCCCATTTATTTCCTTCAAGATGCCTCTCCTTTCCGCCTCTTCTGTTCTGCCACCACCCAATACCCAGTCATTAAGGCTGTGAGCTCCTTGAAGGAAGGAACTGACACA
Source organism: Puma concolor (assembly GCF_028749965.1). Taxonomy (NCBI): domain Eukaryota; kingdom Metazoa; phylum Chordata; class Mammalia; order Carnivora; family Felidae; genus Puma; species Puma concolor. Next base: position 221,473,554 of record NC_141667.1, read on the forward strand.
GGTGCTTGAATCGTAATTATTGAGTTGAATCAAATAAAACCTATTTTTCAAACCTCATAAAAGTTCATGAAAATATGACTGCCTCAGAAATCTGTAGGCTGGGGATGCCTGGATGGCTCAGTAGGTTAAGCATCCAACTTCGGCTCAGGTCATGGTCTCACAGTTGGGGGGTTTGAGCCCCCACACGGGGCTCTGTGTGGACAGCTCAGAGCCTGGAGCCTGCTTTGGATTCTGTGTCTCCTTTTCTCTCTGTCCCTCCCTTGCTCACGCTCTGTCTCTCTCTCTCAAAAATAAATTAATGTTAAAATAATAAAAAAAAAAAAAAGAAATCTGTAGGCTGTATCTAACCAGTCTTGGTTAAATTCAGTTCACATCTACCTGAACTATTACAGAGAAAAATTATATCTTTTTCCACTATATATAAAAATGGTGTTCAATTCTTAGTCTTTTGATTGTTTACTCTGTGTTAACTTTCTTGGAGATATCCTAACATTCCAACTTTATTTTGTGCTTGCTCTGTGCCAGACATTATGCTATCTTTCTTCATGCGTTTTCCCATTTAATCCTCACAATAATTCTATGTGGTAGATGCTGTTATTATTAAGGCCAGGAGGTTAAGAAATCTTACCAAGATCATGTATCTGGTGAGTGGCTGGGCCAGGACACAAATCAAGATATATCTGACCATAAAACCCATGCTTGTACAACATTATACTAAACACTGGTAAGGAAAGCATAGTTCCACGGTCCCTGCTTGGGCTCAGACCTCAGTTCCATCACTAATTAACAGTGTATTGTAGGACAAACTACTTAAGTTTCAGATCCTTGATTTTCTTATCTAAAATAACTAAGTTCACTACCCCCCCTGGAAAATTCTAGGGAAAGGGTGTGGCATAATGTCAGGTGTGCTATAGATACTCAATAAATTGGACACTCAATAAATTGGACACACACACACACACACACACACACACATTTTGTCCACGTTTTTTTTTATTGTTGACTTTCTTATACCGTTATCTGACTATATCTACTTCAGTTATTCGTCCATTCTTTTCCTATACTCTAGGTTAAACTGGCATGGTTTTAACTAACTTCATATGAATTAATTGCTTACCAGTAGTGACATATTTACTATCAATTGCACAATTGCTTTATGTAGTTCTAGTAAAACATTACTTCAAGTGTAAAATATGTCTAGTTAAGAACAAATTACCCAGGATAATAAACAAACTTGACACAAGCCATTATTTACGGAGCTTAAAGCTGTATTTGTTGAAAAGCCTTAAGTCATTTCATTTTTGCTGAAAACTCATATTTAAGTAATTGTGTAATATGGTCGTTCGTTACTGTCAAGCTATACTTTTCTCTGCCTTTGCAACAAAGAACACAGCCCAGCATTTAGTGCATATTCTATAGAATTATTTCTCATTGGGGAAAAAAAGCCAGATTTCTAAGAATCCTGGATGAAAGGGAAAAGTAATGGATTAGCACTGCTAATATATTAAGCATGAGCTGGTTATAAAGCGGTCATATTTCAGCACATTTGCTTTTAGTCTGTCCATCTAGGTTTATCTCATCACCTTGATTTAAAAGCAAACAAAAAAAGAGAACACACTGCTGTTAGTTCCCTTGGGTAGTTTGAATATCGCTTTGTTTAACAACTACTTTCTGTGCATCCAATTGATTCACCCATACAGGGGGCCCATCTGTGATACCGAAGTATGTAAGGACACCTGTGGCTCGTTTGTGAGACTGGCCAGAGAGGGCTATGGCAAAGGGCTTGGTTTCCTAAGCTTTTCTGATAAGAATCCTCTTAGGCACTGGTTAAATGCCTAATGGCCTAAATGGTCCAGTTTCCCGGACCTTGATTCTAGAGATTCTGATTCAACGTGCCTCGGTGTTCAGAGATCTAACAAAAAGACCAAGTAACTTTTCAAACTTATCCTCAGGTACATTTGGAAAATACTGTTAAAAAGATGGTATGCCTTTTAAAAATACTACCTTTTTAAGAAAATGAACGCAGTTTATCCTCTTGTGTTCCCATACGTACACGAGACTCTGCAGGCTCTAACTTCAAATGACTTGCGTCTCCATAAATCGGCTTCTCTACAAAGCATGCTAAGTTAAGTTTATCCTAGGCCACTGGAGAAAAGAGCTGGATTTATACAAAGGACTTTGGAAAAGGGAAGGGAAGTAGGAGCTCACCTTGGGCCCAAACCCTCATAAACCATTTTCTGGGAGGCTTTAGCACTGGAATGGCTCAGCGTTAGGTCTAAACAAAACCCACTTATCTGCCCAACAACAGTTGCTACATTTTAAAGCAGAAGAGCCTTCTGTTTTCTCTGTTATGATGACTCTTGCTACCCTGACTCCCAACTGGCTGAACCAGAGATCAATGGGGAAGCCAAGAGTTAACACTTGAAAAGCCAGCTGCCTTTGCAAAGTCTCGGTTAGAAATTTTGTCCAATGATAACAGTTCCTCTTGGATGGAGGTATACCACCAGTCCAGTGCAAACCCCCTTTGGACAAGAGTAAATGCTAAGGTACCAAGATAAGGCAATATTTTCAAGTTTAGACGGCATATTGAATGACACTGGCCAACTGTCATTGTTTCCTATAGCACTGAGGCCTCCTGAGTGACTGTAGCCAAGGAGATGCCTTGCTTATTACATCATAATTTTGTGAAATCTTGAAATAGAGGCTTTTCCCCAAAGGAATCTGTCCAAGTAATATAAGCACACACTCTCTAAAACTGGGCACTGACCCCATGTCAATCAACAATCATGAGAGAGCTGTGGGTCCTGGGAAGTACAGCATATAGCGTAAATTAGCAACTTTGCCATTAATCCAGAAGCCTGACTCTATAGGTGAAGGTTTATGTAATTTTCAATTTATATAATGATCATGGCTGGCATCACGGCACCATCTAATCTGAACAGTGGCTGGCCATGAAATACCAGCTTTGTCCAGTGTTCTTAGTTGAGACAACAGAATCTACTCTCACTAGTTGAAGTGGAAAAGGGTTTGTTTGTTTGTTTGTTTGTTTGTTTGAGTGGTGCTGAAAATTCACCTGATCATTGTGAGGGCTAAGAAGAAAATGGACTCTGATGTATGTTTTCAGAATCTATCTCAAAACAATGCTGCAGAGCTGGATAATCAAAGGAGCTGCCACTTCTGACATGATCAAAACCGAAGAGTCCGGAAACAGTTGCTATAGCCCCTGGCTCCACAACGTCATGCCCTCACCATGGTCCATGCAAGCAAAATAGATGCTTTGTGATTTAATCTCTGTCCTCACATGTAGTGAATACTGTAGTGTGTTGCTCAAACTCCCCTCAGGTCCAAGGCACCATCCTGAAGCAATGTCTCCCAGATGCCAGGAGTGGTGGCTACAACTCACTCCTGGGAATTTCCCTTGGCCACAGGAAGATGCCTAGCTCAAAGTATCCATTTCACACCTTTGACTTCTTGCTGCTGGGTTACAAAGACCCGGCCTGCTTGCTTTTCTGAGGGACAACTCTGGAGAGTCATCCTAGCTACAGAACCTCTCATGGAATCAGCTGAAACCTTTGTTGCTATTGTATCTCAGTTTAGCTGCTCCTTCTCATCAGAAGCAAGGAGGTGCAATTATTTTAATGATCAACAAGGTCAGAGTGGCAGCCAGGGGACCTGACATTCAAAAGCTATGGAGATGATGGATAGAATATGGCATTCATAGGAGCAAGAGAGAAGAGGAGCCAAAAAAGGGTATTGCCCAATCTATACAATCAAAAGAAATCAAGAGTGGATGGCTAGGGGACCAAGGGCAGCAATCTCAATAGGTAGACATGACCCCTTGGTCAGTTCCTAGACTTGAACTGATTCTTAGATATGGAACCCATTGGCTGAAGGAGAAGCTGGGTTACCAGAAAGGATTCCACAACACCATAAGTATATATAGTAATGATTCCCCCCATCCCACCCCTCCCTCAAAAAGGCCTACAGCCACTTACTTGGGTAACTGTATCCTGGAGAAAGGCAGACACTGAGACATTTTGAGGACTAGTGAACATGGACTCCAAGTTGACTTTGGCTGCTGGGGACCTGAAGCTATATGCCCCCTCTGTTAGATACAGGAACTAGGGAGTAAATGAAGTTCTGACCCAGGTCTGGGTCACAGTGGATCACTGGGTCCACAGACCCACCCACAGTTGACTTCAATGGTCCCTGAGGGGATATTTTGAATGGACATACCTAATAATTGACCAATCTTCCACACTGGTTTCTTGGCCTATGAGGTTAGAGTTATCACAGGGGAAAATGGCAAATGGAAGCCTATGAAACTACTTTCCTCTTCCTGCCAAGATTGTAAACAAAAAATTTCACATCCTGGGGCCAGCACCAGAGATAAATGCCAAGACAAATACGTTGGAGGCTTTGGTGAGTTTGTAAGTTCCAGAGGATCAGAGATAAGTTATGAAATTCAGAGACTCCCGTATCAGTACAGTTTTTAGGGGTCTGGGGCATGCCAGGGCATCTATCCCAAAAGAAAGGATAAGTTAGTACATTGTGTACTTCCCACTGCTAAGAAGGAAGCACACCTCTTTGGGTTTTGGGTGCAGCAAATTCCACACTCGGGAATACTTCTCAAATCCGTTTGTTAGATGACAATGAAGCCTGCCTACTGGGGGAGGTAAACGTGGAGTGGAAAAGGCAGAACAGTAAAAGTCTGTGCAGCAAGACCAGGCTTCTATACAAACAGCCTAGCTACATGGGCAATAGCAGGGTGCTAGTGGAGGAAACAGATGCCCAAACAGTTTAGGGCAGTTTTATCCCTATAGGGGAATCATAACATAGCACCTAGCAAGGTAGTAAATATCTGCATCTGAAAACTATATTCCATTTGAAACATAGTCCCTAGTATGTCACTGGACCATGACCATGGGACGTCAAGTAGCCATTTGGTCACAGCTGCCTATCAGAACCCCCAAGTCATATCGTTGGTGGCCAGCATCAATCTGTTGTAAGATGGCAGTGATACGTCTGGAATTGGCACAGATTAGCTTCTTGGCAAGTGACTCCAATCCCCGTGTCCTCCACCACTCTTGCACTGGTGTCTCTCAGTGCACATGTATAGTCACATGGTGAGTCCTTTATTGCCAGCTGACGGAGGGAAAAGGCTAAGCCTCATTCACAGATGAGATGCTGTCATCTAGGACACAACTCCACCAGTATTATATGGTGCTATGACCCCAACAGGTAGAATGCATCGCGTAGGAACTATGGGGTAGAAGTAGGGGTGACCAGATTACCGCACTCCCTGTGACCCACTTGGGGGAATTTGGACATTCTATCCCTGACCAGTAGTCTCTTGGGCTCATCAGGCCAGAAGACCAGCATTCAAGGATATGAGTCATCGTATGGGAATAATTGGCCTTGATCACCAGATGGAGGTAGAAAGCTATTAAAGCAAAAAAAAAAAAAAAAAAAAAAGCAACAAACTACATTTCTGGCATTCTGATAATTGACCAAACTTGGCATCTTTTGGTATGACCCTGTCCAATATTGATGATAAATTGATAAGTGTGATAGCTCTAGCCTGAAAAAAGTACGCTGACCAAGGATTCAGACTTTCTGGGATGAGGCTTTGGTCAGCCAGCCAGTGAATCACCTAGACTAGAAGAGGTAGTAGCTAAGAGTGAAAGGAATCTAGAGGGAGCAGTAGAGAAGGGAGACTGCATCTGTTATGGCCTTAAAATGAACCACATCAAGAGGGACCATAGTTCGTGTGATCAACCCCTTTTATAAATTTGCTCAGGAAATGAGGCCCACTAGAATCCTGGAGATGCTGATGGGGTAAATATGGGATAAGCAAGTGGGTCTGAGCAGCGGAGGGGGTGCTCCACAGTGGGCCTTGGGGATCTTTGGCAGGCTATCTACATTGCACCTTCAAGATCCAGGCACTCATTCTCCCAGCTTCCAGGAGAGTTGACTGCTGGTGGTTCTGCCCATCTTTGTCCAAGGTATGGCTTGTCCCGGGGTGCAGCCCGCATACAGTGACCCATAGATGCACGATATAATATACTGGTCCCATCTGCCTCCACTGGGGACACCTCTGAATAGCCTTCCCAGCACAGAGCACCCTGTGGTGTTGGTTGAAGTCTCTTTTGCAACGACATTGCAGTTCAACTTTTTCCAACTCTGTCATCCTGCTTCCTTCGCTTCCTTCTTTTCCTTCCAGGTGTTGTACTTGTTGTACTTGAAACACTCCCTGATAAATCTACTGTATGCAAATCTTTGCCTAAGAATGTGTTTTCAGGGAACCCAATGTGAGATGCCATGTAACTTGACTTTAAGTCTCATATGATGCATCTGATTATTGCAATTTATATCATGCATAAAATGCCAACTTTAAGGGATCTGGGAAATGTGGTGGTTAGCCTTGCAAACTGAATTAGAGGAAAGCATGTGTGAGGGGGTTAGACTGTGTGCGAAGGGAGTGTATCCACAGTATCCACCATGCCAACCCATAAAGATACATCTAAGAAACCCATCTGGCCTGCCGATCTGTTTTCAAAATTAGGAAGTGGTGGCTGATAATTAGTATTTTTTGGAACAGGGAGATTCTACCTCAAAGTCTTTGTTCCCCTAATTGTCAGCACAGAGTGGTTTCTCTTTTGGACCTAATAGCTGCCAACAGGCCAAGTAGCAAATTGCTTAAATATGCGTCTGGAATGGATCTCTATCATGTGCGCTTGAGGGCTTTATGAAGGACGCTGATGTTCATTGATGATTTACTTTGTGCCAGACATGGCGTGAGGTGATTTCCTGATGGATTCAGGAATGGTGACTTAATGTTTTGGGGTATTACCATCTAGAAAACCGGAAGCAGAAACTCGGGAGTTATTTTGGTGTTTTGTTTTGTCCCACGTTTGCACTTTGAACTTCCCTCTGACTCCTAAGCACATTACCTTTCCATAATACTGTGATGTCTGTTGAAAAGTAGAAAGCAAGTCCTCCTTTTCAACCAGAGTCTGAGTTCCTTTCTCCATGAACCTGATGAAACTAAAGGTCCCAGTTTGAGAGGGTGATGAAACATCTCCCCAAAAGATGTTTCCGTAACGTGTGGTCTCCCTGTCATGGAGTGTATCCTGGATAGCAGTCCATCCCTTGTGCCACTGTCCACGATGGGAATCAGTCCAGATGTCCTGGGAGGCTGGACACAGCTCCAACACCATCCCCATGAGAACAGCTTGGATGTCGGGTGTGCTGACAGCAGGGCACAGGGGGTGTATTTGTGTCTTAGAAGCAGTGCAGAGTCGTTTCAGTTTTCTATGGAAGAGATGAACTTAAAGCCAACATATGCAGCTGCACTGTCTCAAGCAACTTCATCATGCCAAAGGAAAAGAGGTCAAAACCTCCATTGGCAAATTAGAAAGCAATTTGAACCTTGTCAATTACTTACCTGAACACATGGTAAGAATTTTTCCTATCTCTTCTTGATCTGGTCTGAGAATTGCATTTATAGGACAGGAACCAACGTTTACTGGGTACCTACTACGTACTGGGCACTGAGCGAGGCTGCTCTATGAATTCTGTCAGTAACATTGGGAGTTGGGGGACTGATATCCAGCAATTATGGGTAAGGGGATTGGGATGTGGGGAAGTGTAGTAAATTACCCAACATCTACACACTGAGGAATATCAGGCTGGAATTTGAATCCCATCTAGTTGTCCTGAAGTCCACGCTTTGTCTAATACACTAGAAGGAAAGGCAACACAAGGTGAGTATTGCTGAGCTAGTGGCATCTATGGACCTGGAACTTCCTCAGAACTGAAATGGCATTTGCTGTGTCTACGTTAGGAATCAGAGCTGGTTTTGCAACTTCTCTCTGGAAGGGATGTGTTCACAGATGGTCTATAGATTTCTCAGCCAAGAGTTCCTAAATGTTACGTGAACATACTCTCCTGAGAAAACCACCGAGCACACTGGGTCTCATGCCTTAGATGACACGGACACCTGCACACACACACACACACACACACACACACACACACACGCACACGCTCACACTCCGCCCTCCTCGCACTCACACAGATGCACGTTTTCTCCCATTCTCTCTCACGCGCTCCCTCTCACAACACACCTGTTACTGCCTCTCAACAAAGGCAGTTTTGTACTGTGAAAGCACCAATTCAGAAGGAAAACATAAACCATATGGAGGGAATGGCAGAAGGGAAGTTCTTAAGCAAATAAATAACATAACTTGTCTCATGAATTTTCCCGTTTTCCCTTGGGGTGAAAATGAAGTAAAGGGAACCAGTGCCCACCTGCCCCGGTATTCTTGCCAACTGCAGTTTGTTTCCAGTTTTAATGCAGAAAAGGAGCCCTTTCCTGGGACTATCCCCTCAGTGGCAGAGGCAGGCTGAGCCTAGAAATGTCGGTTGCTAGAGAAACGGAAAATGATACAACAGATTCCAGAATATTGAAGCAAATGAGGCTATCCCGATGCTGAGATTAACTCCAAGTCCCAGATAACAGAGAGAAGCGATAAATTTGGTACCAGTTCATATAATTTTCCAATTATAGCCCTAGCTGAACCATAGGGATCTGTAAATGTACAACAGATCGATAGACTATCTTTTAAAAATTATTCTACGGAGTAGAAAACAACATGATAAGCCCTACAGCAAGTTTTTAAATTGTCTTTCACAAAAAAGTCCTCAAAAATCCACGAGCTTGATGGGAGACACTCCACTCAAAATTGAAGAGTTACAGGGTTTTACTTCCATTGTCTTCTGTCCATCCTTCTCATAGACAGGGGAGAAACCTTAACATAATAAATACAGGAAGAGAAAGTGGCCAATGAAAAATTGAGAACCATGGAGTTGCTGGAAGTGAGCTTTTTAACAGTTCATTTTCCCAGCTCTCTTCTTCTACAAAGAAAGATACAAGTAGCCCAAAAGGCCTGCCCAAGCTGGCTCTGCAGGATCAACAGCCGGCTAAGGAGGAGCAGAGGGTTCTGCCCCCACGTCCAGTATATCTTTCACCATATTACCCTGCCCAGAGGGAAATGTTAAAGAGGGTGGGTAAAAGGGAAGACTGGAACTTTCCCCACAGGAGTATTCTATCCATATAAGACAACACTAAAAACAATTGTCAAGGTGACACCACCTGCATTTCCCGGGATTCATGTAGTTGTGACCGTTTCGGAACACATTTGGAAAAATATTAATTCACTCCCACCAGTGCTCCATAACTGATTAGATGGTGCAGAATTTTGCATTGCATGGCTCCTAACCCATTTCCAGGGAGTGTCCTGGGCACCGAGAGGGCTGGAAGCCAACGTTTAGTATTTCTGTCTCCAATTACATTTGTAAGGTCCATGAACATCTCATTTTCTAATTGCATTTCTCACAAAACAAGCCAACATCTGCCTTTTGTTATTTCTAATCCTCATTGTCTTTGAAATACTCATAGTACATTTTGGGTAAAACCGCCTTTACAAAAACTGCCTGGCAGAGGCCGGGCACAGTCATGCTGTTGGCAGAAGGCTCACCCCGTCCCTCTCCCCTTGTCACCAAGATACCCACGGGTTTATAAGTACCCAAGAGGCAGGATGCTTCCTGAGGCTACATGTAAGGTTTGCCCAAAAATTTCATCATTGCCTTTGGGAATGATGAAAAAGAAAACGTGAACCAGGCAGTTTATGGTGAGGAGATCTTAAAGGGTTAGGTGGGGACCAAGGCGAGAGCCTCTTCCCCTTTCCTTTTCACACACGGCCAACGTTGTGACTCTCTCTCTGCCTTTCGTGTATCATAGGGGGACTCTAAGAAGAGAGAAAAGATAAGCTATGTTTTGGTGTAGGGCAGAAACAGAAAAGTAAATCTCAAGTCTCTCAAAGATGATTTGGAATAAGTTCTCCCCCATCCCACTGCTCCAAGAGAGACAGAAGGGGATGGTTGGGCAAGTAGGGAGGGTTCATTCCGTTTTGGTCTCACAGAGAAGGAAGAGAGACTTAGTAGATGAGAGGAGGGCTTCACGTTATGATTCTTCACCAAGAGTTTGGTGACCCTAAGATAGAACATGAAGATCTTTCGGGTCATGTTTTTAATCTATTTACTCAAATGAATCCACATTCCTTTGAAACCAGTGAGTCACAGGGAAACTGAAGCTTGGGGTACAGCTGACATAAGCAATGAAACCCCAATGCACGAGTTGTATAAAGTTCCTTCTTAAAAGCTTTTATTATTGTTATTTATTTGAGAGAGAGTACATGTGCATGTGGAGGAGCAGAGAGGGGGATGAGAGAGAGAGAGAGAGAATATGAGAATCTTAATCAGGCTTCACATTCCGCATGGAGCATGATGCGGGGCTCAATCATGACCTGAGCTGAAATTAAGAGTCAGACGCTCAATTGACTGAAACACTCAGGAGACCTCCTTCTTAAAAGTTTTACTGCTACTGCACAAATCCAGTCCAACTCCAGGCACTTGGGGATATGGGACACCTATAATAGGACATGAAATCAAATTGCGAGTTCAAATATTAGAATTAAAACTCTCTGTTGATATCTAACTGGATGAACTTCAAGGGATCTGAGCTCTCCGAGCCTCAGTTTCCTCAACCATAAATTAGAATTCATGAGATTTTAGTTTGGGATCAAATAATGTTAGATGAAGGGTGCTTAATAACTGAAAGGCAGTTCTGGGGAGAGGAGTTCAGCATCAATGCTACTCCTCAGAGATGTGTTCTCTCCCAGGAAAAAAAAAACAAGGAGTCCTTGCATTGATTTGTAAAATTTTATGAAACATGACCTCATTGTGAAATCTTGAACAAACAGAAGCTTTTCCACTCTTTTAATTGAAAACATTGCTAAAATGTTCACTTGGCTCACTTTCTTGCCTTATTAAGTAGCACATACAGGAAGAACAAAGTCTGGCTTTCAGCACCTTCAGAAGCCCCAGCATCACCAACCAGAAGTAGAAACGGGAATGTGCAATGGGGATTTCACTGGGAAGGAAGCAGAAAAGAAACTGAGGTCCAGGGAGGTCAGGGCATATCCTCCAGTTCACCAGAGTGTCCACAATGGAACCCATGGGATGGCAATTCCAGATTTGCTCTGGTCTGAGCCTCTGGAGTGTTTCTTGACTCCTCTCTCTCCACCTTCCACCCTCCACAATCAGCTCCATCAGCAAATCCTGTGGGCTTCACCATCCTATTATCCAAGAACCCCCTGCTCTTCACACGTCATTGCGACCACTCCAGCCCAAGCTGCCATCATTTCTCCACAGATCATTTCAGAAGCCTTCTTGCTTCTGCACCCATCTCAACATGGCGTCCAGAAGAATCCTCTTAAAGTATGTCAGACCATGTTGTTCCTCTGTTCCAACTCACCAGTGGCTTTCCACTTTACCTGGAATAGAAGCCAAAGTCCTTATGGTCTATAAGCTCCTACATATTGTGGCTCCGCATTTTCTCTATCTCATCACAATCTTCTTTTTACTTTTCCCTGACCTTGTCATTGTTCCTTAAACATACCAGGTACTCTATTGCCTCAGGGCCTTTGCACTTGCTGTTATAATTCTTAGAATGCTCTTCCCTCAGACATCTGCAAGGCTGGCTCCCTCATCTCCTTTTGGTCTATATTTAAATGCCACTTTCTCAATGAAACCCTTCCTGGCCATCCGGTCTAAAATGGAAACTTCCTTTCTAGGCCCCCTCCAACCTTTATATAATTCTTTTTTGCTTTGTTTTTCTATTAGCATTTGTGGTTATCTACTATATTACATAGCTATTGTTTTATTTTCATTCCCTAATGGAATATAAGCTTCCTCAGGGTAGGGAGGTTACATTTTGTCTAGAGTGCTGTCTAGCACCAAGTAAGAACCCAGTAAGTAATTGAATAGGTGAATGAAGTGTCCTCAAACTCTGACCACGGTAGTTTAAACAGAGAATAGAAACCTTTTGCAATTGGATGCTTTGGTTAGGCAGGCTAGGGTTTTATAACAATGCCATCAGGACCCAGGTTCATTCCACTCTTTTTCCCATTTCATCATCGTTAACCCATAGATCTTCATCTGCAAACTTTTTGCCTCATGGTTGCAAAACCGTTGCTGCCCCACCAGGCAACACATTATATTTACAAAGCGGAAAGAAAATGGAGTGGAAAATAGGAAATGGCAGCATTAGGAAAGCAAAATGTCTCCCAGAAACCCTAACCTCATGTATCATTAACCAGAATGTTGTTACATGGTCATCCCTAGCTATGGTATCAAACAAAAATTGGAATTTTGTTAATAAGGAAGAAAGGGGCAGTTAGCAAGGAAGGATACAGGGCAGGAAGCTCACAGCATCATAGAGCTTAAGTCTTTGTCACCCTTCAATACCAGCTCATGCTTCTCTGCTTGGAAAGCTTGGAAAGGGACTAATGAGACTTCAAGGAAAGTATAAGGGTGTGGGGGAAGCCTTAGATCAGAATGTTGATGGAGAAAAAAAAATTCATTCCTAATCTGGGAAAGACGTGATGGAACAGAACACTTAAAACTCTTCAGCAGCCATGTTCCCAGTTTGGAGATGAAGTTGACCAAATAGGATAATGGAAATGTACAGAAAGAAAGAGATGGATGCAGTTGAGGGAGAAAGTCCCATTAGCCTTCAAATCTTTATTTTCAGTGTTATGGGACCTCACTTTAAGGTTTTCTGGCTATGGTCATAGTGATACCTTTATTGCATGCCTTGGCATAAATGAGAGACCTGTGAGTTTAGACTTGGCTCACTGTCTCCTATAGACCAGTGGTTCTCAACAAGGCAAAGTCATCTGGGGAGGTCTGGCAACTTTAACTGTGTGTGCCTCTCCACTCACCTCCACTACAATTGCACAGAGAGGGCACATGGAATCTCTGGGCAAACCCTCTTTCTTCCCCTCAAGCCATGAATATTTTTCAACATCTCTCCAGGTGATTCTGATACCCATCCCTCCTTGAACAATGAGGTCCCTCTGTTCTAAACCTGGACAGAAGATTGTTGAAGAGGAGCAAGTAATCTGTGTGAATAGTTGGATGGGGTCACCGCCCCTGGAGGAATGCAGATGCCTCTGCAATGAACTAAACAGAAAACAGGTGCCATTCTGTCTGAGCTTTCCCATATCCTCACATTCAAATATGTCCAACCCTGCATAGTGGCAGGGGGCGAGGAAAGAGAGGAGAGTGAGGTCTGTTCTGTTCCTTTTTCACAGAAAGCCTGTGCCAGAAACCTGGGCTGTGGCACACTTACGACATAAGGATTCACCCCTACTTTACCCCCCAGTCACCTTCCTACCCCAGCCCCTGCCCTGCAGCTGTGTTCTGCTTACAATCCTGAGGGTCCACAGGGAATGGGCTGTGTGCAGATGGAGAACGTTACTACTGGAGGGCCCCAAACGCTAATGCTCTCTACAGAACCTCTACAGAACTGGGGTAGGAAAGTGGTCATTACACTTATTTACTCAGCTCCTTTTTATTTTCTGAATGGCCAGAATCCAAGACTGGGAAACGGGTCTGATCTCTTCAGCACTGTGGTAAGAAAGGCCACAGGCCTTCTGCAGAGAAAGGGAGGTCTGTGCTGTATGTCTGCTGTCATTATGACAACAGGAAGCACAGAGAACCCCAGACGCCTTCCCCACAGTGTTCTGACAATGCTGTGTATGGAGAATGGGACCCCAGTTCCTCCACCACCTCAGAGGCCACTGCCTGGGCCGTCCTGGCAGTGTCACAGTTGGCTTTGCAACTGTGAACCGGTTATGGTCAAGAGGAACCCTATGTGTGTTGGTTGGCAAGAAGTAGGGAGAGTGGAGACCTATGTGTTGTGATAAAAAAAAAAAAAAAACACTCTAACATCTAGAAACCTTGAGAAGGATCTCAAAACCTGTCACAAAAGGGGTGGTAGAAAGTTCTAGAAGTTTGACTTGAGAGAAAAGATTTTGGGCCTCTGATAGGGGATTTGAAATATTTGAAGGAAAAATTAGGCATGTTCCTCAACTATCAGCAAGAAGATCAATGGAGAAGTTGCAAAAAGTTAACATGAGTTTTTCCTGGTGTGTGTGTGTGTGTGTGTGTGTGTGTGTGTGTGTGTTTAAATCTGCAAGAGCTAAAACATAACGGAACAGGCTTCTGCTGTATATAGTGAGCTCCCTGTCTGGATGTTTTCACACAAAGACCGAATGGTCATCTAGCAGGCATGTTGTTGAGTAGACTTCTCAATGGGTGGATTTATACACTAGATGACTTCTTCCAACTTTGGAAGTCCTTGAATGCATTATGTTCCCTTCCACCATATGACTCTACCTGAATGTTGACCAGTGCAGATGACTCACTCTCTCTCAAATGACTTAAAGGAGAAAACACTAACAATTCATACTGAAGTGTTAATTCCTCAAAAGTTTTTCTATTCTGACAATGGCCATGACTTGGCTGGGCTTCAGCTCACTCCCAAAGCCGTCAACTCTTACAGATTAGCTAGCAGTCTCAGTAAAGCCAGTGTGGTTACTATGCAGGCCAGCCTCAAGACAAATTTGCTAGCTCTTAAAAAATAGATTCCCAAAGCTTCTGATGTGATACTGAGTCAGCATGTCAGGAGTAGGGTTATAAAACTGTTTCCAGGCGATTCTGATGGTTAGTCAGATTTCAGAACACTTTCCTAAGATTTGTCTCAACCAATCGCCAAGAATAAACTACAGAGGATTATTCTGACCTTAATCTATCAAGCTTATAGATTCCTGTAGGATGCTCTTATTCTGATCCACGTATTTGCCTGTCTCCAGAGAGCTGCCTCTGTCTTCTTCTCCAATGAGTCCTGAATCCACTGGCTTTTCTTACCTTTGTTGTGGTCTCTGACAGCCAACGCTCTTCCATCCCAGCCACACTCCCCACCCCCCCCCCCCAAATTCCCCAACCAGGCTTCATCTTTTTAGATTACTCATTCCCAGAGGTATTACGACCCCCATAAAGATGGCTACAGTTTTTCAATTATTTACATAAATAACATTTTTCTGGGATTTAACCTGATATATATTCCACTGTGCGGTTTTCCTGGTTTGTTTGAGTACCCTCCCCTGTGACTCTGTCCTCCCCTACTTCTTCAAGGGCCAGGGCTGTATCTTCATCTTGGGATTTCCTGCATTAGCACATACTAGACACAAACCTTGTACTCCATATTTGGGGAAGGAGGGAGGGAAGGAAAGGAAGGAAGGAAGGAAGGAAGGAAGGAAGGAAGGAAGGAAGGAAGTGGTTTTCCCAAAGATTATGTCTAGTTTCAGCAAGCATTTCTTGAGTCTTATGGGAAAATGCAAGCGACAGACGCAGGGGGGAACAGGGCTGTGGGGACTCTGTTACTAATTTTTTTCTATGTCTCATCAAAGTTGTAAGGCATTGTGCTGAGAGCATAGCTCACCACTCTCGCCTGCCCTCAGCCTCTCCTAACATAAGTTTTTGAATTTTTATACTGTTCCTTATGAAGATAGCCAGCTCTCCTGACTGTGGAGTTTTCTAAAGTCACTGACATATATATATGTGTATATATATATATATATGTATATACATACATATATATATGTATGTATATACATATATATAAAATTGTTATATTTATATATATATTTATATATATATACAAATATATATATATATATATTTTATTTTTTTGCAAAACCATGAGTACCTTGAGATGAATACATTATGGAGACAACTGTCATCACCACCACATGTGGTATTATTTACTCACGTCAGGTTGAATGATTAATGTGGAAAAGTGGCTGGGCAGCTAATAAGATTGAGGGCCATATAGGACAATTTCTGTGTGATCTTAAACAATGCCCACACTGTCCGTGGCAAGTCACAGAAACATGAATAGCTGGCCCTGCTGCCTCCTCTGTTTGCCGACTCCCTTTCTCAGCTGGGTCCTCCTGTCCCCCTGCCCCCAACTCTCCATCTCCCGAGACTCCAGGTTTTCCATCTGGAGCCAAGGAAGAGAAAGCAGGGACCCTTTCAATTGCAGCAGCCTGGGGGTTGTAAGCGGTGGCAGCCATCTTCCTGACGTCACCGGTGACTCCTCAGACAGCCAGAGGACAGATGAGACTCATGGGGCCCCATGAGAGAGTCCATGATTACAGGCCGGTCGCTGCCCCTTTTGATGAGTGGCTGTGTAGACAGTGTTAAAAACCATGCTTCAGAGACACAGCACTGAAATGGAAAAATTTGAAAGAGAGCAAGGTGCTCCAAATAAGTCAGGGATTTGTTCTGCAGGCCTGTCAGCTTTATAAATACCTAACATCCTGGTTACCACGGCTTAGTTTGATGTACGTCTCCAGGTGCTAAGAATTTTCTATGTTCTTTTATTTGTGGAAAGCATGGAAGACCACAAGATCAAACGGTTTATCAGGATCCATCTTGACTACTAGTCCTGATTATCGTTGTCTCCACTTACTGAAAGCTTAGCATCGAGAGCATGCTAGAACTGTACTAAAAGCCTTGAATACATTTTCTTCTTTAAGTCTCGAAGTCGATGAAGAAACTGAGGCCTGGGATGTTGACATAAGCTGCTCGAAGTCATGCTGTGGTAGGCGACCAGTTGGGACTAGAATCTAGGGCTGACTCCGGAATCTGAGTTCATTACACATCCGCCTTGTGTGTCCTCTGCTTTTATCCCATTCCTTTGGTTTTGTGGTGTGTGTGTGGGAGGATGGGACTCAGGGTTACAAGAGGAAAGTAGAGGAAGTGGCACAGGGGTGGGGTGTGACGGTGGTGGGGTGCGGAGTGTAGCGATAGGCAAGCTTGGCTTTCTCTTTCTGGATTACAAAGCATGGCGCCAGTCTCAGCAACTGTGGTGACGAGTTTTCTTTTCCATGACATCATCTCAGCTTTGAGGCAAGAGTCGTCTAGCACATAAGATACAAGGTAGATCCAGCAAAAACAGAACACTGAATGTCTCTTAGGGACATCTTGTTAGTGGCTCTGACCCTTGTTGAGAAGTTTCCTAACACTTTTAAAGGGATCTCAGTGTAAACTCAAGGCATACAACGCATACATTTCGCTGTGGCTGTTCTTTTGGGGTCCTTAGTCCTGATGTGGCATTTAGATGGCCGTCAAGCTTCTTGTCACCCTACAGGATAATCTATGTGAACGATGCTCAGGGACATGACGAGAAGCTGTCTGCGGAGTGTGGACACCAGCAGCCCTTGTGTGTGGTTTGGGATACTAATGTCAGACAAGACCTGAAATCATATTTAGAAGCTTATTTCCTATTATATTAAAAAGCTACATTTTTCATCCCAGCATACAGCAGGAAACAAAGGGACTATCATTCAGCCCAAGAACTGCATAAAAATATTCAAAAAGAGATACAAAAGAAAGCCAGAATGGAGTGACAATGTTGAATCTAAACATTTGATCTCTTTATCATGTGAGACATGAATTCCTTTTATTAATTTGTTTTCTTTTGGAGTTCTTTTTTTTACTCCTATTTTCTTCCTGTTCTGACTTTTCATCCAGCATTAGTCATGTTCAGCCCTGAATAATCTCATCCTACCATTGTATCCACGTTTTCCTATCTTTATCCTGCTTTGGAGGACAGATACAGGACTAAATATACCTTTACAAAAAGAAAATATTATTTTTTAATTCTTCCTTTTCACTAAACGTCTGGCTTGAGCTACCTGATTCGACCTATTGATGTCACCTGACTTAAAGACAGTCCCAGTGACAGGATCTGGATGGTAAGTGACAGAAACATAAACATCCCTGGAACCTTCAGAGGACCAGTCATACGTCAGTTGAGCCAGCTTCCCAGACAGACTGTTTGCTCTTGGCAAAACTTTTGACAAAATTTTAATTGTGACCACATCTATTAATAAAAATGATCCATTTTGATTGACAGATTTCCTTTCAAATTAACTGTACCACAGTATCTTGTACCTACCCATGATTTCAGTGCAGTATTTCTCAAAAGACGTTCCTAGAAGAAAATTGTCCAGAATGCTGATCAAACTGCCGGTTCCTGGTCCCCACTCTAAATCTACTCAGTAGGACCCTCTGGAGGTGGACCCAGGGATATGCATTTAAGAAATAAGCCTTGTAATTTGGGGGCATATTATCATGGCACCAGTCTCAGCAACTGTGGTGAGGAGTTTTCTTTTTCATGAAATCATCTCAGCTTTGAGGCAAGAGGTGTCTAGGACATAAGATACAAGGTAGGTCCAGCAAAAACAGAATGCTGAATGTCTCTTAGGGACATCTTGTTAGTGGCTCTGACCCTTGTTGAGAAGTTTCCTAACACTTTTAAAGGGATCTCAATGTAAATTCAAGGCTCATGATTTGTGATAACCACTGGTGTAGAGTTAAATAACATGAGCAGTACTTGCACAGTTCATGGTCAACATCAATGACTAGGGAAGGTGTACAAGTCCTGAGAATTGGCGTTCATCCATTCATTCAGTGAGCCTTTATTGAGTACCTCTGACACTCAGTTTTGGGCTGAGAAGACAAGTATGGATTCTACCCAGGCCTCATTTCCCTTATTTTTGGGATAGAAATGAAGGCCCAAGGTAGTGATTTTCAAACCTGCATGTACATCAATATCATGAGGAGCCTGATAAGAATGCATAGCCTCTCCCTATATACACACATGTACACACACATTCTACAGAAACCTGTGTTTCCTCTCTCCTCCCTCTGGTCACACTTTATATCCTTTCTGGAATAACATAAAATGTAGGTAGATAACCCATATCTTAATTATCCCACTAATGTTCTAGTTGAGCGAGTTTAATTCTTAGTTTCATAAAGAATACCATGTTGAATTTTTATTCGTTTCAGCATTCCCTTAAGACAGGCATCTAGAAGTGAATACTTTATGTGGTAACTTCTCTGAAAGTTGGCTAAGTTCTGCTTTGTCCACTCTCAATGCCAAAGACAAAGAGTGGGTTTATGTCACTGGGTCAGCATATATGGGTCTTTAGGTCCATCTCTGACCCAAACAGTGGATTTGTTAGTTAGGATACATGTAAGCTTCTGTAACAAACAGACCCCACAATACCGTGGTTTAAATCAGATGGACATTTATTTCGTTCTCACTTTACTGTGCAGATAGGAATGGTTTAGGGCTAGTGGGGAGACTCTGACATTCTTATCACGTGGCTTCCATTTCTGGGTTCAAAGTGACTACTCTGTTCTTATTGTTTTTATAGACAATGGGAGGGAGAAATGACCCGGGAGACTACACCCATTGTTTTGAAGACAAGATCCAAAAGTGGCACATGTCATTTTGGATTACATCCCATTGGTAGTTACCAGTTTCACCTAGCAGCAAGAAGGGGTAGGAAATGATGTAGTTACCTGGACAGCCAAATAAATGCTCAGCTAAAACTGGGAGAAGAGAGGTAGGGACACAATTAGAAATATGCAGCAGCCTCTAACCGAGGTCTTGGGATCTAGAAGATGAGTGATCCAGTAAGGCCTGATGTAATTGCTCATTATTCTATGACTCCCAGCTTGCTCAACTTTGAGCCTTTGAGATAGAAGCATTAGAAACATTAGAGTCAGGTAGTGAAACCTTTGCTAATCTGACAAGGAATCAAGGTTCATTAAACTCCTAAATGTGGCAGTTTTATAGAGTATGGCCAAACTGGAGTTGGCTAAGTGCAGACATCATTAGCTATGGGTTCATTTGAGCTCCACAGTGGGTGTTTCCTCTCTCCCTCCCTCCCCCTCTCTTCCTTTTTCCTTCTCTCTCCCTCTCATTATCTACATTTCCTTTATGTTTTTAGAACTCTCCTTGTTTTGGTTTTGTTTTGTTTGCTATTGATAGGTACACAAGAAAAAATTTAAAATTGCTGGGTTTTAGTGAAAAAATAAGTTTTAACGTAGAATTTTCAACAAGACATCTAATGAACAATGGTCTATTCGCACAGCTGAAAGCTCTACTCATAAATCTCTTTCTCTTTTAGATTTGTGAGGAACAAGGGGTTATATTCTCTGCATGGGATTTTGCTTCTGGGCTAGGGTTGACTGCAAGTTTATTGGAACGAGCACTACGTTTTGTTTTGTTTTTACCATAAGGGACTTCTGCAAAGAGCCCGGTGCTCATCATGTGCTGCGAAGAAAATGGAGAGAGTTTGCAGACCAGTTCTTGCCCTTCATTCAAAATTAGGTACAAGCTGAGAACCACTGGTGATTTTTTAAGTCCTGTTTTGGATGAAATAAGCAGACATATTTGAATTAATTAACATTGGGAGGAGACTCTTAGCACTGAGACTGAGTTAGTACCTGATAAAAGGAACACGGAGTCAGGAATGACAAAAAACCCTGTCCTACCCTTGGCCTTGCCACAAATTCTTTTTAGGACTATGGGCAACTCACAGACATTTGTGCCTTGGTTTCCCAATTATATAAATTCAGAGATTCTTATACTTCTAGGAGAAGAATGATTTTATAGACTCTCTAGTCTGACTTCCTTGGGGTAATCACAGGAAGACTGAGGTGCAGCAAGTCCCAGCTGATCATCCCCCACTCTGTGAACCAGGTAGAACAAACCATTCCCTTCTAGCACTCTACATGCTAGCACTCTGTACTATAAATTCTACAACATTTAGTGACTTGTATTTTATTTATGGGTCTGCTTTCCCATGGGCTTCTCAAAAGCAGAGCCCATTTCCTATCTATGTTGTCCCTGCATTGTAGCTTAGTGTTATGGTTGGCTCATAGTAGATACTTGACATTGGATAAATGAATGAAATAAAGTACACACAGAGTCTGATGGTTGGTCGGGAGCTGGTTAATAGCTGGGTAGGGCCTGGTCAAGTCTCACACTCCCAGACCAGTCTTTTTCATCTACAACCTCCCTGCCCTCATGAGTAAGGGGGCATCAAATGTAAGAAGTGCTTGAGAACTAGAGATTTGGGTAGAGGAGGTGAATGGTTTCCTCTGCTCAGGCTAGTTCTGCTCTTTCAATCTTGTGGTCCTCCGTGACCCTTTCTTTTCATAACATCCTTCTCTCTTCCTTTTTCCCCAAGAACCTCTGCTTGGAGTGCTCAGGTGGTGGTGCCTCAGGCCAAGCCAGAGAGGAGGATATTGCTCCGGGGCCCAGAGCACTTCACAGGCTATTTTTATGTCAAAATCTGAAGCCCGAAATATCTGCTAAGTTGAGGGCAACCTCTCCAAAATAAGGCTTGCAGGAGCGGCCATAAGGAAGGGAGAATGGTTCACACTCTCAGAAGTAGATACAAGACCAAGAGGCCCACGCCTGGGGCTGCCACTCAGGTGTCCACCTGACATGGCTGCCAGTTTAAGAATGGAGTCTATACTCTGGTAGTCAAACTAACTACTCAGGGTGGAGAAAGACATGGGCCAGAGTCTTGGGAAGTCCCGAAAGGGCTGCTCTTAGTACATGGAGGAGACCAAGACAACTGAAGCCACAGTAACAAGCCTAGGAGGAAGGAAGGCTACTGTGGGGTCACTGGGAGAAACGCTTCCTGCCATTGTCTGGCCACATGGGGTGGGTTGAAGATAAAAATGGGTGGAACTTGAAGGCTGCTTCTGGCTCCAGATCCACACAGAGAATCCGTTTCTGCTGTGTTTGGGATGCGGAGAAATGACCCATGGCATCTCAGCCCTGTGACTGTCGGAGGTGGAGGTCAGAGACCTAAGGAGAAAGGCTAATAAATCCTAACCATGCTCCCACTGTTTATAGAAGAGTTTCTCAACCCAAGGGTCCCACCCAGCAATGTTTGGTAGAACAGAGGACCATACCATACAAAACACTCAGGACAAAGCACAGGGCACTCAAAGGACTGTTTCATAACTGCTGAACAGAGGTTGAAAGCCAGGTTCTAAAGGCTTCTTGGACTACCACCCTGTTTCCCTAAAGTTTGTCCAAAGAGGACTACTTGGGGATCTTGTATTCTTCGCTGGCACTTTTTTTTTCTTTAGTTTTTGTTTGTTTGTTTGGTTTTAGTTTATGTTATGGAGAATGTCAACTATATGTCCAAAAATAAAGATGATCTAACGAACCCATACGTACCTATCACAACTGCCTTTAACAATTATCCATCCATGGCCAATCTTGTTTCATCTGTATCTCTATTTTCTCACTCCGTGTTATTTGGAAACAAATTACAGATATGTAATTTCATCTAAAATATTATATGTTGTATTTCTAAAATCTAAGGATTCTTTATAAAAACATAACTATTCCATTATGCTATCTAAAAAAGGTCGAATTCTATCATGTCACCAAATATCCAGTAGGTGTTTAAATTTCCAACACCTGACCTCTGACCACGTTCTTCCTCGTGGTTCCCCTAGGACTTACTCTATCCCAATCCAGACAGAAAACCATGGCAAACTTATCATACAGGGAAAAAAGCTGTGATGCCCTGGCCCTTTTATTTCCACCCTATAGTAATTTAACAAACACATGGTGTGCCAGGAACAGAGAGGAAGACCCCCAAATTGGAAGCAAGCACATTGGCAACATAAAGAGAAAATAACTGACAAATCCCTAATTCTGGAAGATGCCCAGAGAGGCTGGGCCTGGAGCCAGGAGCTTAACAAGTTCCCATTGTTATTGGCAGCCGACAAATTTAGAAGCAGACAGGGGACCTTCTTATCATGGGGAATTTTGTTAGCTGAGGCTGTATGCATTTAAAAAGCACAATCAACCTGTAGTGAGCTAAGGGATTAAACATGATTTTTCTCTACTTGAATGACCCCTCTCCCTAAATTAAGCTGCCTATTTAGCGCCCTTAATAAATACATAGATAATTTAAACCATGTGGTGGCAAATTGAAAACATGGGCTTTTTGAACTATGTATTTTCTTTCTCATGTTGGAACATTTCCCTCGAGAAAAATCTCAGGTCTCATGATTATGGAAAAGAAAGATCTGTATATCTTTCTGATTAAGTGTTTCATGATACACACATACACATTGATCAAGTTTTTTCTTTTTTCTTGGCTTAAGTGAGGCATATGCTTCTGAGAAAAGTGTTCCATCGACACTTCTCTGGCAAGTGCCTGGTCTATTTGTCAACAAAACAAAATGTGAAAGAATTATATTTCTATAAAAGTAATTACATTTTCAAAGCAGCTTGTTATTATATACCATGTGGCATTACATTGAACCAAGATGCTATTTTCTGCCTGATTGTTAGAAGGAATGATCTACATTCACAAGTCAGTAAAAAATTCAAATATCTGTCTTCTCTGTTGCTTGATTGGGGAAAAGAATACTCCCTGCTGGAACACCTGCAGGTTTGAACTGAATTATTTGATGTGCCAGTTTTCAGATATTTGTACCCATCTACTGATTTAAACTGTAGCCTCCACATACACAACACATTTACACAAACATATTTAGCGTACCATTAGGCATCTTGATTTGGATCAAAAGATGTCCATAATGTGACCAAGACTTTTTAAAAAAATTTTTTTCTGTATTTTCTCCTTTCCTTGAATTAATGAGTCACATCAAAGGGTGTCTCAACTTTTAGAAGCTTTGTTAAAATTTTCTTTGGTCTCTTTCATGTGTGTCCAAAAAAAGGTCCATAAACAGTTTTCTGGGCTCATGGGCCCATGGGACTCATTTGGTCTCCTAATCTTCTCTGTGGTCAGAGTACTTTCTGAAAGAGTGTTCACCACAAATTCCCTAGAGACAAAGTCTGCAGCTTTCCTTCTGATTCCCCGCCCGTGACCCTCCCCATTATCAAGCAGAGTCCTCGACAAAATTAGATAATAGGAAAACCCTTGAAATTCCAATTTCGAGCTGCACTGACTTTCTCCTGCTACAAATGTGGCAAACAGAGTCTCCTAGTAGTAGACTGTTCTTGGCTTCTGCAGACACTAAAGATATTTTAAGAAGAGGAGATCCAGCCACCCCGAAGAGAGAGAATATTCATATAGGCAAATTTTATCTGGTTAAAACTTTGTTTTCTCTTGGAAGATGGACATTGAAAAACAAGTCTTCAAGGCCAGACTCTGTCAGGACAAGAAAGCCTAACTGTCTGGTAATGTATGTGAAGATACACGAACATTGGCCTTTTGAGTCCATTCAGCATTAACATGCCACGGAACTAGCACCCTCCTTTGAATTAGTTCTCTGAGTGTCCACTGCCTGACTTCTCTGTGGCCAACTGTCTGAAGTTGGGATCAATGGGATCATTTGAAGGAGCCAGTCTTTCAGAAGGAAGCATGAAAGCTTCTTAGGAAGCCTTTATACTGTATTAGTTTGTAAATCTAAATATTGCATGCAGCTCTTGGTTCAACAATGCTTCTCTTTTTTCTAATAATTTACTGAAACTAATTGGATACAGGACACAGCTAGCTGGTGGGCAAGTCGAGATGTTTCGGTTCGCTTCTGAGGCAATACATGGCAGAAGAAAGCAAAACTCCCTGGCCTTTTTTTTTTTTTTTTTGTGAAATGATGTGATTAGTATGTGTCTCTTCAAAGAGTTATTTAGCTGGAAAGGGTCTAGGATATTGGCCTTTATAAAATATTTAGAGGTTATACTTAGAAATAAATAATCTGTATTCATTTTGGGGATCGTCTGAACAGTTAAAAAATAAAAGGATGCAGGAAAGTTATATATAGCTACTGCACATTCTCATGTTTTTATTTCCTTTCCAAGATCACAGAGAAGATCGATTTATTAGAAGCAAAATGACTATTTGTGATGACGTTTATGTTGGATCTGGTGTTACTTGTGTAATCACAAATGCAGATGGTTTTTCTCCTCATTTTCTCACATTGATTTCTCCCAGATTTAGAAAACGTATATAATGCAGCACTATAACAAGTGGCACATTTTGGTAGTTTGGGCATGACCAAATCCTGATAAAGTGCGGTACACCAAGCCCAGTGAATGGAATACATCTAGACTAGCCCTCTAGAGCTGCGCTCTCCAATATGGTAGCCACTAGCGACCTGTGCTGATTTAAATTAGAATTAAAAAGGAAAACTCAGTTCTTCAGTTGCACTGGCCACATTTCAAGCGCTTAATAGCTACTGTATTAGACATTTCCATCACCACAGAAAGTTCTTTTAGAAAGTCTGGCTCCAAAGAATCCTGAATTCACTGGGTAGTGATCCCAGCTGTCCACACTTGATCTATACATTTCCTTACCCTGAAAATAAGGAGATGGGATTATACAGTCTCTAGGATTCTCCTATTTCTGAGGTTCTCATCCCCAGCACTTTTCTGATACCCGGGAGCCACGAGTGCATGACGACTCCCAAGAAGGCCGTATGGGGAGAAAGGCAGCAGTGTTGTGGAGAAAACATGTTGGAGCCTACAGAACTCAGTCTTTATCTCAATACCATCAGCTCAAGCTACACCCTCCGGGGAAGTCACTTAGTTACTCTGAGTCTCTACCCATTCATCAAATGAAGGCACTGAGTTGAATGATCTCGAAGGCCTGCTTTGCTCGAAAATTCTAAAATGTTACCGACTTTTAAAAATAGCTCTCGCTAATGAGCCTGTGTAAACCCGATTTCGGTATTGTGTCGTCTATGCTATTTTCTTTGAAAACATTCTGAATTCTCACAACACTCATTCAAGGAAGGGGAAACTTATTGCCATTTTCCTTTCCGTGAAAGGTTTGCAGCCATGGAGTTCTCCCTGCACCCTACATTTGGAAGATGTGTGAAGAATGGCCAGTCAAGCAGCTGTTTTCAATATAAAGATTCTTGGCGTCTGCGCGCAGAGTATCAGAATGATCAAAGTTTTCACTTTTCTTCCAAAAATTTGGGTGTCTTGTAGACTTACAATGTGAAAAATACTTACTTTAGCATTTGAGTTTGATCTGTAGTGAGTGCACTATGGCCTTTCCTTTTCAATATTATATGTAATGTAGAAAACAATGTTTTCAGCCATTTCATTTGGAGGTTTTGGCATAAATGTGTCTATCAGTGTGGAAATAAACTCTTTCAATCACTGAACACTTTTCTCCCATGGAAAGCTTTAAGAAAATGATTACAATTCTGTTGAAAAGGAACAATTTGATAGAAGAAAAAAAACTTTACTGATGGATGATGGACCAAATCGTTGAGACAGAGACCTATTACATGACTTAGGGTCTAACCCATACTTTCAATTCACTAGTCTCCTCAGGGTGAGGTTTAGCCCTAGACAACATTCTGGGCATAGGAATCAGTTGAGCAGTCCACTAAATGCACAGCTGGTTCTCGGACATCCTCAACAACCAAAAAATACCTGAGAAGAATCCTAGGAGATGATGGGATGTTTAATTGTGAAATCAGAGCTGTAGCGATGCCTGCCAACCAACAGTGCTGAGTACCCCAGGTTACTGAGAAGTAATTCAGAAGGCCTGGTTTGGAGTCTGAACTCTTCTTTGCTGTGCGTCCTCAGAGAAGTTGCTTACTTCTCTAAGCCTATTGCCCTGTCTGTGAGAAAGGGGAGGTGATAGCCACTCAGGAGGTTCATGATGAGCCTCAAATGACATCACCTGTGTGAGCACACATCCTCATCTAGGTTCTGACTACAGAGTAAGCCACACTGGCATGAGCCACATGACCGTGGTCCTTATCCAAATAGGTATTTTGGCAATGCTGGAGACTGAGAGCCACACTGTCTTATTAGACCTCAATGGCAGAACATGACCCTTCCCCTTATTCATAAAGGGTTCTTGCTCCAGCCCAAGACGAAAGGTTCAAGCCTCAGTAACAGGTACTATTCGAATGCAAATTTATGTAATTTGAGTGTAAAAAGTACGGTTACATTTCTCGTGTGCTGCCAAGAATGACACTGCCTGTACGTCCCTCTCGTCGAAAAAGGCAACACGCTTATTTTTGTATTAATTATGCTAGCAAGCTGATTTTTCTCAAACAGACCAGTGCAACCCCCCCAGAAAGATTACAGTAATATTTTCACCGAGGTTGTCATTTGCTTATTGGACAAACCGTACTTTGCTTGGATTATTCTATGGAACTTACCATCTTCCAGCTGCTATTACAATTCTTTGTTGAGCAGCCTGTCTTCCCAGCAGAGAGGCCAAGAAGAAACTGTTGAGTAAAATTTTCTTATCAGCCCCAAGTGGTCAGAGCTGACATGCAGGGTCCTCTGCTAAAGAAACCGTTCTCCCCCATCAGCAGCTTTGAGAAATAAAATGACAAAAGTGTACTCTTCCCAAAAAAGGCAATTAGTGATGGTTAGAAGGCCGAAGGGGAGAGGTTTGCTGACTTGACAAACCATGATTACTTTTTACAGCTCATGAAACTGTCT
Source organism: Puma concolor (assembly GCF_028749965.1). NCBI lineage: Eukaryota > Metazoa > Chordata > Mammalia > Carnivora > Felidae > Puma > Puma concolor. The sequence continues at coordinate 221,500,804 of NC_141667.1, forward strand.
TCTCAAGAGTCATGCTCTATGGCCTTAAGTTTATTGCACTTACGATTTTGGAAATGTCATCTTTCGGAAAGATAAGAAGCCTCAATGAGAAAAGAGGAGATTAATAGCGTATCTTTGCCCAGTGCTAAGCATCTTAGCATTTGTTGCCCAACAGAGAAGAGACCGGGGAACAAGTTTTCAGAGGCCCATGGGCTGGGGAGCTGTGCCCTCCCTCAGCACTGATAACCCCCAACCCCACTTCATCCTTGACAACAAAGTCTGCTGGTCTGTTTTCTTTTATAAACTGATAGATAACAGCCTGGATTGAATCATGGCTTTCCTCCTTAATAGTTGGTGACCTGGAGCACATCACTTATTAACCTCTGTGAGTCTTGATTCCTTCTGGTATAAAAAGGGGATGGCAACAGGCTTCTCTTTGAGTGTGGGGGATAATTGGCAGCTAGAGTCCCTGTTGAAATGTAAGTCACATAATGTCTCTCTTATACTCAAAACCCTCCAAAGGCTACCCATGTCACTTTGAGTAAAAGCTGAAATCTTAACAGTGGCCCACAAGAAAGACCCTGCAGGATCCGTTGCCCCGTCCTCCTCTCTGACCTCCTTCCCTATTGAGTACCCCTCTAGCTCTGCTGGTCACCTTGTTATTGCTTAAACAGGACATGGCTCCTGCCTACCTCAGGACCTTTGCACATGCTCTCCCTTCTGCCTAGGATGCTCTTCCTCAGATGTTGGAGTGGCTTAGATCTTTATTCAAATATCACCCTCTCAGGGATCCTACTGATCCTATTCAAAATGGCAAACTCTCTTCCTTCCCTGCCCCAACCCCTCTCTCCCTTTCCTTCTTTATTCTTCTCCATGGCACCTACCAGCACCTGGCATAGACGTTTTCTTCATTTATGTTTGTTATCTGCCTTTCTCCTCCTGAATGAAGCTGATGAGGTAGGGACTTTTATCTGTTCACTGCTGTATCCCAAGCCCCTGGAACAGTATCTGGCACATAGTAGACACTAAATATCTATTAGATGAATGAACATTAAATTATAACACCATTAAAGCACCTGGCACTGTGCCTTTGGTTTTAAAAAGGGTAGAAGAAGTAGGGGGAGAGACTGACTTAAATGTATAGCATGTTAAAAATTTTATTCCACTGGCTGTGGCAAATGTCAAAAAATCAGCCCACAGGTAACTTGTTCATCACAAAGAGAACACATGTTAAAAATAAATTTGAAAAAGGATTTTTTTTACAGAAGAAAACCATATAATTAACATCAAAGGAATGATAGGGTTAAAGAATCACCATTCTTTTTTTTATTTTTTAATCTTTTAAAAAAATGTTTATTATGAGAGAGAGAGAGAGAGAGAGAGAGAGAGCAAGCAGGGGAGGGGCAGAGAGAGAGGGAGACACAGAATCGGAAACAAGCTCCAGGCTCCGAGGTGTCAGCCAGAGCCCGACACGGGGCTCGAACCCACAGACCACGAAATCACGACCTGAGATGAAGTCGGCCGCCCAATGACTGAGCCACCCAGGCGCCCCAAGAATCACCATAACTGATTCCAGTCCGGATCATCAATGGATATTAAAACCATGGGATGAGAGATAGATGGGGAAGGAGATGGCTGAGTGGTGCTAAAATATCAACCCACAGATTTCTTGCTAGTCATATAGGTGGAAATATTTTTTAAAAACAAATTACCTCACTCCCTTCATTTGTCAAGTCAGGAGCCTCGGAAGGGGAGAGGAACACAGGGCAAGATGAGTGTTCTTGCATCAACAACTCCACTCACACTGGAGCCCCAAACCCAGGGCCCCGTGGCTTCTTCAGGACAGGGCCTGTGACACAGGGCTCAGAGCCCAGAATGTTCTCTCACTGGTGTGGGTAGAAGCCTGCCATCTTTAACCTTACCAGCAGACTTGTAAGTGAGTCATACTCGCTAATGAAAACAGCTTTGTACAGAGCTCTATGTTCCTCCATGAAGCCTATTTTTACTTTTACTTCTCCTTTCACTCCTAGACAATTCAATTCAAATTCTATTTATGTTTTAAAAAGGAACAAAAGGCAAGGATCTCTTCTCCTCCCTATTGTTCCTTGTCACTTTCATCACAGGGTGGACCCATAGTCCTGGCTGTGCAGAATGCACTGCTGAGGAGAGCTTCCCAAGCCTGACCTGTCTACCCATCCTCTCTTCTAATCTGGCACAAGGCGAGCCTGGGGAATGGCTCACCATCACTATCGGTTGTGAAACCTTCCAGTACCTAGATTTCTGCAAAGGGGAAGAAGACAGAATTCAGTTGTAAAATGACTCCCAAGGAAATGAGGAATTGGGGATCTATGCATCCGAGTGATGAAGCAATCTGCAAGGAGGGCCCTCCAAGCCAGTCTTTTCTTTTCTTCTCCTTTGTTCTGTTTGTATTTTTTTAAGGCAAAGCGAAAATACTCTTCCATCCTCAGTGGAGAGTTTATCATGGGAAATAAGATGTCAACAAGTCTTGAGAGTAGCTGGGCACTAGACTGCATGGGGACTTGCTTATAAGTGATACCATTTAAAAAACCAATATGAAACTTCACGGGAAAGCAATATAACATCCAAGAGCACAGCAGAGAGAGGGAAGGGCCTTACAAACCACATTCCTTCTTCCTCAGGCCAGCTTTGGAATCCTTCCTCCTTGGTTTGGCAGCCTGACTTTTGATTAGGAAGTTTATATAGAACTTAAAGAAGAACACAATTACTTTATGGATGCAAGTTTTCTGTTGTTACAGAAAATGGAACAAGGCTGGATTTCGTGTTTCTAATTATGTCACAACCAGAGGACAATTCTGTGGTGGTCCCAATAGATTCCCAGCCCCTAGCTCATTTTTTTTCTTTTGCTATCAGAGAGTTAGTTTCCAGTTTTTATCTCCATAGACTCCATACTTTAGAAGTTGATTTTTTTTTTCAATTTTTTAGTGTTTATTTATTTATTTATTTTTTGAGACAGAGACAGAGCACAAGCCAAGGAGGGGCAGAGAGAGAGGGAGACACAGAATCCGAAGCAGGCTCCAGGCTCTGAGCTGTCCGCACAGAGGCCAATGGGGGGCTCAAACCCACTGACTGAGACCATGACCTGAGCAGAAGTTGGACGCTTAACTGACTAAGCCACCTAGAGGTTGAATTTTAAACATACATCGTATCTTAAGTAATAGTTGAGATGGCAGGGCTTCCATTTAGCCGTATAAAATAGCCCTATCTCATACTCCTCCTGGATAGAGGGATGGCTTGGAAAGTCCAGTTGGTGAGGTCCTGGAGGACTAATATAGTTAGAAGTCGGGTAGAAGTGTTTCCTCTGAGATTCCACTGTCAGAATCAAAGCCCAGAATTAGGAGGTGAGGTTTCCAACCTCAATAAGGCAGTCCAAGAGGATCAGTCCCAAATGTGGAGCCATGAAGTCAAAGCATGAAGTACAGTCGGAATGGAGGGTCAAGCTGCGACTTGAAGAAACTTCTTGGGCCAAGTTGTGTCTTCCAGGGGCTTTTAATGTGGTACCTATTGCCTCAAGCACAAATGGGTGAATGATGAAAGGAACTAAAGGAATTGGACATTGCCAGGCACCCAGCACCAATTTTGGAGACCTGCCCCAACGTAGAGGAATATGTAGATGGGCAATGGCCAACCCATACATGTAGACAGAGCTCTGACTCATGAGCTCTGCAGCAGTTGGCCCAGGATGGTCAGGACCTGGTCAATGCTTTCAAGCTTCCCTATTTTTTTATCCTGTGTACAACTCAGGACCAATAGGCTCCCCCAACATGCTCCCCAAATCAACCACATAAGATGCATCACTTCCAGGTTCCCCAACAACCTCTGGAGCATACCTGAAAACTTCTCTTTTTTCATTCTGAAGCATCCCTACTCCTCTGCCTGCCTATGCGTTTCTGCCAAACACAAATGATGACTCCTGTGCTACAACAAGCTGAACAAATAGCTTGTGGGTTTCCATTTGGGTCATCTTTGTTTATTTCCACACATCTGTAATAGACCTATGAAGAGTCAGTATTTAAGTAAACATCCCAGAACCTACACATCAAACTGGTATTATCCTCTTTAAATAGTCTTTTGGAGAATTAAGATCTGTGTCAATGATACTATCATTAATCAAATCTTTGGCACTCCTCTTTTTAGCATTGAATTTACAGCCAAGATGATGGGGTCATAGGATTGTGTAGTAGGCTCACTCCCCCTCCATCTCATCATGCTTTTATGGCTTCTCTCTCTCTCTCTCTCTCTCTCTCACATACATACATACATACATACATACATACATACACACACACCTCATCTAATTATTTCCAGCCTAGAATATGCCCTCTGCTAGTGCTAGTGTTAATAATTTTATTCACCAACCCTGTCTCCAAAATGATTTTTAATTATTTTCCTCATTGGCCCACTCCCACACAAGCATTTGTTATTTACCAAAATGCTATTTTAAAGAGTGACTCAAGATTTTGCCATTGACTTGAGAGATTTGTTACATATTTCCTGTCTTTGCATTTTGCGGTTCTGAAGGACAAGGGTAAGTATTTAATTTTGCTTTGCCTCAGCCCATCCTAAATTTATCCTCTACCATGTCCTTCCTCAGCTGGAAGGCACCACCAATGTACAGACCAGAGTTGGGAGGGTAGACCCCCTGTCGCTGCAAAGCAGATGGTATGTTCTCATTCCCTCAACACACACACACACACACACAGGACAGGCTCTTTTGTGTTTGCTTTCATCTGACCCCGGAAACAGTACCTCAGAGTCTGCCCAGAGGTCAGTTTTGGCAATTATAAAATATGTGAACAAATGTAGATTGCAAGAAATCGTTTTGGCTTTTATTCTCATTGTGAATACCTATGACAAAATGATACTTAGACCCTGTACATCCCTACTTTTGTTCACAAGGTTCAAACATCAGAATTCTGCCAAGTGGCTCTTTCAGTCTGTGTGAGCTTAAAATGATTAAAATTCTGGTAAAGGCTCTGGACAAAGCCCTGGGTCAGCAATATTCCTTTCACTGAAGTCTGGAGTGGACAGATACAAACATTAGGGACGTGCTGGAGTGTTTACAATGTTCTCAGTTCTGAGAGCCACTGAAGGACAATTGCTGGAAAAGGTCTATAAACAATTCATAATAAACATATTCAAAATGAGCACTTTACTTTAAAATGATAAAATCACTGAATTGTTTGGAGTGCCCACACTGATCCTCTGAAAGTCTTCAGACATTCCCCTAGTGTGGCATGCTGTGAGGCTGGGTATAACTGGAGGGATATTTGAGCAGTTTGATTCCAGTTTTTTACCCTGGGCCAGCTGTTGGGAGCGAGTGAGTGGGTGGGTGGAGAGGAAACCTCCCCAATCCTTCTCTTCTTGTAGCCCAAGAAATTTCCTGTCTTGTTGGCCCTTCCATAACATTAACTATCACTTAGGGACACGCATATTGGCATTTCCTTCCAGGCTGCACAAATGACCTTGGGGGCTAAAAAGAAAATCAAAGGGACTCACAGTCTGGTGGTTGTTCCTCTGCACACCATTCTCTTCATTGGGACCCGAAGGTAATGAGAAAAGGACACTTCACCCGTGTCTCCTAACTCGGGAATGGCAGCCATTTTTCAGGAACCCTTGGGAAGAGCCCACCTTCTCACTCTGTTGCCCTTTGGGCCTCCCTCACACCTAACCTAGAAGGAGACACGTCTGTTCTCTTCTCCTATAGCGCTCTGTGCTGGTCTGCATCACGATGTATTAGTCTAACATACTACAAACTACAACATACTAATTGTTCGCTTACGTGTTGGTCTATCAAGAGACTGTACACGCCTTAGGGCGGGGACTTCATCTCTGCATCCTTGCATTATCTGTTGAATAAGATAGGCAATAGTGAGGATGACCAAAGTCAAAACCGGGTGCTGGGCGCTTCGGGGAATCAGGGAATAAAATCTGTAAGTACATATGTGTATCTATATGTTTGAATGACATGGTTTCAGCCCTCTGGGAATTGTGTATAGAAGGAAGAAATAAGCTTATGTAAAATAAATCACAGTGAAAGTCTGTCATAAGTCTATACAGCCATTTCCAGTTGGCTTCTTATGAGACCCAAAGCACTTAACAGATGTGAAATCACTTTAAAAACTTAACATTTTTAGGCTGTCGATAATATTTTATAAATCCAATAATATAACTTTTAAAATCTCATCCTGTTTCTCTCAGAGACAGGAGATTTCAGTACCTGGAAATCCTGGGGACTCTAGTAGTAGAATTTTCTATCCCTTCAGAAGACCTAATATTTGGGGGAAAAAAATGTAACTTGACCAACCATACTAAGGCTGTCTTGCTTCTCTGTGGGTTTAATCTTGTCCACTTGAACCTGTAACTCACTTGATTTCTCTGCATGGCATTTCAACTAAACCTCTAAGTTTCCTTGCAGCTTTGAAATATGACTTATTTATTTGTATTTGCTTTATTTCTCTTGAGAGACTGATATACAGATATATAGATATAGATATATAGCCATAGTCATAACATATCACTCATAAATACTTTAGCAGACATTTCTGAGGAATAAGTCCATTCTGCTATATAATGACACTTTCTTCATCATAACCAAGAAACATTGCCATATATTGTATAATATACAGGCCTTATTTAAGTTTCCCCTTTTTCCCAAAATTGACATACTGATCCAGGATCCAATCAAGATTCACACATTGTATTTTGTTGTTATATCATTTGGGTCTCTTTTACTATAGTACAGTTCTCAGTTCTCTTGCCTTTGCTTTTTTTTTTAAATGACATTTATCTTTCTGAAGAGGTCAGGGAGATTGTCTTCCAGGATATCCCACGGTCTTGCTTAGTATGATCGTTTCTTCATGACTGGACTCAGGTTAAACTTTTAGTAAGAATACCATCTAAGAATACTGTATAAGTGATATCATTCATAAGTGAAATAATTTTCAGGCGTTTTAATTATAAACATAGTTTAATACTAAAGCAGAAAATGTGTATAATAGAAAAGAAGGGAAGTTACTAATAATCCCATTGTCCTAACTCACACAAGAACTTTCAATGTATTTCCAACCTTTCCCTATTATTCTTTTTAGCATACTTGTAATTATACTGCAGATAAAACTTTGTATTCTGGTTGTTTTTGACATAGCATCACATCAAAGCACTTTCACTAGAAATAATGGCAATGATCGTAACGATACTAACTACTCTTTATTGAGTACGTATCCAGTTGAAGACAGTATCAGTCACTCTCTATATACAATTTCTTTTAAGGTTTATGACGATGTGTTGAGGTAAGTTCTTTTATTGTCGCCATTTTAGAAGAGAGGAAATTGAGACTCCATCCCCCAACTGGTAAAAGGGGTAAAGGAGAGATTTGAACCCGAGGGTATGTGACTCCATCACATCATCTCTCCTATCGCTTTTATTGAAAGTGCTTTGTCTTATTCATTTCATGTAAACACACTTGTAGACACTATCTTCTTAGGCCTGCCTTGCTTTTCAGAATATTTCATAAGACCTGACTTTTTTGACCACCCCCTTTAAATTATGTGCATAGCCCCAGACTGACTTCAGAGACTTGTGCTTTCTATTTTTCCCCTAAGAATTCAAGCTAAACCAAATTTGGTTTCTCCAAAGTCTATTTTCATCCATCAAGAAGGCAATGTAATATATAGGTAAATGGCAAAGTCATCGGGAGACTGAGTGAGCAAAATAAACCAAATGAGTCAAGTGCCAAGAGCCAAAGTCTCACGGGCTCCAGGGCACCTTGAGCTTTCCTGAAGATGGGCAGGCTGTAGTAGGGTTCTGGGCCCCAGAGGCCCTTCTTCCATGGGTATTGCTCTTGACTGAAGCATGGCTGTGGGGCATCTGTCTTCTCTTTGGCTCCATTAGGAGACTCTGAAATTTAAGCTGTGTAAAAATCATCCTGTTGTTAAGGGCCTCTGATCTAAACATACCCCACTGATTAGAAATGTGTCTGATGTCAAAGCCCTGAGAAACACAAATCCTAATACTTCCAAATGCACTTTAATGTGGGTTAAATGTCTAGATTTGTCTCATAGCCCGCGGTGCCAGCTGGGGAAGGGGCAGCAGTAGCAGGACCCTTTGCCAGCCCAGCCTTGGGGACGGCTCTGAGCACAGCAGGGAGGAGCTGAATGCATTTCAACTGCAGCCAAGTTAGTGGTTTAAACTTCATAAACATGTCTTAAATGTTATGATTCTTATCTTTATGCTGTGGCTTTCCTACCTCAAAGGATAGCTATTAAAGAAAAAACGCAATTCAGCAAATAGTTCTAAGAACTTTGATCAAAAAAAAAAAAAAGTTGATTAATCATTTTTGGTTACTTGTCTTTCTTTTGACCTTTTCCTTTAGACCCATCCCCATAACACAGGACGCTCAATCATTTACCCAAAGGGTTAAGAAAATATAACCTTTTTGTGATTAAAAATAAAAATGAAGTGAAGTGGAGTTCTCCGTAGTTTTATAGTTTTACTTGATTCTGAGATGGAAAGGGGCGGTCAAGACTTAGCAGGGTTTCTCTTATGATAATTTTCTTACTTGAATACTGAGTATGGAGAATGAAGGAAAAAATCAAGAGATATGATTAACCCATGAAATTAGCTATATTTGGTCAAAGAATGTCTCAACTCTAGTAAGTTATTGTGTCACGGTGTTTGTAAAGAGTTTAAAGAGCCAGAGTATTAGGATCGATTATCTATTTGCCACAGTGCTGCCACATAACAAACACAAAATTTCAATGGCCTACAAGAAATAACAAGCATTTATAGCTCCTGAATTTGGGACGATTGGCTAGACAGTAATGTTGATCTTGACTGTGCATGTTCACATATCTGGGGGTCAGTTGTCTATCTTGGCTGTCCTCAGCTGAGATGGCCGGGGCAGTCTGGTTTTGCCTCACACGCCTCTTGTTCTCTAGCAGACATATTCTCAAGAAAATGGCAAAGGTGCCAGAAACAAGCCCCAATGTACAAGTTCATTTCAAGTCTTTGTGTCGCATCTGCTAAATGCCATGAGATAAAGGTATCCACATGGTTTAGCCTAGTCTCAGGAAATGGAGACTACCCTTATCCACAGTAGGAGGGAGCTTCAGAGTTATGTGGCAATTGATATGGTTAAAGGAAGAGGTAAAAACATAGGCCCACAATTTCAATATACCATAGAGGTGATTCTATGCCCTGTAGGGTTTAGAGTCAATCTGAATTTTCTGCCAATAGCTATGTTTGTGCAGATCCAATCATGAGGCCAGGTGGTATAAGAAAAGCAGTCACTTGGATGACTGGTTTCATAATCCAGAGTAGAAGAAATAACCTGGCATCAAAAGGTGGCCAGAAAGACTCAATATTATTAAGATGTCAGTCCTTCCCAAATTGATATGTGGATTCAAAGTAATCCCAATCAAAATACCAGCGAGCTGAGGGTTTTTTGTTTGCCTTTGATTTTTTTAGAAATCACCAAGCTGAGGGGCGCCTGGGTGGCGCAGTCGGTTAAGCGTCCGACTTCAGCCAGGTCACGATCTCGCGGTCCGTGAGTTCGAGCCCCGCGTCAGGCTCTGGGCTGATGGCTCAGAGCCTGGAGCCTGTTTCCGATTCTGTGTCTCTCTCTCTCTGTGCCCCTCCCCCGTTCATGCTCTGTCTCTCTCTGTCCCAAAAATAAATAAACGTTGAAAAAAAAAAAAATTTAAAAAAAAAAAAAAAAAGAAATCACCAAGCTGCTTCTAAAACTTGTATGGGAAAGCAAAAACAACAAAGAAATAAAAAACTACACTCACGGACACACACAAAAAAACAAAAAACAAAACAAAACAAAAAAACCGGAGGTAAAAACAATTTTGAAAAAGAACAAAGTTGACTTCAGAATTTGCTATAAAGCTACAGTAATCAGGAGTGTGTCTATCTATAAAAAGATAAAATACAAACCAAACCAGTGGGATAGAATAATAGAATCCAAAAGAAATGCACAAATATGTGGCAACTTCATTCAAAATCTCCAAACGCTAAGAAACCAAGGAAATTCAATAAAGGACAGATGGTTTTTTAACAGATTGTGTTGAAATTTGGATACCTATGTAAAATCACAGGCCTCGATCCATATTTTGCAACATAATACAAAAACCAATTCAAAATGGAACTTAGACTCATATAAGACCTAACATTATGAAATTCTAGAGGAAAATACAGGGAAAATGTCTTTGCAACCATGAGTAAGGCAAAAATTTCTTAACTGGGACACAAAAATGATTATTAAAACAATGGTAAGCAGGACTTCATCAAAATTAAAAAATTCTGCTCTTTGAAAGACACAATTAAGAAAGGAAAACAAATAAGCAAGTCACAGACTGGGGGAACATATTTCCAAAACACATTTATTATAAAATACTTGTATCCAGAATATATAAAGAATTCTGACAAATAATAATCAAAATAACCCAGTAAAATGGGCAAAGGAATTGGACACTTCACCAAAGAAAATATATGGATGGCTAATGAACAAAGGAAAAGATGCTTAACATTATTACTCATTAAGGAAATGCGAATTAAAGTCACAACAAAATACTAATACACACCTATTTGCTAACTAAAATTTAAACACTGTAAGATCAAGAATTGATTAAGAATGTAGAGCCATCAAAACTCTCATGCATGCCTTGTAGTAATGCAAAATGGTACAGAATTATGGAGAATATTTAACATTTCCTGATGGAGTTAAATGTCACTTACACAACTGAACATTTGAGTACTTACTCAAGAGAAATGAAAACATGCTCCCCCAAACCAGAAACAACCCAAATAACCACCACCTAGTGATCGGATAAATAAACTCTGTACATTGATACAATAGACTGTGACTCAGAAATAAGGAGAAATGAACTAGTGATTAAGGTAACAACACAGATTGGGGCGCCTGGGTGGCTCAGTTGGTTAAGTGTTGGACTTCCTCTCAGGTCATGATCTCATGGTCCGTGAGTTCAAGAGTTCAAGCCATTAGCCCAGAGTCTGCTTTGGATCCTCAGTCTCCCTCTCTCTCTCTGTCCCTCCCCGGCTTGTGTGTGTGTGCACGTGCACTTTTGCTTACACGCTCTCTGTCTCTCAAATAAACGTTCTCTTAAAAAAAAAAAAAAAAAATAACATCATAGATGAACTCAAATGCATTGTGTGAAGTGAAAAAAAGTCAGACTTAAAAATCTACCTGCTTGGGGGCCCTGGGGGTGCTCAGTCGGTTGAGCATCCGACTTCGGCTGGGGTCATGATCTCACGGTTCCTGAGTTCGAGCCCCGCCTCGGGCTCTGTGCTGACAGCTCAGAGCCTGGAGCCTGCTTCGGATTCTGTGTCTCCCTCTCTCTCTCCGCCCCCCCCCCCCCACTTTCACTCTGTGTCTATCTGTCTCTCTCTCAAAAATAAACATTTAAAAAAACTTAAGAAAAAAAATCTACCTGCTCTATTACTCTACTTAAATAACATGCTGTATGTAAAAGGAAAACCTGAGGGAGGAGGAGTGGCTGCCAGGATCTGCAGTGGGATGAGAGAACTTTCTGGGGCTGGAAATGTTCTGTATCTTGATCATGGTGGTGCTTACACAACTGTATGTGTTTTTCCGAATTTATAGAACTGTATACCAAAAGAGGGTGAGTTTTACGGTATGCAAATTACACCTCAATAAACCTGACTTAAGAAGGGGGAGTTAGAGCCATGATACATGAGCAGGTGCACAGTTGCAGACTCAAATCCAGCCACCGAGAGAAGCCAGTATCTGCTCATCTTCCCTTAGCCTTTTCAGTCAATGACAGTTGTCAGAAGACACATCTTGAACCATAAGCCTTAAGATTTTTAGTCCTCCTTGGCCCAGCTTCCATTTCTAGGAATTTATTCTAAGGAAAGAATCTTAAGTGATTTTTCTAGAAAGGAGTTATTGGCCACAAAGTTTACAATTCTAAAAAATTGGAAATAACCATAATGTTCACCAGTCCTGCTGGTGATAGAGGAACTGAGGGTAGAAATATTAAATAAGCTTTGATGTATCCATGTAATGAAATGCTATCTTGCTGTAAAAGAATATTTGATGATATGAAAATGTGATCATTATATAGTAAGAATGTCAGGTAACAAGGGTATTTATTTCCTTTTTGGAGATGATGAGAGAGAGGTATGAAGACCAGAGGAGTCAATATGCCAAGATGCAAATGATTATTATTATCCAGTGGCAGTGAGATTGTGGACAATTTTTTCCCCTAGGTTTTCTAAATCTCCTGTGATGAATATGTATTTCTTTGAAACTAAGGGAAAAAATAACCTCATGAGTTATTTTTTAGAGGCATTCATAGATTTTTTAAAGTTTATTTATTTTGAGAGAGAGAGAATGAGTGGGAGAGGGGAAGAGAAAGAGAGAGAGGATCCTAAGCAGGATCTACACTGTCAGCTCAGAGCCTGACACAGGGCTCCATCTCATGAACTGTAAGATCATGACCTGAGCCGAGATCAAGAGTCAGATGCTTACCCAACTGAGCCACCCGGTAAAAATGGGCAAAAAGAATTGGACACTTCATACTTCATAGATATTTTTTAAGCCAAGAATCAATCTCATTACACTTGGTCTTCAAGACTGTTTTCAAATCTGTGTAGCCTTTTTTGGGTCCAAACAGTTAACAAAGCTGGGCACCTGGGTGGCTCAGTTGGTTGAGTGTCTGACTTCAGCTCAGGTCATGATCTTACGGTTCATGAGATGAAACTTTGGGTTCCATCTTTGGATGGATTTGAATTTGTGCTTTGGATTCTGTGTCTCCCTCTCTCTCTGCCCCTCCTCCACTCACTCTCTGTCTCTCCCTCTCTCTCTTAAAACATTAAAAAAATAATAACAGTTACAAAGCTGAACCCCTTGTGGTAAACATTTCACAATACATGCAGGTCAAGTAATTGTGGGGTACACCTAAACTTACATAGTGCTGTTCATCAATTATAGCTCAATAAAACTGAAGGAAAAAAAATAGGCTAAGTATTTATTACCCAAACAAAACCTTGAATTCTAACAGCCAGCTGAGCTTCCAAGAAGCAGGAGGCATTTGCCCTTTAAGAATCTTTGAGCTCTGCCAGGGGTACCTGGGTGGCTCAGTCAGTTAAGCGTCCAACTTCTGCTCAGGTCATGATCTTGTGGTCTGTGGGTTTGAGCCCTGTGTCAGGCTCTGTGCTGACAGCTCAGAGCCTGGAGCCTGCTTCAGATTCTGTGTCTCCCTCTCACTCTGCTCCTCCCCTGCCATGCTTGCTCTCTCTCTCTCTCTCTCTCTCTCTCAAAACTAAATCAACATTAAAAAAAAAAAAAGAATCTTTGAGTTCTGCCATATGTCTGCTTCTGTCCAGGGAGAATATGAAGCCCTACTGAGAAAACCAGGCGTAAGAAGTTGGACTCATGAACCAAAAAGACTTCCATTGTGGTAGGCAGCTGAAAAAGTAGCTTTTTAAAACCTAATACTGAGCTGTTATAGAAGTGTTATATTAGTGAGCATTAAATAAGACTTCAAGACACCCAGGAAAGACCTGTGAGACGATAGGCAAGATTCTCACCTCTCTGGGTTTTATCTCAAAGGTTAAAGAGTTGAACTAAGAAGTCTCTAAGAATCCGCTGTCTTCCAGTCTTCTGGGACTTTCTGGGATTTTGGGGAGTGAGTGAAACCCAGACCAGGGTGAATATCACTATTGCTTATAGAAGGGAATCTTGTCCACTTACAGGGGTTAATGAATATCAAAGATTTTGTGTTGACTGAAGGAGGAGGGAGATTATTCTTATGTTTTATTTTCTGTGATGAAAGGAGAAATTGAGAGAATGGAAAGAGCAAGTTATCTATTTTTCCTCGGTTTTTTAAAAAACAATTTTATTGTTTTATTTTTAAATGTTTACTTTTGAGAGAGAAAGTGTGTGTGCGTGCATGTGCGCGTGAGTGGTGTAGAGACAAAGAGAGGGAGACACAGAATCCAAAGCAGGCTCCATGTTCCAAGATGTCAAGCCTAGAGTCCCACACAGAGCTCGAACTCACGAACCTCAAGATCATGGTCTAAGCTAAAGTCAGACGCTTCACCGAGTGAGCTATCTAGGTGTCCCTTTCCTGGGATTTATTACATACAACTAATGACTATGTTGAGAGACAGGTTAAGGCCAGAAAATCACCGAGCTTGCCTCATGAGAGACTTTGAGACCACCTACCCTTTGTGCACACGTGGCCCTACTGTGGGATCCATGTGACCAAGAGCAATGCTGGGCAGAGAGGTACTATCCCCATTCTTCAGGGAGCTCAGCGCTCCTCTGACTCCTTGAGGACCAGTGGCTTTGGGGCCTTTGAGAGACAGCAGCCTGGTGTGAACATTAGTATTTTCTTGATGGTCCCATCAGCAAAGCCAACAGTTTCACGGCATTTGAGGCTTTCTAAGCTATGGACTTGAGCAAGGGGCTGTTGGAGCGGAAGAGGAAGATAATGGCAGAAGGTACGTGGAAAACGTAATTGACAGGCACACGAGAACACATAAGGCTCTCTTTGAGGTCTTCTAGAGGTAGGGAAGACTTTGTCTTATCCATGGATGGTAAGCGCCCATGATGCCTCTGGTACAGCTCTTCATATCAGTAAGTGGAACAAGTGCTCCCTCGCTGAGCTTCCGGCTCCCGTATCTTACCTTTTCCTCCATCTCCCGTTAGAAAAGATATTCTCATGAAGCAGTTTCTCTGAAACTGGGTTTGGCCCATGTTGGCCCATGCTGATCATTCCACACCCCATCTGGAGTCAGAATCTCTGAGTTGACAGAGGACTTACTTACAGAGATTATTATAAGATGCTCCACACCAGACTGTATCCACCATCTGTAGTTCAGGCTTTGTCCACAGAGGACTGACAGCAGCTCAGAGGGCTGCCTTTCAGGAACTTTTGCTCAAGTAAAGTCGCATACTAAAGAGCAGAGACGAGTTAACTTTTTGAAATTACTAAAATACATCTTTCTCATTGACTAGAAGCCACCTAATGTGTTCGCTAATTCGCCATACAGGAAGGGCCTGGAAGAAACCACGACCCCTCCCAGATTCCTGTGGAGAGAGTTTGGGGTGTCTAGTCTATGTGACTCCCATGCCACTGTAACCACCAACAATTTACCCTTAGTTAAACTTGGCTTTGTGGCAGTTAATTGGTGATAGTACTAGGTGTGTATGGGGGAGGGGTGGTGCCTTATTTCCTAAACTTTCAGTTCCATTGGAAGCTGTGGTTATCCCCATGATGAATGCCCCTTCTCTCTAATGGAAAGGCAAGTTGCAGGTTTTGTTTTCGGAGGACACCTTAGAAATTTGGGACGGAACACTATACCGTCTACGGAAAAAAGAAAATGAGAGGGTGATTGGTCCAACCACCTCCTTTCATTGATGAGTAAACGAGCCCTCAAGAGTTAGCATTTCTCAAAGCCAAACTGCCACTTTAGTCACAAGTGGTGCTGGTAATTAAGCCTCCTGATGCTCAGCTCGGTGCCCCATTTTCTCTAGCTAGCTCCGGACCAAACTGAGTCTTTTGTATAACACACATAATACAACACACACACACACACACACACACCCCAGAAAGGAAAATACAACACACCCACTGAATGGCTGTGACTGGTGGGGTAGAGACTTTGGAGACCAATCCTGTTCCTTTGGGTTTATGTCTGACCCCACCGGTTTTATTCAAGTTGTTGGCTTGGTCTTAGAAGGAAGCATTTGCATTTGTGACCTCTAGATAGGCTAAAAGCTACAGGAGCCTGGAACTCAGGTTGAGCTAAGGGGAAAAATATGATCTGTTTATGGCTTCACTCTGGCAGTGCCTGTCCACTGAAGTGTGGCAAATTCTGGAAAGTGCTGGAAGTTGAACTAGCCAGGGCTGAGGGGAGATGAATGAGGCATTGACAGTATCCGTAATAGTTCACCCTGGCTCCACTCAAATCCACTCACACCCCATTTAAGTTCAATCTGTTTTGTCACTGATTCTTAAGGGAGTGGTTGTTTACATTTTAAAAAGGAAGACAATTACAACAGAAGGATTGGGACCTAGGCTATGATCCCTACACAGAACTTGTCCCTAGGTCATAATTGATATTGATGATACCAGACCTTCATGTCTGAGGGGTCTGAGGTTCCCAAGTAGCTTTGCCTCAAGGACCCATAGAGACAAGCTGAATCTCATTCCAGAACAACCACCACATGGTTTCTGTAACTGTTCATTCAATCAGTACCACATATGGAAGCACCTGGAGACATTGCAGTAAATGTCTCTGAGATCTAGGAAGGCGCCCTCATGCCTCTATAATGTAGGGAGAAGTCTCCCTCTTTGTGATAATAGTGTAACTTCTTTGCCTGCTACTCTACTGGCTTGGTGAACCCAAAATGATGAGATAGCAGCCATCGCTTTAGGACTTGTGTAATGCCCTCCTCCCAAAAGAGTGGCTGGGCCCCAGGCAGATCTCTCCATGCCCCAACTAGAAACCAGAACATTTAGTCTAACAGACCCTGGCACTGTGGGACAGAAAACAAATTTCCCCAAGTGGATTACAGCAAATGTCAGTATCAGGAAACACATTTGCACCCACCCCTTGGTTCTTGACCCCATGAATTCTTCCTATTGAGGGTATTATGATTTTTTTTTTAATTTTTTTTTTTTAACGTTTATTTTCTTTTTGAGGCAGGGAAAGATAGCATCAACGGGGGAGGGTCAGAGAGAGAGGGAGACACAGAATCTGAAACAGGCTCCAGGCTCTGAGCTGTCAGCACAGAGCCCGACTCGGGGCTTGAACTCACGGACCGCGAGATCATGACCTGAGCTGAAGTCGGACACCCAACCGACTGAGCCACCCAGGCACCCCAAGGGTATTGTGATTTCAATGGTTGTTGATTCAGATGGTTTATTACATTTTGAATGGCAGCGCTGAAACCCTGCAGACGTCATCTTCAGGCTGGCACCTTAGTTGCACCTTTTAAACACCATTCTAGTTGTCTATCAGACTGGCAGCTTTGGGGTAATATATAATAGGAGCAAAGGATACCGTGGCCATGTGCCAATTGTTATACCTTCTTCCCTGGGAACTGAGTCCACTGGGTTAAGAATTAACATTTTTGTGTGGGTTCCCCAAAAAAGAGATACTGCGTGAGTGCTCAAATATCTTTCAAAAATGCTAGTGATACTACAAAACTCAGTCTACCCATATCCCATCCAAATCCATAATTGATGCTTCTCCCAGAAGCAGGTGCTGAGATACATTTTTGAGTGCAAGTCATTTATTGTGGAGTCGACCCCAGGAAATACTGGTAAGGGAGTGGAGAAATGAAATGGGGACAAGTGTGTTAATAAAGGGAACACCGTCAAACAAGTTATGATAGTTATACGCAGCTGGAGCTAAATACACTGAAGGAACCCTGTAGATCATTCAGGGCACACTTTTAAGAGTTCTCCCTTCCTAAGGGTGAGGCTGCTAGGGTACTGATCCACCAACTTGTATCCGTCATTGGTAGAGAGAAGGGTTGTTAACAACCCAGCACTTTCAGCTTCCCATGACTGTAAAGGGACAGAAAAAAAAAATGGGTTTCGGAGAAACCCCCCAGGCAAGAATCAC
Source organism: Puma concolor (assembly GCF_028749965.1). Lineage (NCBI taxonomy): Eukaryota > Metazoa > Chordata > Mammalia > Carnivora > Felidae > Puma > Puma concolor. The sequence continues at coordinate 221,518,447 of NC_141667.1, forward strand.
AAGTTCTGGAAATTGGAAGTTGATCCAGAATGCACAGATATGGAAGAGGCTATGGTGCCCTGAAAGCTGACTGCTACATTGTAGAGGAATGATATCTGAGTAGCAATGAATAGTCAACAGTGAGTGACTAATATAAACAGTGGCTACACTGTACCCCTTATGGACATGATCTCATGTGTTTCTCATAACACCTATGATGTAGGAGCTACCTATTTCTAGCCTTGTTTTTTGAACGGAGAAACTGAGATTCTGAGATATTCAGTAACTTTCCCAAGGTCACTCAGCTAGTCAGTGGAGGTTCTGGGATTCAAAATCAGGCATTGGCCCCTCGTTCAGCACATGGAAGATGATGATGCAATTAACAGTAAGACGCCAAAAGACACCGCGGATATAACTTTTCTCTAATAGAAAGAAATTGGACATCATGGAGGCAACTACAGAAAACAGAAGACCATACAGCATGTTCTTGGTTGTGGATACTGGTTTCCCACATGCTCTAGTCCTTGTGAGAACTCAGAGCTACAAGTAAGAGCAACTTTCTGGAATCAGGCCTTCGGCAGGCATGAAAGGCTATACTTTGCGTTTTCTCATGTTCATAACCTCCTCCATCCACACCCCACCCTTACCCATCTGAGTGACTCAAAAGTCCCTAGCAACATGTTTACCCCAGCATATCACTGAGGATTGATGGTGAGATTGAATAAGTCTAATGTCAGTTTCCCACGTGTAGCATTGCTCAGCAGGTCTTGATTTCAGGCATACTGGAGGTTCATCCTGCAAAGGGGAAAAAGAAGGAACTGGAGATAAATCTCCTGAAACAAAAAAAGCCTTAAGATGACACGGTAGGAACTACAAATACAAACATCTCAGAGGCCAGTCGAGTATCAGTAAAAGAAGCAACAATGCAGTAGGGAGTGGTGAGGACTGTGGTAGATAAGCAAGCACATTCCTTGTCTAAAAGCAGCCTTTGCTGCTCAACTTAGCAAATTATTACCATTCAGGAATGTAGGCTCATTGCTCCTAGAGTTTCCAAAGCTTGAAGAGAGTTGAAAATATGGATTTTTATTGGTAATTTCCCATTTTCAAATGTCAGCACCTAACTTATAATTATTTAAAATTACTACATACGCTAATTTGTGACCCTTGCCTCTACGGTTGTTGTTGCCGTTGTTGTTGTTATTATCTTTAAGTAAACTCTACCCCTAATGTGGGGCTCGAACTCACAACCCTGAGATCAAGAGTTGCATGCTCTACTGCCTGAGCCAGCCAGGGGCCCCTGTGACCCTTGCCTTAATGTTTGGACGTCTTACTGCCACAGAAAGTGGTGTTCTGCCTGGGTATGACCCTGAATAGCAGAAAGAGGACCAACAAGTAGAAATTATAGAAAAAAAAAAAAAAGGCCTTGGTGCAGAATAAGAAAGCCTTTTTTAATAATATTATTCAAAGATAGGATAGCCTGCTTTATTTTTTTTTTAATTTTTTTTCAACGTTTCTTATTTATTTTTGGGACAGAGAGAGACAGAGCATGAATGGGGGTGGGGCAGAGAGAGAGGGAGACACAGAATCGGAAACAGGCTCCAGGCTCTGAGCCATCAGCCCAGAGTCTGACACGGGGCTCGAACTCACAGACCGCGAGATCGTGACCTGGCTGAAGTCGGACGCTTAACCGACTGCACCACCCAGGCGCCCCTAGGATAGCCTGCTTTAAAGGGGGTGATCGCTCATTTCAAGTGTCAACTGGGTGATCTCTCTGCCCGAACAGTATAAGGGAGATCGAGGCATCAGATTCATGGGGTTGGTCTTGACATTTTCCTTCCAATCCCGAGCTTATCTGAATCAAAACCAGCTTCCTTCATTAAGGTTTCAATTCAAGCTGGATTAGTCATTCCAAGAGAGCCCCTTGGTTTTCTCACTGTGTCATACACAAAATCCATGTGTCTCTTCTTATCTATTCATGTAAGATGTTAGTGGGGTGTCTCCTCCAAAGGAGAATGTTTTTAAGGCTATTTATTACTATTTTATACTTCCTATCTCATGGGCTTGCCTTGCCCCGAGTTGGCCTACGTTTTCCACAACCCACCCAGAAAGGCTCAACTTGGCTTAGCTGAGGCTCTGCTGGCATTATTTTTTGTGGAAATAAATGAACACAGACTCTGATAATTTACACATGTTCAGAAGTAACCATAAGGAGAAACCAACACTTTCCTATATGTATAAAAAATGCTATAAATCTGGGGTCTGGGAATAAACAGTTTCTTTTTCTCTGAGCACATATATTTACCACCATTGGTATTTTTTCCTACTCTTAGAAACATTGACTATACTACTACAACACTGAGACATGTGAACATTTAAACAAAAGTAATTTGACCAGTTACACCAGATATATCAATTTATTCAGTGACACAAATAAATCAAACATTTGGCTCTGGCCTCGTATCTTCACGTTTGGCTTCCCAAGCATTCACAACACCAACGTCTGTTTTATTTTTGAGAGCAGCGTCTGGTCCTCATATATCCATCACTTTCAGTAGATCTTGACTTCAGTATGAAACCTGCCCATGTTCTCAGATCTACAAAGGGCAGATTTTATCCATTATTCTGAAAATGCTTTCCCTTCCATAAGAAAACGCTTTCCCTTCCATGAAGAAGCAAAAAGCGGGGAAAAGAGAAAGAAAGAAAAGAAGAAGGAAAGACTGCTTTACATTAAAATTGCTTATTTTAGCCGTGAAGATAAGGCCTAGCCATTCTCGGGTCCTGAAATATTCTGGTTTGGAACATCTTTACTGCTTGGTTCTTGGCCCGGAGCCTCATCACGTTAAAGAATTGACTTGAACGTTCTGTTTTTCAAATTGTTTGTTTGCAAAGTCTCATCTGGGAGTGGAACTAATATTATTATTAAGGACCTTTTATGTTCAGGGCTTGTGCCAGACATTTAACGTGTATTATCTCATGTAACCTTCACAACAATCCAGTGGGGTGAGCATTGTTGCTCCCATGAGATAGGAGACTCGGGTATAAGGATCAGACCAGGGCCTAGAGCTCAGGTCAGCTAACTTCGGATTCACAGGTTTTCTTCAGCATCCCAGAAAAATGGGAAATCCATGACAAAATTATGCAATTCAAAGCTAAACTTCAAATCATTTATGAAACTATCCCCTTGAACCATAAATCTAGTTGCACATTAAATTCCTGAGAGACCTGAGTATAAACATCTGTTGATCAGCGTCAAAGTAATCTGTGAAATAGAAAGTGACCAAATCCTGGTATTACGGATTGCACTAGCTACTGACTTTGACTTTCAACTGTTAGATTGATCACTAGCAAATAATTTCTGGACCGTGTGCACCCATTGGTTCTGAGTAAACTTTGGGATTTTTCTTTCCCCTGATTTACACAAGCCTGTGTATGCTCTCTCTGGTAACCTATACAAGGGCTCCAAGTAGGCCCACCCTAAGGTTTATATCCCAAATTCTGCGTTTATTTTCTCCTTGACGTCTAAGTGGTATGTTGAATCAGCATTTCCTTGGGAGCTTTTTCAGTGCTTTCAACGAAAAAGTTCTTAGAGTCGTGTTCAGTTCACCTTCCCCTGTTCCTTTCCCTTCCCTGGTTTAGTGCATTGAAAAATCCATTCGCATCAGCATTTATGCTGCATATAATATTTTTTTACTCTCATCCAACACGCACATTTGGATTTACTATTTTACTTGAACAGTTGGTGTTTACTGGCAGCAACAAGAACAAAATTTATAGCAGCAAATGGAAGCTGAACTTGCATGCTGGCTTTGCACTGGAGAACTGTGTGTTTGCCATCTCCTAATTGTGAAAACAATATGTCCAAGATTTTCCAGTCATCAGCATTCTAATGTAACGATTTCCATCTGCTCAAAGGAAGAAATTCAGATCCTCTATCTCCTTAAATGTATTTCTAGTCAAATGCAAAGGTAACTGGCTCAGGAGAATGTTGGAAGGCAGGAGAAATTCAGACTAAATACATTCTGAAAAGTGTCTGTAACATCCACTTAACTCGAGGATAATTTTCCTGAAGAGCAAACGGGGGTAGGGAGAGACTTTGCCACGATCCTCTTAATAGAAACAGCTCTAACTGGAGCAAGATGACAGGATTACTTTGAGGTGAGAGAGGATAAAGAAAGCAGGATGATTTGTGGGGCATTCCAATTGGAGGTAATAAGGAGTCAGAGATCCATAGAGACGAAGCAATTGGAGAATAATACCGAGGCAATCGAGGCCAACAACGTGGTAATAAGAAGCGGTTTAACATCCCATCTTTTCCCATCTGGCATTAAGGATTTGGCACTGGTTGCTGAAATTTGAAACCCACGATGGCCCTCACACTCTTCCAGTGACCTCCCTCACTCATTAGCGTGGAGTCAGAGCTGAAAGATACGTAGCATAATATTTCAAATGCTTGGTTTCATTTTTCCATATTCATTGATTCAACAAATATTTATTAGGCACTACACTGTATGTCAGGAATGGCGTTAGGTGCTGGGAATATGGATCATAAGCATCTCTTGGCTGTCTGTTACAAATAATTAAATGTGAAGCAGAAAATGCATAGAATGTTCCTACTTGGGGATGTTTCAGCTTAAGCAACCCACAAGCAAAACTTTTCTACCTAAGAGGGAAACAAACCACAAGAGACTCCATGATAGAGAACAAACTGAGAGTTGATGGAGGGAGATGGGCACTAAGGGGGGCGCTTGTGATGAGCACTGGGTGTTGTGTGTAAGGGGTGAATCACTGAATTCTACTCCTGAAACCAGTATCGCGCTGTATGTTAACTAAAATTTAAATTTAAATAATGACTATTCTATTAATCCTTCATCCTTTGTATTCTTCTTTTTCTTTCTGAAATGAGTGCAGAAAGGAAACAGAATTCCAGCAATTACCATACAGCTGCATTTCACTGTATGGAATAAGTGAGTCCTTGGAAGGAAGACGAGTCATGGTAGGCATTCAGTGAGTAGGTAGCAACCGGCCAAACAGGGAGCTAGTTTCTTAGAGGCTTTGAAATCATAGCTGTAAAATGTTCTTTAAGGGCAGAAACATGGGGTGGAAACTGTAAGGAAGTTCCCTCCCCCCTGCCCCCCTCCTCAGAAACACATCAATCTGCAGGTGTGAAAAGGATCCACTCTACCCGGGCAGTAGGATCTCGCCGGTCTGCCCCCTGCCCTTACACAGACTGGGTTCTGTCACAAATCTGCCTCTCTGTCCATTGTTTCCCTCACCCCTGTGCTCTGTTGGAAATCCAAGAAATTTAAAATCATAAAACCCAGAGATGAAAGGGTCAATATTGTACTTACTCAAGCTCCATAGTTCCAATTTATTCCATTCTTGCAGAGACTCTTCCGGAAGACATGAGAATTACAGTTACCTGTGAGCCATTCATCACTCAGAACTGTCACACGCTAACTGTTCCTCATGCTGATGCCTCTAACCTGGGTCTTACCAAACCCAAAATCTAGGGCTAAAAGCATTGTTCCTTCTACACTAACTCATGTCTTGGGCAACTTTGCTTTTTTCTGACTTGTCTCTCTTCCCATCCTGGCAGTGAATTCTGCCTCTGGGATCTCATCGCTCTCTCCTGTGACCCTTCTTTATCAGAGCAACCCCAGTCTATCCAACATATTTTAAGGATGCTAACCTAAAAGGGAAAACAACTCTGTTGGTATCTGCATGTTACAGGAAACTAAAATAAGCCCTTCCTGTTGTCTCGGTGTTCGCTGAGGCCCCAGTGCTGAGAACAAATGTGGATAAATGCCCAGCTATTCTAAAGAGATGTAACTTGTCAAGAGGTGACCAAAAAATGGTCCAGGAACACTTAGTCTTTTCCCCAATCTCAGATATATAAGGGGCGACCTATGAATTGAAGAGGAAAGCAAGGATTTCAGCAGAGGCAATTTTTTTAGGCAGTTGAAATGTTTGTTCTCCTCCCCTTCCCATGTTTCCCCCTCGTCCTAAGCAAGTGAGAGGAAGCTTCAGAGACCCACTTGAAAAGATGACCTGTGTAGAGTGTATTAGTTTCCTATTGCTGCCATTGAAAACTACCACAAATTTAATGACCTAAAACAACAAACAATGCTCTGTGGGTCAGAAAGCCAGTGGGCTCAGCTGATTTCTCTGTTCGAGCCTCACAAGGCTGAAATCAAGGTGTTGCTGGGCTGCCTTCCCTTCAGGAGGCTCTAAGGGAGAATCCATTTTCAGGCTCAGAATTCAGTTCCCTTTGGCTGCTGCACTGAGGTCCCTGTTTCCTTGCTGCTTTTCAGCTGGGGACTGCCTTGGCTCCCAGTGGCCTCTCTCTGGTTCTTGCACACACCCCTCCACCACCCCACCCCCCTGCCACACACACACACGTATCTCAGAGCCAGCCAGAGCATGTGGAATCTTTCTCATGTTGCCACACCTTTATGATTTAGCCAAGAGATCCCCTCTGTTTTTATTTTTTATTATTTTTTTTAAATATGAAATTTATTGTCAAATTGGTTTCCATACAACACCCAGTGCTCATCCCAACAGGTGCCCTCCTCAATACCCATCACCCACCCTCCCCTCCCTCCCACCCCCCATCAGCCCTCAGTTTGTTCTCAGTTTTTAAGAGTCTCTTATATTTTGGTTCCCTCCCTCTCTAACCTCTTTTTTTTCCCCTTCCCCTCCCCCATGGTCTTCTGTTAAGTTTCTCAGGATCCACATAAGAGTGAAAACATACGGTCTCTGTCTTTCTCTGTATGACTTATTTCATTTAGCATAACATTCTCCAGTTCCATCCACATTGCTACAAAAGGCCATATTTCATTCTTCCTCATTGCCAAGTAGTATTCCATTGTGTATATAAACCACAATTTCTTTATCCATTCATCTGTTGATGGACATTTAGGTTCTTTCCATAATTTGGCTATTGTTGAAAGTGCTGCTATAAACATTGGTGTACAAGTGCCCCTATGCATCAGCACTCCTGTATCCCTTGGGTAAATTCCTAGCAGTACTATTGCTGGGTCATAGGGTAGATCTATTTTTAATGTTTTGAGGAACCTCCACACTGTTTTCCAGAGCGGCTGCACCAGTTTGCATTCCCATCAACAATGCAAGAGGGTTTCCGTCTCTCCACATCCTCTCCAGCATCTATAGTCTCCTGATTTGTTCATTTTAGCCACTCTGACTGGCATGAGGTGGTATCTGTGTGGTTTTGATTTGTATTTCCCTGATGAGGAGCGATGTTGAGCATCTTTTCATGTGCCTGTTGGCCATGTGGATGTCTTCTTTAGAGAAGTGTCTATTCATGTTTTCTGCCCATTTCTTCACTGGATTATTTGTTTCTCGGGTATGGAGTTTGGTGAGCTCTTTATAGATTTTGGGTACTAGCCCTTTGTCCGATATGTCATTTGCAAATATCTTTTCCCATTCTGTTGGTTGTCTTTTAGTTTTGTTGATTCCCTTGTCTTTGGGGATGTGTCAAGTCAGAAATTGCTGTGGCTGAGGTCCGAGAGGTTTTTTCCTGCTTTCTCCTCTAGGGTTTTGATGGTTTCCTGTCTCACATTCAGGTCCTTTACCCATTTTGAGTTTGCTTTTGTGAATGGTGTAAGAAAGTGGTCTAGTTTCATCCTTCTGCATGTTGCTGTCCAGTTGTCCCAGCACCATTTGTTAAAGAGACTGTCTTTTGTCCATTGGATATTCTTTCCTGCTTTGTCAAAGATTAGTTGGCCATACTTTTGTGGGTCTAGTTCTGGGGTTTCTATTCTATTCCATTGGTCTACGTGTCTGTTTTTGTGCCAATACCATGCTGTCTTGATGATTACAGCTTTGTAGTAGAGGCTGAAGTCTGGGATTGTGATGCCTCCTGCTTTGGTCTTCTTCTTCAAAATTACTTTGGCTATTCGGGGCCTTTTGTAGTTCCATACAAATTTGAGGATTGCTTGTTCTAGCTTTGAGAAGAATGCTGGAGCAATTTTGATTGGGATTGCATTGAGTGTGTAGATAGCTTTGGGTAGTGTTGACATTTTAACAATATTTATTCTTCCAATCCATGAACATGGAATGTCTTTCCATTTCTTTATATCTTCTTCAGTTTCCTTCATAAGCTTTCTATAGTTTTCAGCATACAGATCTTTTACATCCTTGGTTAGGTTTATTCCTAGGTATTTTATGCTTCTTGGTGCCACTGTGAATGGGATCAGTTTCTTTATTTGTCTTTCTGTTACTTCATTATTAGTGTATAAGAATGCAACTGATTTCTGTACATTGATTTTGTATCCTGCGACTTTGCTGAATTCATGTATCAGTTCTAGCAGACTTTTGGTGGAGTCTATTGGGTTTTCCATGTATAATATCATGTCATCTGCAAAAAGTGAAAGCTTGACTTCATCTTTGCCAATATTGATGCTTTTGATTTTCTTTTGTTGTCTGATTTCTGATGCTAGAACTTCCAACAGTATATTGAACAACAGCGGTGAGAGTGGACATCACTGTCGTGTTCCTGATCTCAGGGGGAAAGCTCTCAGTTTTCCCCCATTGAGGATGATGTTAGCTGTGGGCTTTTCATAAATGGCTTTATGATGTTTAAGTATGTTCCTTCTATCCTGACTTTCTCGAGGGTTTTTATTAAAAAAATGATGCTGAATTTGGTCAAATGCTTTCTCTGCATCGATTGACAGGATCATATGGTTCTTTTCTTTCTTTTATTAATGTGATGTATCACATTGATTGATTTGCGAATGTTAACCAGCCTCGCAGCCCAGGAATGAATCCCACTTGATCATGGTGTATAATTCTTTTCATATGCTGTTGAATTCGATTTGCTAGTATCTTATTGAGAATTTTTGCATCCATATTCATCAGGGAAATTGGCCTGTAGTTCTCTTTTTGCTGGTTATCTGTCTGGTTTAGGAATCAAAGTAATGCTGGCTTCATAGAATGAGTCTGGAAGTTTTCCTTCCCTTTTTATTTTTTGGAACAGCTTGAGAAGGATAGGTATTATCTCTGCTTTAAATGTCTGGTAGAATTCCCCTGGGAAGCCATCTGGTTCTGGACTCTTATTTGTTGGGAGATTTTTGATAACTGATTCAATTTCTTTGCTGGTTATGGGTCTGTTCAAGTTTTCTATTTCTTCCTGTTTGAGTTTTGGAAGTGTGTGGGTGCTCAGGAATTTGTCTATTTCTTCCAGGTTGTCCAGTTTGTTGGCATATAATTTTTCATAGTATTCCCTGATAATTGCTTGTATTTCTGAGGGATTGGTTGTAATAATTACATTTTCATTCATGATTTTTTCTATTTGGGTCATCTCCCTTTTCTTTTTGAGCAGCCTGGCTAGAGGTTTATCAATTTTGATTAGTTTTTCAAAAAATCAACTCTTGGTTTCATTGATCTGCTCTACAGTTTTTTGGTTTTTTTTTTTAGATTCTATATTATTTATTTCTGCTCTGATCTTTATTATTTCTCTTTTTCTGCTGGGTTTGGGGTGTCTTTGCTGTTCTGCTTCTATTTCCTTTAGATGTGCTGTTAGATTTTGTATTTGGGATTTTTCTTGTTTCTTGAGATAGGCCTGGATTGCAATGCATTTTCCTCTCAGGACTGCCTTTGCTGCATCCCAAATCATTTGGATTGTTGTATTTTCATTTTCATTTGTTTCCATATATTTTTTAATTTCTTCTCTAATTGCCTGGTTGACCCACTCATTCTTTAGTAGGGTGTTCTTTAACCTCCATGCTTTTGGAGGTTTTCCAGGCTTTTTCCTGTGGTTGATTTCAAGCTTCATAGCATTATGGTCTGAAAGTATGCATGCTATGATCTCAATTCTTGAATACTTATGAAGGGCTGTTTTGTGACCCAGTATGTGATCTATCTTGGAGAATGTTCCATGTGCACTCGAGAAGAAAGTATATTCTGTTGCTTTGGGATGCAGAGTTCTAAATATATCTGTCAAGTCCATCTGATCCAATGTATCATTCAGGGTCCTTGTTTGTTTATTGATCCTGTGTCTAGATGATCTATCAATTGTTGTAAGTGGAGTATTAAAGTCCCCTGCAATTACCACATTCTTATCAATAAGGCTGCTTATGTTTGTGATTAATTGTTTTATATATTTGGGGACTCCTGTATTTGGCGCATAGACATTTATAATTGTTAGCTCTTCCTGATGGATAGACCCTGTAATTATTATATAATGCCCTTCTTCATCTCTTGTTACAGCCTTTAATTTAAAGTCTAGTTTGTCTGATATAAGTATGGCTACTCCAGCTTTCTTTTGACTTCCAGTAGCATGATAGATAGTTCTCCATCTCCTCACTTTCAATCTGAAGGTGTCCTCAGGTCTAAAATGAGTCTCTTGTAGAGAGCAAATAGATGGGTCTTGTTTTTTAATCCATTCTGATACCCTATGTCTTTTGGTTGGAGCATTTAGTCCATTTACATTCAGTGTTATTACACAAAGATATGGGTTTAGAGTCATTGTGATGTCTGTAGGTTTCATGCTTGTAGTGATGTCTCTGGTACTTTGTGGTCCTTGCAACCTTTCACTCACAGAGTCCCCCTTAGGATCTCTTGTAGGGCTGGTTTAGTGGTGATGAATTCCTTCAGTTTTTGTTTGTTTGGGAAGACCTTTATCTCTCCTTCCTTCCTGAATGACAGACTTGCTGGATAAAGGATTCTTGGCTGCATATTTTCTCTGTTCATCACATTGAAGATTTCCTGCCCTTCCTTTCTGGCCTGCCAAGTTTCAGTAGATATATCCATCACTAGTCTTATCGGTCTCCCTTTATATGTTACAGCGTGTTTATCCCTAGCTGCTTTCAGAATTTACTCTTTATCCTTGTATTTTGCCAGTTTCACTATGATACGTCATGCAGAAGATCGATTCAAGTTATGTCTGAAGGGAGTTCTCTATGCCTCTTGGATTTCAATGCCTTTTTCCTTCCCCAGATCAGGGAACTTCTCAGCTATAATTTGTTCAAGTACACCTTCAACCCCTTTCTCTCTCTCTTCCTCTTCAGAATTCCTATTATACGGATATTGTTCTGTTTCATTGCATTACTTAGTTCTCTAATTCTCCCCTCATACTCCTGGTTTTTCTTATCTCTCTTTTCTCAGCCTCCCCTTTTGCCATAATTTTATCTTCTAATTCACCTATTCTCTCCTCTGCCTCTTCAATCCGAGCTGTGGTCACCTCCATTTTATTTTGCACCTCATTTATAGCATTTTTTAGCTCCTCATGACTGTTTTTTAGTCCCTTGATCTCTGTAGCAATAGATTCTCTGCTGTCCTCTATACTTTTTTTAAGCCCAGCGATTAATTTTATGACTATTATTTTAAATTTATGTTCTGTTATGTTGCTTAAATCGTTTTTGATCAATTCGTTAGCTGACGCTACTTCCTGGGGTTTCTTTTGAGGAGAATTCTTCCGTTTCATCATTTTGGATAGTCCCTGGAGTGGTGGGGAACTGCAGGGCGCTTCCTCTGTGCTGTCTGGAGTAACTTGTGTTGGAGGGCGGGGCCGCAGTCAGACCTGATGTCTGCCCCTAGCCCACTGCTGGGGCCACAGTCAGACTGGTGTGTACCTTATCTTCCCCTCTCCCAGGGGCAGGACTCACTGTGGAGTGGTGTGGCCTCTGTCTGGGCTACTTGCACACTGCCAGTCTTGTGGTACTGCTTCAATGGGATCTGGCGTATTAGCCAGGGTGGATCCGCAAGGTGCACAGGGGTGGGAGGGGCAGGCTCAGCTCGCTTTGCCTTTGGTGGTCCACTTCGGGAGGGACCCTGCGGCACCGGGAGGGAGGCAGAGCTGTCACAGGGATGGATCCGCAGAAGCACAGCATTCGGTGTTTGCGTGGTGCAAGCAAGTTCAGTGACGGGAACTGGTTCCCTTTGGGATTTTGGCTGGGGGATGGGAGAGGGAGCTGGTGCTGGCCAGGGCCTTTGTTCCCCGCCAAGCTGAGCTCTGTCCTCTGGGGCTCAACAACTCTCCGTCCCGGTGTCCTCTCGCCCTCCCGCTCTCGGAGCAGAGCTGTTGACTTATAACATTGCAGATGTTAAGTCCCGCTGGCTGTCAGAACACACTCTGTCCAGCCCCTCTGCTTTTGCAAGCCAGACTCAGGGGCTCTGCTTGGCCAGCGGGCTGCCCCTCTGCCCTGGCTCCCTCCCGCCAGTCCGTGTAGTGCGCTCGGCCTCTCTGCCCTTCCTACCCTCTTCTGTGGGCCTCTTCTCTATGCTTGGCTCTGGAGACTCTGTTCTGCTAGTCTTCTGGCAAAGAGGTTATTTAGGCAGTCTTTAACCAGTCTTTTGGTTATTTAGGCAGATGTGGGTGGAATCTAAGTGATCAGCAGGACACGGTGAGCCCAGTGTCCTCCTACACCGCCATCTTCTCCTGGATCCCGATCCCTTCTGTTTTTAAAGGCTCATGTCATTATACTGAGCTCACCCTAATAATCCAGGATAATCTCCTCATCTCAAAATCTATAACTTTAATCACATCTGCAAAGCCCTTTTGCCATATAATATCAACTACTCATAGGTCCTAGGGATTAGAGTGTGGACATCTCTGGGAAGGCCCTTATTCAGCCTACCACACAGAGATTGGTGCCTGAAAAAGCCAGAGGATGAGAAGCTAGACAGAGCAGTCCGTGGCAGCTGAGTGACAAAGGGGACGAGAGCTAGAGCAAGTTGCATTTCCACTGATGATACAGCTTGCTTCCTGTGAGGACACCAGGGAAGCAATCTGGACTTGGTTAGCTTTGAATGGGGTTCCACCCAAGAGGAGCACCAGGAGCCACAGGTAGCGCCCTGGCGGAACAAGGCTAGAAGTGGACGACCAGAAGCCAGGGGCTCAGAGGAAGTGGTGGTCGCCACCTGCAGGAGACGCCTGTGCTGGGAAACCACAGTGGGAATTCCCCAGTGCCCAGTGGAGGTATTTCTGAGAAACTCTGAGGGCACTTCATGTGAAAAAGCATCAGCCTTCAGACAACTCCACGCCCAGAAAACTCTCTCAGATTCCAACCGTGCCTTTCCTCCCTAGTGCTGTTCCGGTGCTGTGGGATGCAAAGTCAGCGAGAGAAACCAAGGAGAATAGTAGCAAAGCAAGGTGGGGAGACATGAGCCTACACAGATTCTGTTTCCTCCCTGCAGGTCTGTGTCTGAGGCAGGTCCAAGCTGGGGGATAGAGGAAACTTTGACTTGAGTGAGCAGTTGAAATTTCTATATTAGAATGAACTGGACTTTTAAGAGCTCAAACCCAAAGTATTTGTTACTACATGAGAGTGGCATTAAAGTTGTGGATCTGCCTAGGATTTCCAAAGTTCATCAGTAAGTTATAATAAAGAATTATATCACTTTTGGCTTGCTCTTTTTTGTTTAGTAGACCAGACTTCATAAATTACCCAGCCCTTCCTAATCCTAAATTCTGATCACCAACAGATATCGCAGCGGAAAGGCTATGCATCTCCATTAACAGGAACTTAGACACTTGTTGAGTTAAAATGTTTGGTTACAGCTTAATGATTGCAACTGCAAAGCCAGAATATTAAAATTTTTAATGTTTTTTTTTTATTTATTTTTGAGACAGAGAGAGACAGAGCATGAACAGGGGAGGGTCAGAGAGGGGGAGACACAGACTTGAAGCAGGCTCCAGGCTCCATGCTGTCAGCACAGAGCCCAGCACAGAGCCTGACATGGGGCTTGAACTCACGGACCGTGAGATCATGACCTGAGCCGAAGTCGGACGCTCAACCGACTGAGCCACCCAGGCGCCCCAAAGAATATTAAATTTTTATATGATAAATTATTTATGTGAAATAATGCAACGTTTCTGCCATTTTAAATAGTAAATTCTCTGAGAACTCACATGATAAAGAGTATTTTGACTGGTCAAGAAGGGCCACTATTTTTTGACCTATGATCCTTGAGTTACCCTTTCCATGATCTCACAGAGCATTAGACTAATTGTTCTAGAAATGGGTCTTCTGCTAACTATATATATACACGGAGAGATCATTTCACCTCTGTGAGCCTAGGTTTCTTCATGTGTAAAATGTTAACAGGAATGTCTGTCCTGCCCATCTCATAGTCTTGTCAGGAAAATCAAATGTCACAAGGGTCATGAGAACATATTTCTAAGTTGTAAACTGTACATATAATAAGGTATTATTAGTAATTAGACACATATTTCAAAACAGGTTATAAATTTTTAAAGAAATCTGAGATTGCTTAATGGACAGTTACTCGCTCATTGCTTAACAGTCCATGCTTGATAGAGTACTTCTGAAAGGACACAAAGCTGCCTTTAGGTAGAGATTTGATGAAAGTGATGGGGAGGAGAAAGACTCATTTTTCACTCTGTTCCTTTTTATATCTTTTGAGTTAATACCATATGTATGCATTATGTTAAACAAAATTCAACAATAATTTGAAAAATTGAAGAAAGAAATATTTATTCTTTTTTTTTCTTAAATTTTTTTTTTCAACGGTTTTAATTTATTTTTGGGACAGAGAGAGACAGAGCATGAACGGGGGAGGGGCAGAGAGAGAGGGAGACACAGAATCAGAAACAGGCTCCAGGCTCTGAGCCATCAGCCCAGAGCCTGACGCGGGGCTCGAACTCACGGACCGCGAGATCGTGACCTGGCTGAAGTCGGATGCTTAACCGACTGCGCCACCCAGGCGCCCCAAGATATATTTATTCTTAATGATAATAAACTGAATATAATATAATCTTTCTGTAAAAAGGACTTTTTAGGATCTTTGATGCTTCGGGATTAAAGGAGATGGTTTAGTTTATGCAACTAGAGCAGAACTTGGCACATAGTAGGTGTTCAGTTAGTGGTAGTGTCCTTTCCCTTGAGGTCATTGTTATGGCTATCAAGTCCCGGTGGATACAAATACAAGGATATGGCTAATGGGGGATGTGGGATATTAGAGAGCTTATTAGATTTTACTGGGATATTGGACACAGATGGTAACTGGGAACGCCAGCAAGTTGATGAATCATCTGGTAAACTGGTGGAAAAGGTGAGTGGAGCCAGAAACAGGCCAGAGAGGGCAAGGAAACAAACAGGTCCAGAGAAAGGCAACTACACTCATTATATCATGTAACCTGCTTTTCAGTTGCTGATGTTTCCAGAACGTTAAGTGCATTTTGCAAATTGCAGTTATTCTGATTTTCATGGTAGTAAATGCTCATTAAATAACAAATAGCTTGAAATCTCATTAGACCGCGGAACATTTTTTTTTTCAAATTTATGATTTTTCCTCATTTTATGGTGAGGAGCAGCGAGTCTATAAATCAGAACGCTTTATGGGAAGCTGTAACACCTAGCCCTAATGCCAAGACTGAGAATCTGATAGCATAGCTATTAAAAATTAAGACCCCTGAAAGACTGCAATTCTTGCTAACAGGAATGCCCAAAGCAGCCAGACACTATGTCTCCCTTCTTGTTTTAATGTAGTTTTATCAATTCTGCTCTTGAGTTATAGAACAAACATCCAGAATGACCCTTAGAAAGCAGGCAAAGTGAAAACAAAACAAAACAGGGAAGAACTTGGCCATGCAGGACATTATTGGTATTGTTGAGATGACCATGGGGCACCTTAGAATCTCCTTGCTCAAAGTGTGGTTCCCAAAAAGCATCACTAGCATCACATGGGGCATTGTTCTCAAAGCAGAATCCCAGACCCTCCCCCAAGACCTACCCAATCAGAACCTCTAGTTTCACATGATTTGTAGGTGATTTTTATGAACATCAAAATTTGAGAAGCACTGGTTTAAATGTACCGGTGTCCTTTAGGTAAAAAAATATGTTAATTGAAAGGTAGCATTCATTTTATCCCAGTAGGAGAAATGGCCGATTTTGGGTTGTTCCTTGAGAGTAAGTAATTAGTAAATAAATTTAGCTAAAAATATAACATGGAGGCACTTTTCCAGGCTTTGGGACAGGAAATCGTTCCGGGGCCAGGGCAAAGGAAAGAAGGAGACAGATGGGAAAAGAAGCAGCTCAAAGTTGGAGGTTCTAAGTCTTGGCAACCAATGGAACGTACAGTCTGTAGGGAATATAGACTGAAGTCTCCCCGTTCTGGTGACCAGGTGAATGAGGAGAGACTATTCATCGAAGAAGGGAATCTACTAACTAGGAAGATGCTAATGAAATGAAGTCCCCGTTTGCAACCTGAGACATTTAAAACCTACCATCTTTTCTTTTGGGGATCGTCTTTTCTTTGAAAGAGTGATTCTGTTTGACACCACGGGTTGCTTTCACTGTTTTTCCCCTCCATGGACCCTTGATTTAAAAGACTTCACCATTTACTCTCCTTTTGTTAATTAAGAACATTGTCCCCACGTTTATTCATAAACGTGCTATTGACCAGTGAGAAATAATGTGTGTTACCACTAGGGTTGCAGACAAAAGAAAATAAACTTTACAATATAATCGGTATATGAAGTTTCCATATATATGTTTTTTTTTTTTTTTTCCCAACGTTTATTTATTTTTGGGACAGAGAGAGACAGAGCATGAACGGGGGAGGGGCAGAGAGAGAGGGAGACACAGAATCGGAAACAGGCTCCAGGCTCTGAGCCATCAGCCCAGAGCCCGACGCGGGGCTTGAACTCACGGACCGCGAGATCGCGACCTGGCTGAAGTCGGACGCTTAACCGACTGAGCCACCCAGGCGCCCCTCCATATATATGGTTTTGATGAGGAAATAACTCAAGGGTTTACCATGAATGTGAAAGTGAAGAAGAATCTACTGCTGGCTTGAGTAAAAGTTCCCGGGGCTGTAGGGGAAGACGAACTGAGGAAGTGGTGAAGATGAAGTTAAGAAGTTTTACTCTTTCTGCCATGAGCGTGTCCAATTAAAGGCATCAGTGAAAGGAACTAGGAATGAACATATATACATGGGAATGCTCAGACCCATACCACTTAAGACAAATCACACAAACAGTAGATATTGACAATCAGCTGGTGACTCCTTATTTTGACACTTGGTAACAATACATTAATGGGACACAAATTCTGAAATATCACTTCCACTATGGAAGACCCTCATCATTCTAATTGTAGGAGACCAAGCTATAATCCATTGCAACGAATATTTTCTCCTGGAAAGTCCCTATATAATCAACCAGACTCTCAGGACACTAGCTGGCTTTATGTTACATTTTTTGGTGATTGAAGGAATTTGTTACAACAGATGACATTTCTGATAGTGGAAATGTACTGACATTGAACTGAAGTCTTAACCTCTCGAGTGATTTTCAGTTGGTAGGGGTGGCGAGTCTTCTTTAGCATTTAACTACACAGATCTTTAGTGAGGTTTCCAATTAACAAAAATCAAGAAAGTCTTTCTTCATAGGGTAACGTTTATAGATATGTAAACTAAATAAAGGAGCGCTCTGTGTTGGTAAGTTTGGAGAATGATGGAGCAGCTGTTATGTGTGGATGATTATTTGGGCCCCAGCTTGAACAGAGAACCACTCTTTTTAAATTTGTGTTGCATGTTCAGGTCTAGGCGTAGTCACCTCAGGTTTGAGTCATGCTTCTGGGTTTTCATGTGTTACAGTAACTGGGTGAATATGCTACCGTGGTTCCACATAAAGAGGAATTAATACGCGGTTTAGTTAGCAAGTTAGAACTGTTTCACATTAGACACAACTTTACAGCAGACAGTTTTATAAGGAGAATGGAATGGCATGGATACAGTCCCTTGAATTAAAATATCTGTTATATATACTCTGTGTCCCCTCGGAGCTGATGACAAACCTAAGGAGGCATGCTGGAACAAGCAGACCAGAAAATTAAATTCTGCTCCTTCTCACTTTGTGTTACTAGTAGGTGAGGCGCAATTCAAAGTGTATTCAAAGATCTTTCTGTGTGTTTTCTGTTTCCTTCCTTGTCTTCTTTATAAGTCAGCCAAATTTGGTAAGATAGTTAGAAATGGGACTTTTGCAAACCTAATGACTAAACCAGGGAAAAATTGGGCTAGAAAAATCCTCTGAGGGAGTCAGGTCTAGTGCGGTGCCTGACATCTCAAGACTCCTGGGAATGAAATGTGATAAAGTGTGTGAGAGCACCACTAAATGTAACTGGCAAGCTTGTGGAAAGGTACACATGGTTGTTTTTATGAGTGTGGCACTAGGCCATCCCAGATTATTGGAGGTTTGATTGTTTATTTTTTTTAATCTCATAGAAAGGAGCTTAACAAATTCTTAAAATAAATTCTATTCCCATATCCACTGTAAATGCATCCTCTAAATATATCAGATCATTTCATCGTTCATTTATTTAAAAAATATTTATGTTTATTTAATTTTGAGAGAGAGAGAGAGAGAGACAGTGTGTGAGTGGGGGAAGGGAAGAGAGAGAGGGAGACACAGAATCCCAAGCAGGCTCCAGGCTCTGAGCTGTCAGCACAGAGCCTGACGTAGGGCTCCAACCCAGGGACCATGAGATCATGACCTGAGCTGAAGTTCATTGCTTAACTGACTGAGCCACCCAGGCACGCCCCTCATTCATTTCTTAACAGAGACGGAAGAGATGATCACAGTCCTCTCTGTAATGACACCTACCTAATTGGACACAAGGAATTTTTTAAGATGAAGAAAAGGAACTTCCTAAAAAAGTTTAGAAAAAAACCTTGGCTGTTTACCACTTTCACACATTTGTATATTAAAGATCACGAGAAAGAAAGCAAAATACAAATTATAATCTGGGAAATGATATTTGTAACTCATGACAGATAAAAAGATCATGTTACTTATTTGCTATATTTATTTTGTGGTATTTACATTACTACCAAAATGTCACTAAAATGAGGCTAAAGGAATAAAAATAATATACAATTACCAAGAGAACAGAAGAAGAGGCAAGAGAAGACAAGGGATAATAACAAACGTTTGAAAGATAGAGAGCAGATGGAAAGTTAGAGTGGGAAAATCTGAGCATCAAATATCTGCAAAGGAGATGCCAATGAGAAGTGGGCCAGTCCTTGAAAGGCAATACAAGAAAGTTCTTGGGAATGGGAAGTACCATCTTGGCTAGCATGGAAGGTAAAATATTTTAGAACAAGAAAAAAATGTAATAACCAATAATGGCTTTCAAAACTGCTAGGAAAGACATACAAATTAAAAAAGGGATCAATATCAGAATACAAAGGCTTAAAATATAATATTCAGCATTTGTTCATTCATTCACCAAATATATATAGGATCGAAACTATATCCCTGATAGTTTTCTGGGTCTTCCATATAAAATAACAAATAAAATAGCATCCCACTGCAGCAAAGCAGATCCACAGTACAAGGCAATCAGTGGGCAGCCTGGCCCCAGCAGGCCTCTCTGGGGGGTGAGGGGAAAGACCAGCGGGAGCTAAGCCTTCCTTTCTTTTTCATTCTTGGCTCAGGTGAGTTTCCCCTTTCAGCAATAAAGCGTATCACTCATCCCTTACTGTGTGACAATGTGGACTGTGTCCCAAGCCCTGACACCCAGTGTGGGGGATGAGCCAGATGGGACCGATTGTAGTGCATGGTGCCATGACTGAGCATTTTGAGTACGGTATTAGTAAGCTTATTCAAGAGTAGGCTTTAATTCAAGGTAAGAAAATGAGAAGATAAACCTTTCATCTGAGTGAGAGGAGACAGAAAACAAATATGTCATATGTCAGGTAATTGTAGATGCAGTTAAGGAAAGGGGATGGGATTCCTATTTTCCATGCTGTAGTCATGGAAGTCCTCTTCCTTCATGCAGAAGAGACCTGAGGAAGTGGGGAGATTACCCCACATCTCTCTGGGAGAAGAGCACTCCAGGCAGAAGAGATAGCAGGTGCAAAGACTCTGACCAGGAAGAGTGTTTGGCTTGTCCAAGAACAGGAAGAGGGCCCAGGTCACTGGAGCCATGTGATGTGGGGAAGAGTGGTAGAAAATGATATCAGAGAGGCAGCCAAAGGGCCAGGTCGTATACATCCTTACAGACCATATAAAGACTTTGAATTTTATTCTGTGTGAGACCAGAAACATGAAGAGTGTTTTGAAAAGGGATTGGTGGAATCTGTCTTGTGTGTGACAAGGATCACTGACTTCTGTTATGGGACATGGATTTGGGGGAGCAAGGACAAGAGCAGGGAGACCATTTTGGAGACTTGAAATAATCCAGGCAAAAGACCATGGTAAGGATTATAAAGTGATGGAGATTGTGAAGGAAGAAAGAAGTGGTTAGATTCTGGATGTCTTTTGTTTATTTTTTAATGTTTATTTATTTATTTTGAGAGAGGCAGAGCATGAGCCAGGGAGGGACAGAGAGAGACAGAGAGCTAGAGAATCCCAAGCAGTCTCTGAGATATCAGTGCAGAAGAGTCCAATGGTGGGGCTCAGTCTCATGACCATGGGATCGTGACCTGAGCCGAGATCAGGAGTTGGATGCTTAACTGACTGAGCCACCCAGGTGCCCCATGGATATTTTTTAGAGGTTGAGCAATAGGACCTCCCAATGGATTGGATGTGGTATGGAAGAGAAGGATTGGAGTCCAGGATAATCACAAGATTTTGGGTCTGAGCACCTGGAAGACTGGAGTTCCCATATATTCAGATAGGAAAACTATGGAAGGAATGTCTAAGGTTTATGTTGTTGTGGCTGTGGTTATGATCGTGGTTGGGATTGTTATTGGGGGATGCAGATCAAGAGTTTGGTTTTGTATTACTGAGTTTGAGATGCTTGTTAGACACCTAAGAAAAGATGCGGGGTAGGCATTCTGGGATTCAGTAGATAAGTTAGGATTAGACAAAGCAATTTGCTTATTAGTAGCAGAAGATGCTTATTTTGAGCCATGGCACTAGATGAACTTACTTAAGAGTGAGAGCAAATTGAGGTCTGAACTTGTGGGCCCGCAGACACTTAGAGTTCCTACAAGTTAGGCATATGAAGAGGGTGTAGCTGAGAAGACTGGAAAGGACAAGCCAGTAGAATCAAGAGTGAAGGCAGAGCCAACCAGAGAAGGAAAAGGTAGTGTTCCAAAGGCAAGGTGAAGAGTGTTCTGAGACAGAAGGAATGAACATCTGTGTCAAAAACTTCTAGTGGTTCAGATAAGATGGCGACCAGGATTTGACCACTGGACTGGCCAACGTGGAGGTCTTTGGAAGAGCGGGTTCACTGCAGTGATGGGGTAAGAAGCCTGATCGCAGTAAGTTCAAGAAAAATATGAAGGGAGGAAGTAAAAATAGAAAGTAAAGACAACCAGTTGGAGGAGGGTTGCTAAGAAGGCCCATTGACATGTCTTTCACAGAGAAAGGAACATTTTAAATTATAAGGTACAGATGGCCAATCAATAGTTTTAATCAAAAGTTGGGGTGGAATATAGTCTATCATGAATTGAAGAAATAGCTTTAAATCATGCATTATCTTCAACAAACTAATAAAAAACTAATGCAGTTCTGCACAGTATGATAGTCACTATCACTCTGCATCTATTTTTTTTTCAAAATAATTATGAAAGCCCTAATTATTTTCCACCAGTGTCCTATTTGCTACTTTATATTGTAAATTATCTTTGCTTTTTTCTGAATGCATGCCATACTTCTGTTTTATCCTTGGGGCTCCAAGGTGAAATCAGAATGGGATTTTTCCAATATTTTCAGTTTTTGTTAAAAAGAAGCCACCAGAGGGATGGTGGGAGCACACAGTATCACAGCTCCTCTTCCTCTGCTGCTGGTGAAATCTGGTAGGAAAAAAAGAAAAAGCAAAACAACAAAAACTTAAAGGACTGCCCTAATGGGACAAAAGTACATAGAAGGGAAATTTAGTATAGTGCAAGGTGAAGAGAGATGTTAAGTAAGAGTTGATTGCCCTGGGAATGATACTGGAGGTTCAATCAACCAGGGTATGTTAGGCTTTGCTGCAATAATGAATAACCTCCAAATCTTAGCAGCTTATTTCACACTCATTCCTGCTGTATCCTGGGTTTATATAGAGGTGGGTTCTGCTCATCAGAATCACTCAGGAGCCCAAACTGCCGGAGCAAGCATCATCTCCAACATTGCTGGTTGCCATGCCAGAAGAAAAGAGAGAGAAACTCCCATGGGTCCCATACCAGCAATTAGATGCCGTGGTATAGAAGTGATATACGTCATTTCTACTTGTAACCTATTGACTAGGGCTATTTATATGACCCTACTCACCCCACTCAGCAAAAAGGGGGTGCCTAAAGTCACCCTACCACATACCAAAAAAAGAGAAGACCTGAAAATATTTTACAAATAGCACTAATATCTGCAACAGGGATGGTCTGAGCTGATGGGATGTATATAAGACTAAGTCTGTTTAACGTAATTCTCAATTCCCCCATTCGATATGCCCTTGAGTCACTGCCTGGCGCCAGCATTGACCTACCCTGCCTCCAATGCCTGCAACTGTGACGTCCATGCAAAGGGAAGCGAACTTGGAAGGCGGGATTCTGAGTGTCATCTTTATCCAGCCACCTGCATGGGCTTAAGCAAATCACACAGCATCCACTAGGCTGTGATTAGCTGTGATCAGCTCCCTTACAAAATGAGGAAATCCCTCACATCTCTTCTTGCTCTACCCTGCTTTGATTCGAAGCGATATGCGCTCGTGGACCAGTTTGCCAGATTCTAGGGAGGGGGGAAAGCTGCGTACTACTCCAGATCCAAAGTTTGGTTTTGAGTGGGGGCTGCTGCCCTGAGGCCGGGGCCCCCAAACCCAGGTAGGAGCTGTCCCACGCCCCCTCCCCCAGGCTTCTAAGTACAAAGGAATTAGCCACCTGTGAGATTCAGAGTAAAAAGTCAGCCCATGGAGCACAATTTAGTGTTTTTAGACACTTAAAAAGCGGCAAAGAGAAGGGAATCTAACAGTGGTCAGAAGGGAGAGCAAGTGACGGGGCGGGGGTGGGGGGGCAGGGGAAGGAGGGTCTTCTGCTTAATCTACTCAGAGCTACTGGATCAGCTGCTGGAACTAATCCGCCTAGACTGAATTGAACGGAGTTTGACTAATTTTTTATATTTATTTTTATATATTGTTTCTATACTACATCAACCAATAGATTTTATTTTATCGCATTTTTACCAAGTCACACAATTGTTTTACCACCTCGGGAGGTAGCCCGTGAATATTCACAAGTAACCCTCGTCATTAAAGTCTTTGTCTAGGCCTGTGAGTTTAGGGTGGTTTGGGTTGGAAATGCATTCTTTTTCTCATTTATATTTATCATATACTTTGTAAGCATTTTTCTAGCATCGGGTATGTGCTAAGCATTATGTGAGGCCCTGGGGATACAAGATCAATACAGTGTAATTCCTGACTTCAAGGGGCCCGTTGTCTTAACAGGAGAAGGAACTGGGAAGAATTGTCAACACGCATCCCCACAGCCAGGACTCTCCCCACTCCTGTCCCGTGGCCTGCAATGAGGTGACACGGCCCTGCCACCCTCGTGGGTGCTGTTAAACATGTGAGGTCCCTAGCTCAGCCCAACCTCCCCACTGCTCAGCACTCTTTTTATTTGCCTCCTTTTACCATTCCCCTGGGCAACATTCCCATCCCTTTTCCTACTCTTCTAACACCCCCACCCACCTCCTCCTCTGTAGACAATCCACCTCTCCAACAGCTTTTCCAGAATCTAGCTGGGAACCAGCCAGTAGCAGCCTCACTACTTTCCCCTTCCCTGTTTGTATATAGCAAAGGCTTCCATTTAACTAGAAAGACATGTTTTTTTACTTAAATTTCTCTTGAAAATACACAAGGGTTTAAATTAAGGGTAAAAATTGCAATTTCAAATCACAAACGTTTTTTTGCCAAAATCTGAAATGTTTGAAAAAATAGGTCAAGAGGCTTTCTTAAAGCGTCAGGTTTTCCCATCTGTGGTTAGATTTGTAGATCACATGTGAGGCCCTTTCATGTGTGGATGTCATCGTTCCAAGAGCCTGCTGGCTGTGCCTTTTATTTCTCCAAGCAAGGCTAGTGCACCATGGGGGTGCGCTGAGGACCTGTGAGTCTGGGCAGCAGTTTCTAATTAGGGCTGTGACCTTGACTATATTCCCTAACTCCCTGGGTCTCAGGAAACAGGGATGGCACCAGGCTAACCCATAACTCAGCCTGGAAACTTCACGTCTCACGGCACACCGAGATTTTTGGATAACAGATGGACATTTCAATTATTCTGCCTTATCAGTAAAGAGGAAAGGTGTGGGAGGTGAAATTATCCATATCCTTACTTTTATAGGCAGAATCAAACACTGAGCCATGTTTTACAGGGAGATGTTCTCAGCCCTGCATTCAGCATTCGAAACATCTGCTACAGATGCCCAGCAATGGGGACAAAATTTATGGGACACAATAGGAGGAAGACCTTCCTCCTCTGAGCTATAGAATGAAACGCTGTGCCCTCTGAGGGCAGGGATTGGAATTATCATTGTGCTGAACACCATAACCCTATAAATTCTGTGATCTTTTTGTTGTTGCCCTTAATAGGCTAATATGTACCATCATCTTCAGGAGATAAGAAGTTTTGTGTCCATGTGTGTATGTGCATGTGTGTGTAAGTGTCAGCACCAGGGTTTGTGAATTTCTGAAGATGGAGAGATTAAGAAATAATTCTGTGATATTCACACACATGAGGTCTCGGTATTTTTTTCTTCTCTTTTTTAAAGTGCATATGTATGTGCATGCGTATGAGAGCTGAAGAATAACAAAACCTTCAACTAAATACTAAGTCAGCTTGAAAGAAATTCAGAACGAGGCCTGATTCCGCTTCTGCATGGAGTCACAGTATTTTCTTTTCCGCTGAGTTGTTCATCTGGGACACTGGGTTCTGGACACCCAGATGTTCTTGGGTTCCATATGGGTGAAGAGCAGCTTAAATGTGCTTGCAGGATTCACCTATGAGGCCTAGGCTGTTGGTACCCCCAAGGGCTCCTGTTGTCTGTTGGTCTCACTCGCCTGGACCAGTCCTCTTTCATTCATCTGAAGAAGGTTTTTTTAATGTTTTGTTTTTGAGAGAGAGAGAGAGAGAGCAAGAGAGTGAGCATTAGCTGGGGAGGAGCAGAGAGAAAGAGGGAGAGAGAATTCCAAGCAGGCTCCGTGCTGTCAGCACAGAGCCCAACGTGGGGCTGGAACCCACAAACCCTGAGATCATGACCTGAGCCAATGTTGGACGCTTAATGGAATGAGCCACCCAGGCATCCCCTCATTTGAAGAGATTTGAAGTTATCTTCCTGGCCTTCCTCCAGCTCCACCCCTGCCATGACCCCCCCTTCCCCTCAAAAAAGTCAGAGCCATGCTCTACCCTGGGCTCTAGTTCCCTAACGTGGCCACACTGGCCATGCCACTGTCTGGTTGACTCCCTCCTACTCTTCTTTCTTCTAGGACCAGGGGTCTTCTCCCTGCTTCAGGCTTCCTGGGCTCTGACTTACTGCAGTGTTCTTTCCACCAAGCTCCCATAGGTCTGTGATATGGCCTGGGATTCTGCATTTCTAGCAAGCTCCCAGGTGAGATTTTTGCAGTCTGGCCTGAGACCACACATTGAGAGCAAGCCTTAGAAGTACCCCTGGGGCTGCAGGTGTTGGTGCCTGGCCAGGCTGTCCCATTGGCCTCTAGGCAGCCCTGGTTACAGGCACACCTCTCAGGAGAAGGGAAGAGGCTAGTTCTTGGGGTGGAAAGGACTCACATTAGACTGGGTTTTGGAAGGAAAAAAAACCCCAGAAAAATACAGCTTTTTCTTTTTTTTTTTTTTTTTTTTTTTTTTTTTTTTTTTTTTTTTTAACGTTTTTTATTTATTTTTGGGACAGAGAGAGACAGAGCATGAACGGGGGAGGGGCAGAGAGAGAGGGAGACACAGAATCGGAAACAGGCTCCAGGCTCTGAGCCATCAGCCCAGAGCCCGACGCGGGGCTCGAACTCACGGACCGCGAGATCGTGACCTGGCTGAAGTCGGACGCTTAACCGACTGCGCCACCCAGGCGCCCCAAATACAGCTTTTTCTAATTACAGATAAGAAACTAGTTATTTTAAAGAGAGAAAAGAAATGTAATAGACTAAAATTGCAGTTCCCTAGGTATAGCCTAAGAAATATTGGTCCTGTGAGATGTTAACAGCAGTTGTGAGCAAAAGAGTTTTTCTATGCTCGCATGAGTCCTAGAATCTAGAATCTAAACACCCACCGGGTTAAACAAAGTTTAATAGGTTTCTTTCCTTTTCAGGGGCTTTTATAAGTTAATGTGCATTGTGGATCTCCGAAAAGGACATAAAACATGAACCATTCCCCCAAAGTATTTTCCAAGGAAATCCCTAGTTTTTTTCAGGGGGGCTAATAAGACTGAAGTCCATGAAGTTCCCTTTGGGAAAGGGCAGCATGGGGACCCAGTGTCAACGCCCTCAACCTTCTCACCTCATTCTCCTGCCCCAGAGATTATAAAATACAATAGTGTGTGTTTTCTCAGACTCATTTGCTGATGTGATAACGTAGTCATTTTTTAAGATGTTCATGGGCCCATAAGCATTTGGCTATTGTTATTTAATTCTTTTAAACAAATGCCACACATTTCTTTTAAGTGCTGAGGCTGGAATGTGAAAATCCTGACATCTGTTCATCCCCACATTACAGCAAGACAGAAAGATAATTCCCTCCTCACTTTTTCCTCTCCTTACTACATAGTCAGAAGGGTTGAGAATGAGAGAAAGTAAGGGGCAGAGTGTTGAGAATGGTGAAAGGAATACGTTTCTCTCATTACATCACCGATAATTTAAAAAGCCTAGACATCTCAAAGTTAAACGTGTTTGAGTAAGCTTTAGAGTTTCTCTTTGAGATTCAAGAGTTTGTGTAGATATCAGGAAAATGTCGACTAAGTATACGCGGAGAGCAATGCCTCTTCCAGATTTTGCTGAGTGGTCTGCATCCTGGTGAGTATTTAGTGGCAAGGAAAAGTGGAGATGTTCTTTGGAGAGTCTCTCTTCTCTCTCTCTCTCTCTCTCTCTCTCTCTCTCTTTTAGAGTGAGGCATGCATCTGGAATTCCTGTGGTTCTGTTGCAAGCAGACAGGGAGAGGCAATTCATATGGTCACAGCCACAACAGTATGCAGAGGGGGCATCCAGTTCGCTTAATGGGTACATTCTCTACCAAAATTCTGCTGTAATCCTTGGGGGAAATTAGATAGACTAGATGGAGCAAATGAAGTGGGTGTGTGTGTGTGTGTGTGTGTGTGTGTGTGTGTGTGAGGTGGTAGGTAGCTGGGATTAGAGATGGGTGGATTTATGAATTGAATAAAACAATAAATGCTATACTTAAAAATAGTAAAAGTGGAAAGTCATCCCTCCACTGTGATTGCATATTTCTTTCCCCCTGGGAGGGTGTTGGACATATCGGAGCTGGCAGGGGAGGGCCTGTATTGTGGAGGTTGCCTTGGCAACCGCAATAAGTGAGCTTTCCTCTAAAAACTTCACTGGCCCCAAAACAGGCCCAGGCAAGTCCACAATTCAGTGGCTTACGAGCACTTTCTTATTCTAAAACATTGCTACGACAATTGCTAAGAATCATAAGGAGAAGAAAGGGAGGCTATATCGTGCTTATCTTTTCTTCCTCCAGGACGTCGACACAAGGCGCTCTCAATTGCAAAGTCAATGTCCATTTCCCAAAATATAAAATTAAGAAAAAAATTTTTTGCCAACTTGAACATGTAAGCTCTTAGGCATCTAAATGAGAGAATTAAAACTCTATTTACAACATTTAATTTATTAATTTACATATGTGTAGAATAACTGCATAAAACTGAAAATAAAATTGTATACACTCATTAATTTGGAAATATTGTTTTATTCTCCTCTGACATTTCATGAAAGAATCTGATTTAAATGCATCATGTGTGTCGTGGCCTTCAGCAACTTTGCCATCACTGGAAACTCTTTTTGACTTTTTAACAGTTTTCCAAATCACATGATCTTCTCTGCCACCCACGCTTTGACAACACAGTTATTTGTAAGTCCAGATGTGATGCTATCACAGAAGACTGTATTCCAGACTGCCAATACCCACTTCCACAATATTAGGACAGGTTTTCTTCGTATAAATCGTTATTTGTGGTTTAGTAATGGCATGACCGCTTATCGTATTGCCTTTTTAAAAAAGCTTATTTACAAAGACATAAGCGACTTGAAAGGATGAAGTTGAACGACCCAAAGGAAAGATGATTATACTCTGTTAAATTTGTTCGACTCCCTTTTATTAATTT
This sequence comes from Puma concolor, assembly GCF_028749965.1. Classification (NCBI taxonomy): domain Eukaryota; kingdom Metazoa; phylum Chordata; class Mammalia; order Carnivora; family Felidae; genus Puma; species Puma concolor. The sequence goes on from NC_141667.1 coordinate 221,546,669, forward strand.
AAATGTATTATATTAGATGACCTAACAAAATAGCTTCAGTAAAAACGAAACCACTCCCTGAGCGTGAGCCACACACTGCTTAAACATGTGCACAGTAAGGGTCTGAGTGTTTCAGATGAGGCTTCCTGAGAAGACACAGCTGTGGACCAGGCAGAAGCAGCACCCCGTGGTCTGCTGAGGCTATGGAATGGTTTCCACTTGTGTGTGTGTGTGTGTGTGTGTGTGTGTGTGTGTGTGTGTGTGTGTGTTAACCAGGTGATTAAGCAGCGCGCGCGTGCGCACACACACACACACACACACACACACACACACACACAGAAAATGGCCATCCTCTCATTTTCCCAGAGGGAATTACAAAGACAAGATCTTAACAACAGCATGTCATTATTTTAGATTAGTGGTTCTCAGCCCTGTCTGCACGTTAGAATCATCTAAAAAGCTTTTAAGAAACACTGATGATACCCAGGCCTCACCTCAGAGCAACTAAAGCAGAATCTCTGGGGTGGAGTCAGAGCATCAGAAGTTTTTCAAGTTCCACAGGCGATTCTAATTTATAGCCAGCTTGAGAACCAAAGTTTTAGATTATCAGACATAAACCAAATGTCCTCATATCTTGACCGAGACAGAACAAATGTCCTAATATCTCAAAGTAGGAAGTTGGGAAGTAGTCACCATGCTCTTCCAGGTTTCGGCAGATTTTCGGACGTTCTGCTTTATATGAATGCCTGGTTGGCACCTTGTTTTTCCAGTCCGTGCTTCCATTCTTTCTTTGCCCCATCCTTTAAAACACCCTCCTCACCTGTACACTTAGAACACAACCAAGTTCTTCTGGGCTAATAGCACCACCCAGAGCTTGGTGCAGGGAATTAATTTCCCCACCAGCTTCCTTCCCACTCAATAGGGGGTGCACCCCCCAACTCCTCAACTCTGCCCCCCCCCACCTGCCTACACTCACACACATATTTCCTATCTTGTATCTTCCAGTCTTTAGTTGATATCACTAGAGACATTCTCTTTCTGATGTAACAACTTTCCTTCCACGCTTTTCTTCTAATAAAGTCCACATAACGAAAAATAATAATAGCTTTCTCTTTTTACCCTATATCCATATCATACATTGTACTAGGCACTTCACATACCTATCATTTATGCCTCACGATGAATCTAGGTAAGACTCAATTTGCAGATAAGAATGTAAAGCTTAGAGAGAAAAAGTACTTGCCCAAGATTACCGAGGTAGCAAGGAGTAGATCTGGGATTCAAGTTCTGATGTATCTGACTAGAAGCTCTGATCTCTGCTGTTGTCATACACTCAGTCTTCATTTACATGCAACTTATACAGTGATAGCCCCTTATGCCTGATTTACTGCTCTCTGTCACTGTCTTGAAATTGCTAATAATTTTTGAACAAGGAGCCCCACACTTTCACTTTGCACTGGGCCTCACAAATTAAGTAGCCAGTCCTGCTCACCGAGTCCTATCACAAATAATGGCAAGTCACCCTATTTCCTTTGGTAACCCAAACCTACTCAAATAATGACCATTTAAGGAAACGTAGAACTCAACTTTAAAACAAATCTGTGAACTTGAAAATAGATCAAAATTACCTAATCTGAAGAACAGAGAGAAAAAAAGACAAAAGAAAAAATGAAGAACAACAATAGAAGACAACAAAAGTTCCAGAAGGAGAGAAGAGAAAGAAGTAGAAGAATTACTTGAAGGAACAATGTGCAAAAACTGCCTAAAATTTGGTTCAAGACACACACTCACAGCTGAAGTTTAATAAACTCCACACAAGGTAAGTATAAAGAATACCACATTCCTCTCTATAAGAGAGAAACTTTATATGTGAAGATGAGAAATTGAAAGTAAGTGGATAGGAAAATATATAACATGCAAACAGCAAAACTGAGAAAGCTGAAGAAGCTATATTAATATCAGATGAAGTAGGCTTTGAGACAAAGACAGTTGCCAAAGCAAAGAGAGACATTTCATAATGAAAAAATATCCAATTCATCAGTAAGATTTTTAGTTATGAGTATGTATCTGTCTAAATAACAGAGCTTCAAAATTCATGGAACAATATTGACAGATGTGAATGGAAAAAAAAATCCCACGAGGCTTGTTGGAGAATTTAACATCCCTTTCTCAGACACTGATAGAGCAATCAGACAAAACAGTTTAGTATAGACATAAAAGATATGAATAACATTAACTAATTGATATTTGTAGAGCACTTCACTTAGAATAGTCATTCCTTTTAAGAGCACGTGTTCACCAAGAAAGACAATCTGGTTGGTCATAAAAGAAGTCTCAATAAATAGTGTTAAAATCATTCAGAATATATCATTTAATTACTATGAAATTAAATTAGAAATTAGTAACAATAAGATATCTAGAACACTTCAAATTTAATTGGAAGTTAAGATGCTTGTAAGTAGTTTAGGTATCAGAATATTATAAGAACAGTTAAAAATATCTAAAACTGAATGAAAATAAAGATATATTAATATTTCTGAAGTGCATCTAAAGCAGTTCTTAGAGGAAAATTTATAGCTTTAAATATTTATATTACCAAAGAATGGTCTACACTTGATGACATAAGAGTCTACTCCAAGAAGATAGAAAAGGAGAGAGAACAAACTCAAAATAAGTAGCAGAAAGGAAATAATAAAGATCAGAAATTAGTAAACAGACAATAGAAAAATTGAACAAAACCAAAAATTGGGAAAGACCATCAAGATTGATAAACTCCTAGTTAAACTGAGGAAGAGGGAGAAGAGAGAGAAAGAAGGAGAAAAAAGGTGGAGAACACAAATTATTAATATCACAAATGAAGTAGGGATTATCACTACAGATTCTATAGCTACCAAATGGATAATAAGAACAAATTTATACACCAAATTTAACAACTTAGATAAGGTGGAAAAATTTCTTGAAAAATAAAATTTACCAAATATGACATAAATTGAAACTGAATTTTGAATAGGCTAATATCCAGTTTAAGATTAAAAATTGTTATTAAAAATATTCTCACAAAGAATATTTCAGGGCCAATGGTTTAGCTGGAAAATTCTATTGGACATTTAACGGATGGCAGAAAAACTTCAACTTGACATACAATCTCTCAGAAAATAGAGGAGAGATCACTTCCCAGTTCATTTTATGAATCCAGGGAAACTTTAATACAAAAATCTGTCAAAAACATTTCAAAAATAACTACTAAACCAATATTCCTCATGCACATAAAGCAATAATATTTAATAAAACATTAACAAATTGAAATTGTGAAAATACCAAAACAATAATACATTTTGACCAAAAAGGGCTTATCTTAGAAATTCATGGTTACTTTAACACTCAAAATTTAATCAGTGTAATTCACTACAATAACAGAATAAAGGAGAAAACCCATATGATGAATTCCATAGATGCAAAAAAAATTTCATAAGATTTAACACTCTCAATCATGATAAAAATTCTCATCAAACTATATGGGAACTTCCTCGATTTGATAAAATTCTTTTAAAAACTACAGCTAAAATCATAATGGTGAAATCATTGTTTTTTTTCCTAATATCAAGAATAAGGAAATAGAGTCAGCCTGAGGATACTTTCCTTTGTGCTATTTCCCTTCTGGTCAAGCATAAGCCCCAGTAAAAGTCTTGCCTAGAAAAAAATAAATAAGGAAATAATGCCCCCCTTCTCACAACTTCTATTTAACATTGTACTGGAGTTTCTAGTCAGTGAAATAAGATAAGAGAAAGAAAAATAAGGCATAAAAATTAGAAAGGCAGTGGTAAAACTGTGTCTATTTGCAGATGATATGGTTGTTTATATAGAAAACTCCAAGGATTCTGAAAAATGACTACTAGAACCAATAAATTACCATGTCTTCAGGATAAAAGGCTAAATGTACAAAAATGTGCAAAAGTCAATTGTGTTTTTTTAAATGAGCAGCAAACCTTTAGAAAACAAAAACCATTCCATTTGCAATAACATGAAAAACACTTGGGAATAAATTTGACAAAAAAATGCTATAAGACCATAGTTTAGAGCTATAAATATCCCTAAGATAGAGACTAAGTAGAGAAATATGCCATATTTAAGTGTTGGGAAATTCAATATTAAATTGTTAATTCTCCCCAAATGGATCTATAGATTGAGTGCAACCCCACTCAACTCCAGCAAGATTTGTTGTAGAAAACAACAGACATATTCTAAAACTTATGTGGAAATACTAAGTATCTGGAATATCCAAAGACCTCTTTTAAAGGAAGGACAAAATTAGAAGATTTAAACTAATCAACTTTAAGATTACCAAAAAGCTACTATGGGACTAGTATGAGGATTGACAAATAGATATATGTAACAAAATTGAGAACTTATGTGCCCAATACTGTTCAATAAACATTCCAAAGCAATCACTGGGGAAATGGAAGTCTGTCACAAATGGTGCTGGAATTATGGGATATCTACAAGGAAGGAGAAGGGAAAAAGAACTTCCACCTCTGCTCACACACAAAAATTAGAGATAGTCATAAACAAAACTGAAACCATAAAGCTTTTTGAAACAAACATACGGGAATAACTTTATGATGAGAGTGGCCAAAGATTTCTAAGATAAAGCAAAAAAAAAAAAAAAAAAAAAGCATTAGCTATTAAAGACAAAATTGATTAAACTTCATCAGAATTAAAAGTTATGTTCCTTTGAAAGAAACCATTTAAAAATCCTTTAAAAATGAATAGGCAGGCCACATCCTGGCAGGAAATGTTTTCTTTTTTAAAAAAAATATAATTCATTGTCAAATTGGCTTCCCTACAACACCTATTGCTCATCTCAACAAGTACCCTCCTCAATGCCCATCACTCATTTTCTCCTCTCCCCCACTCCTCCATCCACCCTCAGTTTGTTCTCTGTATTTAAGAGTCTCTTGCAGTTTGCCTCCCTCCCTCTCTGTTTGTCACTATTTTTTCCCCTTTCCTTCCACCATGGACTTGTGCTAAGTTTCTCAAGATCTACATATGAGTGAAAACATGGTATCTATCTGTCCTTCTCTGATTGACTTATTTCACATAATATCTTCCGGTTCCATCAACATTGTTGCAAATGGCAGGATTTCATTCTTTCTCATCGCCAAGTAGTATTCCATTGTATATATAAACTACATCTTCTTTATCCACTCATCAGTTGATGGACATTTAGGCTCTTTCCATAATTTGGCTACTGTTGAAAGCACTGCTATAAACATTGGGGTACATGTGCCCCTATGCATCAGCACTCCTGTATCCCTTGAGTAAATTCCTAGCAGTGCTATTGCTGGGTCATAGGGTAGATCTATTTTTAATTTTTTGAGGAACCTCCACACTGTTTTCCAGAGTGGCTGCACCAGTTTGCATTCCTACCAACAGTACAAGAGGGTTCCCATTTCTCCACATCCTCGCCAGCATCTGTTGTTTCCTGAGTTGTTCATTTTAGCCACTCTGACCAGTGTGAGGTGATATCTCAGTGTGGCTTTGATTTGTATTTCCCTGATGATGTGTGACATTGAGCATCTTTTCACGTGTCTTTTGGCCATTTGTATGTCTTCTTTGGAAAAGTGTCTATTCATGTCTTCTGCCCATTTCTTCGCTGGATTATTTGTTTTTCGGGTGTAGATTTGACAAAGAATTGATATACAGGAAATGTATCTATCTCCTACAACACAGTAGTAAAGGAGACAAACAACCTAGTAAAAATGCATAACCGCTTTGCACAGACACCACACAGAAGATATATGAAAGACCAATAAGAACATGAAAAAGTGTTCAATATCGTTAATCATTAGGGAAATTCAAATTGAAACCACAACCACTGCAAACTCAATTAAAATGACTCAAATTAAAAAAGAAAACACCCTGAAAATAGCAAATATAGGCAAGAGTATAAGTGGTTGGTACTTTCATATATTGTTGATGAGATGGTAAAAAGATGCAAAGAAGGGAGTGTCTGGGTGGTGAAGTTGGTTAAGCATCAAGTCTTGGTCTTGGCTTAGGTCATCTTCTTGTGGTTTGTGAGTTCAAGCCCCGCATCAGGCTCTGCGCTGATGGTGTGTATCCTGCTTGGGGTTCTGTCTCTCCTTCTCTCTGAGCTTTCCCTGCTTGTGTTCTCTCTCTCTCTCAAAATAAATAAATAAACTTAAAAAAAAAAAAAGATGCAAAGAGTTATAACCACTTTGAAAAAAGTGTTGCAGTTTCTGATAAACCAAAAATCATATACCTACCCTGCAAGCAATAATTCTACTTGTAGGCATTTTCCCAAGAAAAATGAAAACATAAATTCACAAAACACCTTGTACACAAAAGTTAGTCTCAATTTTATTTGTCATAAGCGTAACCCAGAAAACAACCTAGGTGTCCATCCGTGGGACGGAGGATGAATTGTGGTATATTCATACAAAAGAATACCACGGAACAACTAAGAAGGAAAATCTACAGATAAATGCAACAAGGTGGTTGAATCTGAAACCTATTATGTTGAGAGAAAAAAACCTTATACAAGACTATATATCGTACAATTCCATTTATGTGAAGTTCTAGAATAGGCAAAACTAATCTGTTGTGAAGGAAATCAGAACAGAGGTTTCCTCTGGAGAGATGAGGAGGAAGATTGCCTGGGAAGGGGCATAAGAGCACTTATTGGGATAATGGTCATTTTCTGTATCTTAGTGGTGTTTTGGGTTACACAGGTGTATGCAATTGTCAAAACTAATCAAATGTATTCTAAGGGGTTCAAGTCAGTGTAGGAAGACCCTGAACGCACCTTCTGTTGCAACATAACAACTCTACAGCTACATATGGAATAATTCCATCTGAAAAAGTTCTCAAAACTAAAATAGTGCCTCTACAACAAATGACAAAAGGGTCACATTAAGAAGGGCAGGAGGGGCAGAGAGAGGCTCTTGCCAAAACCCCTCACCCCAGCCACAGGGACCCACAACTGGGAGAGATCTCAAAACTATGGAGTTTTTCTTGAGGAGTGGGGAGTTTGTGCTCCGTAATGGACAGTGCAACACTTGGGTTCTGCACCAGAGACAGCCCCCAAAACCAAACTAGCAGGAATTATGTCCAGACGAACCATAGAACTGTAAGGAACAAAGAATCCACTCTTAAGGGCTCACACAGAGACTCACTTGCCCCAGGACTTAGCACAAATGAACTTACAGTGACCACTGTAAAGGAAGGAACTTAGTGGGACTCTCTACGGATAGAAGGCTAGCAGTTACCATTTCTGTAATCTCATTCCTAGATTGCACTTCTGCGCCCCACAGGTCATCTTTTATATAAGACCACTCCTTCAAGACTGGGACAGGTAGCTATGTCACCCAGTACTTAGAAACAAATCAGAAAATCAGCAAAATGGGAAAACAGGAATATGTTTCAAATGAAAAAAAAAAAAGACAAAACCTCAGAAAAACTCTGATATACACAGAAGTAATCTGCCTGATAAAGTTTAAAGTAATGGTCATAAAGATGCTTATCCAACTCAGGAGAAGAATGGATGAACACAATGAGAACTTCAATGAAGATGTAGAAAATACAAGAAAGAATCAAAAAGAAGTCATAGAGCTGAAGAATGCAATAGCTGAATTGAAAAATACACTAGAGGGATTCAACAGCAGACTTAATGAAGTAGAACAGATCAGTGAGCTAGAAGAAAAATCAATGGAATTCAACCAGACAGAGCAGAGACTTTAATACCCCATTTACATCAATGGATAGATCATCCAGACAGAAAATCAATAAGGAAACATCAACCTTAAACAACACATTACACCAGATAGGACTTAACAGACATTAACAAAACATTCTGTTGAGAAGCAACCAAATACATTCTACTCAAGGGCATATGGAACATTCTCCAACACAGATCACATTAGGCCACAGAACAAATTTCAATAAATTAAAGAAGATTGAAGTCATATAAAACATCTTTTCTGAGCATAATTATACAAAACTAAAAAACCAATCACAAAAAGAAAACTGGAGAAAAACACAAAAACATGGAAATTAAACAACATGCTACCGAACAACCAATGGGTCATCAAAGAAATCAGAAGAGAAATAAAAAAATACATATCTAGAGGCAAGTGGAAACAAAAATACAGCATACCAGAATCTATAGGATGCAGTAAATACAGTTATAAGAGGGAAGTTCATAGCAATATAGGTCTCACATAAGAAATAAGAGAAATCTCAAATAAACAATCTAACGTTACACCTAAAGGAACTAGAAAAAGAACAAATGAAACCTTATGTTACTAGAAGGAAGGAAATAATAAAAATCAGAGCCGAAATAAATGAAATAGAGCCTAAAAAGACAATATAAAAGATCAATGAAACTAAGAGCCGGCTCTGAGAAAAGAGAAACAAAACAGACAAACCTTCAGCTAGACTCACTAAGAAAAAAGAGAGGGCTCAGATAAAGACAATCAGAAATGAAAGAGAAGTCTCAACTGATATCACAGAAATACAACATATCATATGAAACTACTATGAGCAAGTATATGCCAGCAAACTTGACCACCTAGAGGAAATGGATAAATTCCTAGAGACATGCAATCTTCCAAGACTGAATCATGAGGAAATAGAAAATCTGAATAGACAATTACTAGTGAGGACATTGAATAAGAAATAAAAAACCTCCCAACAAATAAAAGTCCAATACCAGGTAGCTTCACGGATTAATTCTACAAAACATTCAAAGATTTAATATTTATCCTTCTCAAACTCTTTGAAAAAAATTGAAGAGGAGGGAATGCTTCCAAGCTAATTTTTCAAGAAAAGCATTACCCTGCAACTAAAATCTGACAAAGACACTGCAAAACAAAACAGCAGAAAACCTAAAAACAAACAAAAAACTACAGGCCAATATCCCTGATGAATATTGATGCAAAAATTCTCAACAAAATATTAGCAAACCAAATTCAATAAAAGGATCATACGCCATAAAGGGATTTATTCCAGAGATGCAAGGATAGTTCGACATCTGCAAATCAGTCAGTCTGATATACCACATTAGCAAAATGAAAGATAACAATCATATAATCATCTCAATTAATGCAGAAAAAGCATTTGACAAATTCAACACCCATTTATGCTAAAAACTCTCAACACAATGGGTACACAGGGAATGTACCTCAATGTAATAAAGGTCATGTATGAAAAACCCACAGCTAATATCATACTCGATGGTGAAAAGCTGAAAATGTTTCCTGTAAGATCAGGAACAAGATAAAGATGCCCACTACCCACACTTTTATTCAACAAAGTATTGAAAGTCTCAGCCACAACAATTGGCCAAAAAAAAAAATAAAGAAAAGTCATCCAAATTGGAAAGAAAGAAATAAAATTATCACTATTTGTAGATGACATGATACTATACATAGCAAACCCAAAAGACTCCACCAGAAAACCATTAAAACTAATAAATTCAGTAAAAGTGAAGGATACAAAAACAATAGACAAAAATTTATTGTACTTTCATACACTAATAACAAACTATCTGAAAGAGAAATCAAGAAAACAATCCCATTTACAATGGCATCAAAAAGAGTAAAATAACTAGGAATAAATTTAACCAAGGATATCAAAGACCTATACTCTGAAAACTATAAAACCCTGATTGAAGAAGTTGAAGGACACACAAATAATGGAAAGATATTCCATGCTCATGGATTGGAAGAATTAATATTGTTAAAATGTCTGTACTACCCAAAGCAATCTACAGATTCACTGCAATCCCTATCAAAATTCCAATGGCATTTTTCACAGAACTACAACAAATAATTCTGAAATTTGTATGGAATCACAATATACCCCAAAAAAAGCAATCTTGAGAAAGAAGAACAAAGCCAGAGGTACCATACTCCTTAACTGCAAATCTACAATAATCAAAACAGTATGGTATTTGCATAAAAAGAGACAATGGAAAAGAATAGACAGCCCCAAAATAAATGCATGCGTGTATGGTCAATTAATTTGTGACAAAGGAGGCAAGAACATACAACAGGGAAAGGACACTCTTTTCAATAAATGTTGTTGGAGAAACTAGACAGCTACATGCAAAGGAATGAAACTGGGCTGCTATTTTACGACATACAAAAATGAAGTAAAGACTTGAATGTAAGACCTAAAACCATAAAACTCCTAGAAGAAAACACAAGTGGTAAGCTTCTTGATATCAGTCTTAGTGCTATTTTTGGATTTGACTCTGAAGGCAAGGGCACAAAAGCAAAAATGAACAAGTAGGATTACATCCAACTAAAAACATTCTGCACCTTGAAGGAAACCATCAACAAAAGGAAAAGGCAACCTAGTGAATGGGAGAAGACGTTTGCAAATCATATATCCAGTTAGGGGTTAATATCAAAGACATATAAAAAACTTCTATCAACTCAATAAGAACAACAACAAAATCTGATTTAAAAATAGGCAGAGGATCTAAATAGACATTTTTCCAAAAGAAAACATACAGATGTCCAACAGGCACATGAAAAGATGCTCAACATCACTCATCATCAGGGAAATAAAAATTAAGATCACAATGAGGTATACTTGGCAGAATGGCTAAAATAAAAAAGACAAAACAAAAAGTGTTGGCAAGGATGTAGGAAAAAAAGAACCCTGTTGAGATGTTGGAAATGTAAGTTGGCGCAGTCACTGTGGAAAACAATATGGAAGTTCCTCAAAAAATTAAAAATAGAATCACTGTATGATCCAGTAATTCCACTATTGGGTATTTACCCAGAGAAAACTAAAACACTAATTTGAAAAGATATATGTACCCGTGTTTATAACAGCATTATTTATAATAGCCAAGATATGGAAATAATCCAAGTATTCATTGATAGATGAATGGCTAAAGAAGAACCATGGAATATTACTCAACCATGAAAGAGGGTGATATCTTGCCATTTGCAACAACATGGATGGACCTTGAGGATATCAAGCTAAGTGAAGTAAGTCAGACAGAGAAAGACAAATACCACATGATTTCACTTACACGTGGAATCTAATAAACAAAGCAAACAAAAAACAAAACAAAACCCAGACTCATAGATAGAGTGGTGTTTGCTACAGAGGAGAGCGTCGGCAAGGGGCAGAATGGATGAAGATTATCAAGAGGTACAAACATCCAGTTATAAAATAAATAAGCCATGGGATGTAATGTACAACATGCGGAACATTGCATCAAGTTTGTATGGTGACAGATGGTAACTAGACTTGTGATCAGTTTACAATGCTTATAAATGTCAAGTCGCTATGTTGTACACATGAAATTAATATAATATGGTATGTCAATTATCCTTCAATTTTTAGAAAAGGATCCATTTAGTGGAAGAATATTAGCAAAAAAAGAAAGGGAAAAAAACTCATCAAATGGTGCTTAGGATTTATGTATTTCATGCTGTACAAAATTTATCTGAGTAGAAAAAAAGTACTTTAAACAATATGGAACTCCTATAAATAAGCAATAACTCTAGTTAATGATACGTATACTGAAATAGTTAGGGAGCAATGTACTCATGAATGCATTTTACTTTGAAATGTATCCAACAAACTGATTGATAGATGAATCAAAAGATTGATAGACGGGTAGTTAATAGATTTAGATGAAGCAAAAAAAAAAAGTTAATATTGGATCTAGATGGCGAGTTTTCATTATAAAATCGTTTCAAATTTTTTATATAGCTGACATTTTTCATAATAAAATGTTGAGCAAAACCTCAATGGTTACCACCCTCATTGTTTAGAACCTGGCCCCACAAAGATTCTTTTAGGGAGGAGTATTTTATCACTGACATTGTTTGAAATTGCCAGCACATGGTGATAATAAAAAGCAGATTGACTTACAGTCAGGTTTATTATTGTTTTTAAATTCTCAACGGCAATGCATACCCTTATTGCCGGCACCCAGGGTGGGCGCTCCTGTTAGACGGCGCTGGGTACATGGTTAGTGTCATAGAGTTGGAATAGCATGGTGACAGGAATCAAAGCCAGATCTGCCTGATTCCAAAGCCCCTTCCATGCCAATAACTTCTTTCCACATTATCCTGCTAGCTGTGCTGCAAATTATGCAAAGATGAAAAAGACATAAAATTCTTGCCTTCAAGGAGATCATAGTATGTGGAGATAGATCCATACTTCTATGTTTCTGATTCAAGTGAGTACTACAGATTTTCAAATAACATGTTGGAGAGAAATGGGAGAGCTTCTTAGGAGAAGTGGTATCTGAGGTATAATTTCTTCCCTACTTAAACCTTTACCCATGTAGCTTCCTATGGTTCATAAGCTCAAGTCCAAAATCCTTAACATGGCCTACAAGATCCTACGTGATCTGGCTCCTTTCTTATTTCTGTATCCTCATTTTTAGCATCTCCCAGAGGGCAACCCTCTAAAATTAACACACACACACACACACACACACACACACACACACACACACACCCTACTCTGGCCAGACTGGCCCGCTTTCTGTTCTCTTCATCACGTTCCTTCCTGCCTTGGGCCCTTACCCGGGCAGTGCTTCCTTCCTGAAACGCTCCTCCCTTATTTCCTCCCCTTCTCCCACCTCCCACGTTACCTAGCCCAATCTAATTCCTTCTATAAGGCTCAGATAAAAGGTTGCTTCCTGAATAAAACCTTCCCTGACTCTCAGGCCAGATTGTCTCCCCTTCTCCTGAGGCCCAGGACACAGCTGTAATTATACCATTTCTTGTGCACATGTTTGTGTTGTATAGTTGCGAACATCTGTGTGATTGAGAACCATATCTGACTTGTTTCAATAAATATTTATTGAGTGATTAGAATGAAATAACTCAGTAAATGAATTCATGAATGAACAAAGGTTAGGACCTTAACACACAATTACAGAATGGAGACGGAAGGTCTAGAGAGAGGCAAAACCTTGAGTCAAATTCCAGAGGGAGGAAGAATGAGAAGAGATACAAAGACATGAGTGTTAGGTACTTTCTGAGGTTGAATTTTTTTTTAAATCAAATGTCCAGAGCTTCTTGTGTTTGTCCTCACGGGGGGATCAGATATGAGTTACATTTTGTAAGAAGCAAGTAGATTAGAGGAACTCAGGAGAGTCTGAAAAAATTCTCATCAGCCCCATCTTTAGAGTTTCTGGGGAATGTTCCTTTTCTACTGTATCTCACAACCCCAAAGAGACCCAAACTGGAATCTGGCCAGATTCCTGGGAATTGTCACATTTTGATTAGCATAGTCGAATCCTACCTCGGCTCTTTTAGCTTAGATGGTGGTCCTAGACTCCCTCTCTAGGGCACGTGAAACTTTGCAAAGAAATGCTTCTAGATGTCTAAAAGTTCTTATTAAATCAGCAACTGGCTAATGATATGGTGTGGAAAGAAACCATCTTGATTTATTATTGATTTCTGCCCCATTTCTTTAGTCATGGCAGGAACATGGAGGTGCACTCAGCAATTTAAATGTTCCCAAAAGAGCTTGAAAATGTATGAAGAGTTTTATTTCAAAAAAGGGGCTCACACATTTTTCCCCTGTATTTCGGTTTCCATTTATTGATGCCTTGATCCCTGTGTAATGATGAACAAATAAGAAAAAGATGGAAAGCCAAAACAGTATACACAACAACCCCAAACCATAATAATGTAACAGTAAATCCCTCTTTCAACATGTGAAGTCCTATGTACAACTTTCCTAATAAAGGAAACCAAGAAGTCATTTTAAAACCATGCCCATACAAAGATTTATAAACCATAGACTTATTTCTTTCCATCTTTTCTGAGGTTTCTCTGTGACTAATCTGAATTTCAATTTCCTGGTGTGTGTAAAATTAGGATATTAGACTTAGTTTTGCCTACTCCATGACAGACAGAACACTAATCACTCATAGAATCCTTTGCAACGTAATATACCAGGCAGTCACTACCAATCAATTAGATATTGCATATGAGTTGAAATCTATGCACTGCCATGGAATTAGATCTTTAAGTCTTCTTATAGTCCATGTCTGAAATCTATAATTCAAAAGTATGCCTACACAAAGGAATAGTCCCAAGTACAGATGCACACACATCCAAATTTTCAACTTAATAACTTTCATAGATACAAATGAAGAGCAAAAATGCATCAATTTCATTGAGAACCCTACAGCGTTACTTTGACCTTGTAAGGACACCCCCAACTTCTTTGGACCTAACCTGCTTATAAAGGGAGAGCCCTATATATACCACACCTTTCCCTTCCATTTTCCTCCCCGTATCTTTAATTCTTCCTGAAGTGATGGAAACATTTAGAATAGCCTTGTCCACTAGGCCCCTCCCTTCTCTGCATTCTGGAGAGTAGTGTCTCCTCCACAACCTGCTCTCCCATCAAAATCTCTCCAAGGAAAGACCTAATAAAGTCAGCCAAACTGAGGTATAGATAAAGGCGACAAAGTGATCTTCTCCGTTAAACTACTTGTACTTTATTAGGTACGATATTCCAAGCCAAAGGAATGCATTTCCAGTTGTAAAATTGTTTTGTTTTTTAATTTGGAAGTGTTAGAAAGTTACTTGGGAGAAGAAGCAAGGAAAGGGGTCTTCTCAGTCCCTGTAAATTATCTCCTAAAGAGGATGACTAGTCTTCCTTTTCAATTGCCAGTTTTACTTCCACCTACATTTGTTCTTGAAAACACTGGAGCATCTTTCCTGAAGACACGGCTTATTAACCACCTGAATAAGAAAGCCATGGGTGTTTAGTAAATATGCAGATAATTGAGCTCTACCCCTGACCTAAATCAGGATCTTTTGGGGTGGGTCCAAGAAATGGGCAATCATCAAGTTCCCCTATCCTACCAGGGGAATTCCCATGCACAAATGAATTTGAGGACAACTATTTCAAAGCAAAGGCCCAGCAAAAGGCTGGGCTACATCAACATTTACTTTTCCTGTTTTATTGCGATTTCTCAGCAAGATGATAAACTGCCTGACAGCAAAGATTATATCCCATACTTTTAAGAATTCTCCAAAACTGTTCTTGACTCATATTTTTAATGATTTTATATTTTGAACAGTGCTTTCCCAATTAATACCATAAAATAAATAGCATTATCTCACTAGAGACCATGAGAATTCAGTGAAATGGGCATGAATCAGATACTCAAATTATGTATGAAACAAGCAGGCATCCAAAAAAACCACAGTAATTCATTGTCCTTTGTCCATTTTGTGAAGTTTTCTTCAAATGTTTTCATGGGAGAGCCAAATGCACAGTACATGTGAATTGTCAAACATAGCATGGTCTTTGGTGCATTACTGTGATTTCATTATATATTGGAGCCAAAATTTTTCTCTCCAATATTGGAAATCATGATCTCACATATAGATGTTTACTTTCCACACAATTTCATGAGTACATCCACTTAGTTAAGTAAATTTAAGCAGTATTTACTTTGCCCTACGAAGTTCAAAGAAATGTACTTAATATACTTAAGCTTACTTATTTTTTTCAGAAGCTTTATTTTTCTACATTGGTAAAATAATGCTATCCCTTTGTAGAACTGGCAGGGAAGTTAAGGTATAGGGACTTTTAAGGTTTTAGAACAGGAACGCAGACATATTTGTGTTTTTAGATCATCTGGGAAAAAAAAGAAATGCAATCAATGAACTCATAAAAGAGCAAGATTAAAAATGATTTGCCTTTTTTTGTGTGTGTGTAAAAGCATTTGGTGGAAAGTTTATTGTTCTCCTGTGTGAATGATTCTCTTTGAAACTGAAGACTTTGGCCCTTGCTTCTTTTTTTTTTCTTTTTTAAAGTTAAAAAAAAACCCCTAAAATGACTTAAATAATTATCCCAGATGCTTTAACGATCAGGCAACACTTTCCACTTGCCCTAGGAGTGCGTATTTCTTGGAGAGGGAAACACTATTTTAAGGCTAACACAGGAAGCCACACTCAGGATTCAAAGTCTAGTGTGGTTTGTAGCCCTGCTTTCTTTATGTGGGTGATGACCGAAGAAAAACTCCCAATCCCAAGGCACTGAGATGAAGCAGTTCCAAGTACTGATGAGGTGGATGGGAGATCAACTGGGTCATTGGTCTGTATAGACCAGGGGCCAGTAAATTCTCTGTGAAGAGCCAGATGGAACTATGTTGGGCTTTGTGGGCCATAGTCTCTGTTGCAACTAGTCAACCCTGCTGTTGTGTGAAAACAGCCATAGACAATAGATAAAAGAATGAACAAGCTGTGTCTTGATAAAATATTATTTACAGGCAATCCACAGACTGAAGTTTGCCAACCATCAGCACGACTATGAAACCTTCTTGTGGAGTGAGAAAGGACTTGAGCACTGGTAAACCTGTGTTTGGAAGTTCAAGGTAGTCTAGGATTGACCCCTCTGTATTAGAGTTATTTTGTAAAAGGTGACAGAAAGGTTCTATATACAGGACTGCAGAATGACTTGTTCAGTCATTTTTTTCATAGTGTCAAGTTTGCTGAGAGGACATCTAAGACAGAAAAGAAGGCTAAAGTATTGTCCAATGAGTGTCTAAAAATGGTAGTCAAGGGGTGCCTGAGTGGCTCAGACATTTGAGTGTCGGACTCTTGATTTCAGCTCAGGTCTTGATCCCAGGGTCATGGGATTGAGGCCTGCTTTGGGCTCCATGCTGATTGTGAAGCTGCTTAAGATTCTCTTTCTCTCTCCCTCTGCCTCTCTCCCCCACTCTCTCTCTCAAATAAAATTAAAAAAAAAGTTTTTTAAATGATAGTCAATACCATGTGAAAGACTGAGCATGTGAAGTTAGTCACTAAGAGTGCAGTTTCTGGAAACAAACAGACCTAAGTTTTACATCCTGTTTCTAGTATCTACTAGCTGGATGATCTTGAACATATTGTTTAACCCCTGAGCCTCAGTTTTCTCATTGGTAAAATGGGAATAAGGATACCTTAACTTGCAGGATTTCTGAAAGGAATTAAAAGTATATCGAACCTTTAACACAACAAAATTGCCCAGCAAACGGAAACCACTGTAATAAATGAGGTTATAAGCAAGAAATTTTCACTGAGAGCAACTAGAAATTAAAATATGATTAAAGTCCTAGGTGAGTGAAGAACAAAGCAGTAAATTGAGCATTGTATTTCCTTTCTAGAAATCTGTTTTCTAGATTCATACATTTTTCATTCAGCAAATGCTTTTCAATACTTATTATATTCCTGGCATTGTGCTAGTTTGGGCTTACAAACATGAGCAAAGCTTTCGCACTTCTAACAACAGAGAGTTAAAGAGGTTTTGGTAGCTGTAACATGTTAGTAAGCCATTTTCTTTGAGCTGTAAATCCACCCTTCTGTGTTCTGTTAGTGATCCTAGGAGAGACACTCAGGAAACCACCTGTCTCTAACGGTTGCTTCCTCTTAGGCTCTGACAATGCGTGTGCTAGAGGGAGACGGAAGGCTACAGGAAGGAGAAGGGATATATGCTTTTTTTCCTGTTTGCTTCATGTCATATCAGCATCACCACCATAAGGCTTATTCACCCACGTGACAGCAATTCATCTGCCATGTTCCCACACTCCTAGATCCAACTTCATCAATGCCCCTCCAAGATATTAGCAGACGTTTGAGTCAACCTCACAAGCCCCTCCTTCCACTTGCCATAGGGATAGTAGCTCCTTCCTGTAGTTACTATCGCAGGGTTGTCTCAATTTCCCTCCTTTCACCTTTTCAGTTTTCCATCCCCCATGTAACAATTCTTCATATTAGATTCATTCTGTTATAATCATTGGTATGGTTTCTGTCTCCTGAATGGACTCCGGCTGTGTATGGTGGTTAAAGTCTAGCTCACAAAGTTCCATTAACAGTTTCACAAATTGTGCTTTACATCTAGGGAATAGGCTCAATAAACATACTTCCATGAGTAAAAAGTCTCAAGCAAGGAAGCAAACTGTTTTAAACACAACACTGTAAAAATAAAAATCCAGTTGAAAGACAAATACAAACAGAATAAAAAGGCAATCCATGGCATGGGAGAAAATCTGTAAAAATCCTATAGCTGCTAAGGGATTAATATCCAGAATATATAAAGAACTCTTACAATTCAAGACCAACAACAGCAAACAAACTGATTAGAAAACAGACAAAGGATTTAAATAGACATTTCTCCAGAGAAGATATGTAAATGGCTCATAAGTGCATGAAAAGATGCTCAGCATCACTAATGATTAGGAAAATGCAAATCAAAACCATAACGAGAAAACTTCTTCATCTCTAATTGGATCGCTACTATCCAAGAGTAGAAACTAACAAGTGTTGGTGAGAGTGTGGAGCAATTTGAATTCTTATGCATTGTTGGTGGGAATGTAGAGTAGCACAGCTCCTCTGAAAAACAGTATATAGGTGTCTCAAAAAAGGTGAAAATAGAATTACCATATGATCTAGCAATTCCACTTATGGGTATACACCCCAAAGAATTGAAAGCAGAGACTCAAACAAATATTGGTACACTCAAGTTTTTTGCAACATTATTCACAATAGCCAAAAGGTGGAAACAATTCAAGTGTCCATCAACAGATGAATGGATAGATAAAATATGTTCTATATATACAGTGGAATATCATTCAGTCATAAAAGGAAGGAACTTTTGACACATACTATGACATGGATGAACCTTGAGGATGTTATGCTAAGTGAAATAAGCCAAAAAGACAAATACTATATGATTTCATTTAAATGAGGTATTTAGAGAATTTAAATTTACAGAGATAGAAAGTAGAATAGTGATTCTCAGGGGTGGATATTTATCAACAACTTGTTGTTGCTCTCAACAGCAATAGATTTCCTGTTTTCTTCAGTCTGATTCACAGGAAACAGAGTATATGGAATTGAAAGGAATTAGAAGAGAAAGGAAACAAAAACTTTAATCACAGTTTCAACAAGGCAGATTTTTCAGAGGGAATAAAACAGAAACAATTTATTAAATATTTTGGAAATCAGGATGAAGTCAACTGTAATATATATTAAGGATCTGTAACACTAAATACCAAGGGCATAGAGGGCTACGCTCTTTCAAGTTATTGCTGATCTGTGGGCTTCTGTTTCCTTATTTATACAATGTAGATAATAGTAGTAAATATCTCTTAGTGTCCTTAGGAGAATCAGGCTCTTAAAATAGGACCTGGCAAAGGCGACTATATAAGCGTTTGTTAAAACAAGCAAATCAATATTTGTTTAATAGCAATTAACATTGGTTAAGCATTTCATTTTACAACCCAATTTCATATCCACAAACTCATTTGATGCTTAAGTAATCCTACAGTGAAAGAAAATTAAATCCCCAAATGCTAAAAATAATAATCATGCAGTTCAGTTGACGCAGTGTGACTTTGTTGGCCTCACTGAGTCTTGAGTTTTTTTTTTACTCCAACTCAGCTCTAAAGTGCTTTTATTCCTTCATCACAGTTGTCAGTGGATAAATTTAGTTTCCTGATACAATATGCAGGCTTTCAACATTTAGTAGTTTTATTTGAATAATTAGCTTAATAAAATGGAAACAAAAATTACTAACCTTTTGGCATGCCTTTGTCTCCCTAGATATTAGCCACTTTTTAGTATTACACACATACATACATACATATACCTCTTTAATTAGTGTAATTTTACCTTTTCTGGAAAAATCTTACTAGGCTCTAGCCCATTTTCATTGGATTTATTCCTTTATAGTAAACCTTTCTGTTCTCACCCTGAGTTCCAGAGTCTTTTAAGTGAAAACCGGCAGGAAGGAGAAAAGAAGTGGCCCAGTAGATAGGAAAAGAATGAGTTTTAACATCAATAGGATTGATAAACCTAAGCTTTGCCACTTTGCCATGAGACTTTGGGAGAATTATCTAGGCTCACCTTTCCTGATTATTTATATATATATATATATATATACACACACACACACACATATGCATATATATAATTGTAAAATATATAATTATAAAATAATTTATATAAATATAATATATAAATAATAAAATAATTTATGTAATTATAATTTATATAAGGAGGTACTTGTAGAATCTAAACTTTAGAATACTTGAGGCATAAATTTTCATGTAACATAACCAAAAGGATATGATGGTAAGAATCAGAACTCACTACAGGTAGCATTTTGATTATTCAAAGAAGATTATAATAATTACTAAGGAAAGTAATCATAAGTGATTAAAATCGATGCTTTCTGAGGTTAGTTCTTAAGCTACTGTAGCTCTTTTGTTTGTAGGTTGGACAACTGTATTGGAACAGGGGGTTGGTTTTGTATACACACTTCATACAAAAATATGAGGCATTCCATTTATGCTCTCAAACCAGTGAGCATTAAGGAAAAAACAAAACAAAACAAAGCAAGTAAAGCTCTATGTGTGTGCCTGAGCATGCACCATGAGTGTCTCAGCATAGAGTGTGTTTTCGAATCACAGACGTTGGGAGATGAGAGGGACCCTACAGATGCTATCTTCTACCCACTTCATTTTACAGATGAAGAAAACCCAAAATGTCGCAAGCCTGGGTCAGACATCTGGTTGGTGCCAGATGGTCTCAGAACACAGGTGGTCAATGCTCCCAGTCCTCCACCCATCCATGCCCCCTCTACTGTGTTTGCAAGTCACTACGACAGGTCGGCACGTGAGCCTGTGCTGTGATTCTGTGAGTGATGCTATTCCATTCACACTCCCCAAGCCTATTCCAGCTGGAAAGATGGGAGTTGTAAACTTTGACTTATGTAGTTGAATGAGACATTGTTTGATGGAAGTGTGTGGGTGGGGAGGCTAACAAACCCCAATTGCCAGCTCTCGAAACAAACATGTTCTCTTTATCCCCCGATGTAGTTTTTGACGTAATGAGCATGGCTTCCAATTTTCCTTGCAAATCAGCACACCGGGGACCATGGCAACTAGCATGCTCAAAAGATGCCCTGTCAAGGGGCTTTGAAAGGCCTACAGACACTTGTATTAGATGGACACGGCCACTCTGGCCAGCGCCTAACAAACACCCAACTAGAGCATGCTCCTCAAAATGAAGCACACACACATTTGTGTTTCATTAAACAGAAATTAATAAGACTCCAAAAGGAAGAAGCAAAGGGGACCTTTCTTTGTGTATACAGCTGTGTTATGAAGTAATACAGAGAATGCTCATATGAATAATGATTATACATATGTGTTCAATTTATTTCTTTTACTTCTTACATGGTGTCCTTTAACTTTTCTCTCTCTTTCTTTCTTTCTTTCTTTCTTTCTTTCTTTCTTTCTTTCTTTCTTTCTCTCTCTCTCTTTCTCTCTTTCTTTCTTTCTTTCTTTCTTTCTTTCTTTCTTTCTTTCTTTCTTTCTTTCTTTCTTTCTTTCTTTCTTTCTTTCTTTCTTTCTTTCTTTCTTTCTTTCTTTCTTTCTTTCTTTCTTGTATAGGTTTTCTAGAAACCAATCACAGGTTTCACAGCTGGCAGGGCACCTTTCCTGGCTGCTCCTCTCACACAATAGGGCTCCCAAAGTACTTCTATATTTAAAAGCCACCCTGGGTCATTAGTAAGTTATATTGTTGGAAAACGTCAATGTTCTTTTCCTTGTTGATGGAGGCCTCTCTATCAGAGAGGAAAACAGATTTGGAAAGGGCCACGTCTAGAAATAATGAGCCTCACAATTAAAAAATAGTAGAAAGACGGTTTTAGTGCTGCTAAGGATGGAAAGACTCACAAGAGATGCAGAGCGGCCTCTTGTGACAGTCCTTCCTCAGGTCTCCGCCTCCACCCTTCGGAGGGGTTGTTTGCTTCCCTATTATAAAGCAGAAGAGGCTGGTGCAAGAGGCTAGCAAGTGTTTTGAAGGACAAATGGAGGGGAGAGAGAGAGAGAGACAGAGGCAGAGACAGAGACAGAGACAGAGAGAAAGAAATAACAGTAGAAAGAAGAGAAAAGAGTAAGGGGGAAGGAGCTATTGAGAGATGCTGACTGTGTCTCCTTCATGAGGCTGTGGAAGTCTCTTTCATTTCTTTGGGCTGGTTCTTCTAAAAGCTTTTCTTAAAAGGAATTAGCAACAAAAAAATGGGGGAGAAGGTGCTAGTTGGGCTTCTAGCCCAGCACTTAGATACAAACGAGCTGTTCTTTACTCATAGGAACTTCAAATTCAATTAATCTTCATTGGTCACCACTCTTCTTGACTTCTCCCCTGATCCACCATTCTGGGTTTGTTGACAGACATCCAAAATGACCACAGTTCCCTTTTGTTTTGGCTACATGGCACTTTAGAATCTCCCCCCTTGCCAAGCATCCACAGAACTGTACTTTCTAAGTTTAAGAGCTCACGCCTTCAGGCCAGGTCTGTTTCTTCTGCCATGCAATTTGACATTCCTGTTTTGCAAGAAACTTCTATTTTCTTCTAAACCTCCATCTTCCCGGCTGGGGAGCTGGGAGGTAGAACATGGATATATTTCTCTTTCTAGATGTGATTATAAAACGGGAATTTTTATGCCTTTTGCAGGCATATCTTCAGCTCTGAAAATAAGCACCACACTGTCAGCAAAAGTGCAGGCACTCCTTGGGCAACTTCCAGAACTGGCCACTTGTTGGGAAGGGGCACCCGGAAAAAAGCGAAGCACTCTGGCCCAGACAGTGATTCACACCTACAAGTAGCAACTCAACCATGTCTTTAAAAACAATTCTAGACCTGGCACCTAAAATATGAT
Source organism: Puma concolor (assembly GCF_028749965.1). Classification (NCBI taxonomy): domain Eukaryota; kingdom Metazoa; phylum Chordata; class Mammalia; order Carnivora; family Felidae; genus Puma; species Puma concolor. Next base: position 221,569,382 of record NC_141667.1, read on the forward strand.
AAGTTGATGAAATAAATTATAGCTGACTTTGTTCCTAAGTAAAGTCTTTGCTCATTACCAAGAAGGACCTTTTTTTCTTTTTTCTATTGAAGTATATTGACATACAGTGTTATATTAGTTTCAGATGTAAAATATAATGATTTAAAACTTCTATGCATTACTATATGCTCATTAATATAAGTATACTCTTAATTCTCTTTATCTATTTCACCCAGCCCCCTACTCACCTCCCTTCTGGCAACCTTTAGTTTCTTCTCTGTATTTAAGAGTATTTTTTTGGTTGTCTCTTTTTTTTTCTTTGTTCATTCATTTGTTTTGTTTCTTAAATTCTACATATGAGTGAAATCATATTATATTTGTCTTTCTCTGACTGGCTTATTTCACTTAACATTATATCCTCTAGATCTATCATTGTTGCAAATGGCAAGATCTCATTCTTTTTTATGGCTAATATTCCCCCATATATACGTATAACATCTTTAGTCATTCATCTATGGATAGACACTTGAGTTGTGTTCATATCTTGGCTATTGTAAATAATGCTGCAATAAATATAGGGGTGCATATATCTTTTCAAATTAGTGTTTTCATTTTCTTTGGGCAAATACCCAGTAGTGAAATTACTGGGTTGTATGATAATTCTATTTTTATTTTTGAGCAACCTCCATAATGTTTTCCACAGTGACTGCACCAATTTACATTCCCACCAACAGTTCATGAGGACTCCCCTTTATCCACATCCTTGCCAACTCTTGTTCTTTCTGGTGTTTTTGATTTTAGCCATTCTGACAGGTGTAAGGTGACATCTCATTGTGGTTTTGATGTGCATTTCCCTGATGATGAGTGATGTTGAGCATCTTTTCATGTGTCTGTTGACCATTTGTATGTTTTCTCTGGAAGAATATCTATTCAGGTCCTCTGCCCATTTTTGAATAGGGTTTTGTTTGTTTTGGTTTGGTTTTGGTTTTCTTCTTCTTCTTTTTTTTTTTTTTTTTTGGTGTTGACTTGTAAAAGTCTTCTAAATATTTTGGATATTAACCCTTTATCAGATATATCATTTTCATATATCTTCTATTCAGGAGGTTGGTTGCCTTTTTGGCTTTTTTAAAAAAAAATTTTTTTTAACGTTTATTCATTTAAAAATATTTTTTAATATTTTTAATGTTTATTTATTTTTGAAAGAGACAGAGAGAGAGAGAGAGGCAGAGTGAGCAAGGGAGGTGCAAAGAGAGAAGGAGACACAGAATCTAAAGAAGGCTCCAAGTTCTGAGCTGTCAGCACAGATCTTGATGCAGGGCTCGAACCCACAAACCGTGAGATCATGACCTGAGCCAAAGTTGAATGCTTAACCCACTGAGCCACCCAGACGCCCCAGTGTTTTTGGTTTTTTGGTGGTTTTCTTCACTGTGCAAAAGCGTTTTTTTTTTTTGTTGTTTTTTTTAATGTAGTCCCAACAGTTGAATTTTGCTTTTGTTTCCCTTGCCTGAGGGGACATACCTAGAAAAATGTTTCTAAGGTCAATGTCCAAGAAATTACTGCCTGTATTTCCTTCTCGGAGGTTTATCATTTTAGGTCTCACGTTTAGGCTTTAAATTTATTTTGAATTTATTTTTGTACATGGTATACGAAAATAATCCAGTTTCATCCTTTTGCATGTAGTTGCCCAGTTTTCCCAGTACTATTTGTTGAAGAGACTGTCTTTTCCCCCTTGTATATTCTTTCCTCCTTTGTCATAGATTAATTGGCCATACAAGCGTGGGCTTATTCCTGCGCTCTTTATCCTGTTCCATTGATCTATGTGTTTGTTTTTGTGCCAGTACCATAGGGCTTTCATTGCTGCAGCTTTGTAGAATACCTTGAAATCTGGGATTGTGATACCTCTAGCTTTGTTCTTTCTCAATTGCTTTAACTATTTGGGATCTTCTGTGGTTCCATACAAATTTTAGTACCATTTTTAGTTCTGTGAAAAATATTGTTGGTATTTTGATAGGGATTGCATTAAATCTATAGATTGCTTTGGGCAGTATGGACATTTCAACAATATCGGTTCTTCCAATTCATGAACATAGAATATCTTTCCATTTGTTCATGTCACCTTCAATTTCTTTCATCAGTGTTTTATAGTTTACGGAGTACACAGGTCTTTCACCTGCTTGGTTAAGTTTATTCCTGGGTATTTTATTCTTTTTGGTGTAATTTTAAATGGGGGGTCATTTTCTTAATTTATCTTTCTGTTACTTCATTATTATTGTATAGAAATGCAATAAATTTCTGTATATTAATTTTGTATCCTATAAATTTACTGAATTTGTTTATCACTTCTAGTAGTTTTTTGGTGGAGTCTTTGGGTTTTCATGCCTTCTGCAAATAGCAAAAGCTTTACTTTTCCCTTTTGGATACTTTTCCCAATTTGGGTACCTTTTATTTCTTTTTGTTGTCTGATTGCTGTAGCTAGGACTTCCAGTACTATGTTTAATGAAAGTGGTAAGAGTGGACATCCCTGTCTTGGTCCTGATCTTAGAGGGACCCTTGAGTATGATGTTAGCTGTGGGTTTGTCATATATGGCTTTTATTATGTTGGGGCATGTTATTTCTAAACCTACTTTGCCAAGAATCTTTATCATGAATGGATGTTGTACTTTGTCCACTGCTTTTTCTGTATCTATTAAAATGATCATATGATTTTTATTCTTTCTTTTGTTGATGTGATGTGTCACATTGATGGATTTGTGAATATGGTTCTATCCTTACTTTCCTGGAATAAATCCCACTTGATCATGGGGAATGTTTTCTTCAGTGTATTGCTGGAGATAGTTTGCTAATATTTTGTTGATGATTTTTGCATCTATGTTCATCAGAGATCTTGGCCTACAGTTTCTCTCTCTCTCTCTCTCTCTCTCTCTCTCTTTGTAGTGTCTTTATCACTTCTTTGTATCAGGGTAATGCTGCCCTTGTAAAATGAATTTGGAAGCTTTCCTTTCTCCTCTATTTTGTGTGCTAGTTTGAGAAGGATAGGTATTAATTCTTCTTTAAATGTTTGGTAGAATTTACTTGTGAAGACATCTGGCCCTAGAGTTTTGTTTTTGGAGTTTTTTGATTACTGATTCAATTTCATTGGTAGTAATCCATCTGTTCAAATTTTCTTTTTCTTCCTGATTTAGTTTTAGACAGTTATGTTTCTAGGAATTTATTCATTTATTTTATGCTGTCCAATCAGTATGTATTTTTCACCATAATTTGGGCTAACACATTTAAGGGGATAAATAAACTTTTCAGTTTTGTGATTTGGAAGCTTATCGTTAACAGTGTCGAAGGAACGTTAAAAATAATCCAAAGTTTGTTTTCAACACTGTGATACACACTGGTCAAAGGGAGAAAGCAATCAATTAACCAAGATTTCTTTCATCCTTATTTTCATCCTTGTATTAGTTACCTGTTGATGAAAACAAATTGCCCAAAACTCAGCAGTTTAAAACACTACACAGTGATTGTGTCACAGTTTCTATGAGTCAAGAATCTGGGTGCCACTCTCTGAAAGCCTTTGGCTCAAGGGCTTTTATGAGGCTTCAGTCAAGCTGTCAATAGGGCTGTAGTCTCATCTGCAGACTCCAGTGGGGAGGGTCCGATTCCAAATCTATTCACTTGGTTGTTGTCAGGCCTCTGTTCCTCATGGGCAATTGGACTAAGGGCCCCTGTTTCCTACTGGCTATGAGCTGAAGGCCTCCCTCAGTTCCCTGCCACGGGATCCCCCACAGTGCTGACTAAAAACATGACAGCTAGTTTCCTCCAGATTGAGTGCTGAGAGAAAGAAACAGAGACACAGAGAGAATACTCAAGACAGAGCCATTGCCTTTTTCTAACTTAATTTCAGAAGTAACACTCCATTACTTCTGCTGTTTTCTCTTCATTGGAAGTGAGTCACTGAGCCCAATACATTCTCATGGGGAAAAGATTACGCAAGGAGGCAGGGATAATTGGAGACTTAGAGGCTTCCTACCACAGCTCTTATTTCTAATATTATAATGTGTACTCCATGCTGGAGAATGTCTCCTACTAGGGCACTGAGACTTCTGTAATAATTAGATGCCACAAGCAAATCTGAGCTCCTTTGAAAATTTATTGTATCAGAATTGCTCCACCAACTTGCAAACACATGCTTTTAGATGAGGGTCAGTTTATCCCCATCCCCTCTTTCTCTCCTTCCTCACTTGCCCCCATATTCATACCTTCCATTTAAAACCCAATATTTTAACTGGGTTTAGCATTGTGAGGAAGTAAAAACCACCAATCCACCAGACAGAAAACCTGACTGACGTTATCCCAACTAGCTGTGTGGCTTTAGCAAAATCATTTAAGTGTTTCGGGTCTCAGTCCCTCATTGGCTGAAAGGAATAGTTTGAGCCCACTGATCTCTCAGGTGTCTTAAAGCTTTAGAAGTATATGAGATTATGATTCCATGTGTGACAACTTGGGATGAAATAAAATGCATGACAGAAGTAAAGATCTCAGAGGTCTGCAGTGAAGGTTAAGGGGATGAGATTTAGAGATTTTTATAAAGTACTTTGTACACTGTAAAGTGCTATACCCATGTAAGGGCTTATTATTGTTTAGCTGTTAACATGAAGGGGTCAGGGTAGGACAGACGGTAATGGAAACAGTCTTACTATTCAGCCAGTCAGTTTCAGGTGTTCCCTCCTTTTGGTCCATTTTTTCCCCCAGTGAAGAAACATCAGCATTAGTAAGGGAGTAACAGGGAAAAACTGACCTTTTCCCCTCACACTGAAGTTCAAGATATCTTCCTTGACTTCCACGTATCAAATTCACAGTGTGCTTGCTTGGCACTCAGGAGGGTTCTTTGCCTTACCTGTCTTGCCCCTGACCTCTATTCGTGTTTCTCTGGCCGCCCCCTCCACAACAAGAGCTTCTCTCCTGGACCCTCTCCTGCAGATTCTCTCTTCCCTCTACCATCCCTTCACTCAGCTTTCTGTTCTTTGGACTCCTTCTCTGTGAGATCTCACTCTCCCTTGGGTAGTGACTCCAATGTGGGTCATTTGTCAGTGTCAGCTCTACCTGGTCCCACAGCAAACTGCTAAATATGAAGGCATTTAATTATCTTTGACTGTAGATTTTATGCACAGAAAAGACCTTTCAGGGTTTGGGCTGATTATAGAAAGCACTATTAGATTTATTAAAGTCATGTTAATAAATGCATTTCCTCCTGAAGCTGTTGAGTGCATCTTATAAATCATATTATTTTATTTAAAAGTCTAGCAAATTTTAGGAATCACAGTTAAGGATCCCTTGAATAATATTTGGTCTCGTTTTATAAGCCAAATTAAATTAAACACCTTTGAATATTTTTAATTAATTTATGAATGTACATACCTTTAAGGACTTGAATTATCCAATGACAAACCTTCCCATGCATTTAAGTGTTTCCTATAAACCTAAGTAAGGACATTTTTTTTTTTTGCTCTTTTCATTTTATTTTTTATTTTTTTATTTTTTTTTCAATATATGAAATTTATTGTCAAATTGGTTTCCATACAACACCTAGTGCTCATCCCAAAAGTTGCCCTCCTCAATACCCATCACCCACCCTCCCCTCCCTCCCACCCCCATCCACCAGTAAGGACATTTTTTAATGTGATGAAACCTAAGTTCAATAAAATATTCCAATATTGTTTATAAATTTAGCAAATATGTTCATCAGTATAAACTAGGGTATGATGTGATAGTGAATGACCTGCAATCTTGATGACTTGGCACCATGAAAAAAAGTTAACCAGAACATCATTAACAGAAATCTTGACTCAAAAATTCTAGACATAAGTCCAAATGGGATTTCTAACTTGAAGGAGAGCAGAAATCTTTATAGAGCTTTAGAAAGAAGAGATCTGCTATAGTTAAGCCAGTTTCAGGAATCATTAAATCAAGGAGAGTTTTCAGAAGGGAGAAGAATTGCTATTGTGGATTAGCAGCCATGGTTTGAACAATTTGAATTTATCAGAGAGGGTGGAGAGAAACAAGGGGGAAAAAAGTGGTCGGGGCACAGCTATTGGAGACAAGGATGTGTGGGAGTCACAGTGGACAATTCTATCTTTCATGGTCTCCCACAACACAATGCGGGTTTATTTCTCCTTCAAGTGGGACCAGTATGATTCACATAGTCCTCCTTCATCTGATACCAGGCAGGTCACATGCTTTCAAGGTCACCTTTACAAGGAAAGGGGGAGGAAGAAGACATGCCTACTTTGACAGCTTCTACCCAGAAGTAAATACCAACTGGGCAGAGGTTTCTTAATACGAAAATATAAATGATAACATAATATAATGATAATATAAAAATAAGATAAATGGTAATTTTGATTCTTTAAAATAGTTCTACATATTATTTTGTGTCTTCCCAGGGTTTCTGGCCATCCAGGGCCAGGAATTTGGAGAGTTACTTTTGAGACTGTAGCACAACTGGAAATTTTAGCCAAGGAGCTAACTGTACGGATTCATGCTTGTCACTGAGGCATTATTTAAAAACAGGCTTGTCACGCTCAAAGCCTACATGGCACATATCCCTGTGGTGCTCATGGAATAGACCAGAACCCAGGTCATAACCTCTCCTGGCCACTGCATCACTTATTTGGACTTTGCATTTCTTCAACTCTGAAGACAAATGTCTTTTTTATCTAATTCGAATTTGAACCTTTGGAACCTGATGGAAATCTGCATTCTTTTCACCAGCATTTATAAGTTTTAAAATATTAAGTGGGGGAGAAAGAATGTGTAGTCATCTTCAAGGTGGACAATAAAGAGGGAAGATGCTACCAAGGTGGTTTAAGAATGAAACCCTTCTCCCCAACCCCCAAAACAAACACCAAAAGCACACTTTTACACTTAGAGCTTAACCCCCGGCCCCTTATTGTGCTTGAAAAAAAGAAAAAGTATCGGTTGCCTCCCCATCATTACAAAAAGTACTACCCTACCCTTGGAAAGATCCACATCCAAGAAAGGACACTGGATTGAGGATAGCAATAGATCAAAAATGAAAAGGTAAAGTCCTTCCCAAGCATGTGTCTCAGATTGGTGAAGGGAGAGACCCGCAGACCAACAAGAACATATGTGATGAGAACGTGGGGAGGGGAACCCTAAGTCTTCCCAGGCCAGTAGGAAAGGAGACAGTGCCCAGTGAAGAGAGGTGAGGTGGGGGGGGGGGCATCCGCCTGGCAATGAACTGGGTAGAGTGGGAGAGAGAGCCAATTGCAGGCAGAAGGACAGTGATGTGAAAAGACACAGAGGTGCGTGAAAATAGGCAAGAGTTCAGCAGTGCTGTGAATTGGTCCGGGAGGGGTGGGTAGAGGTCTAGTTATGAAAGATATCGTATGTTGTAATAAGGAGTCTGGACGTCATCCCAAAGGTGATTGGGAGGCACTAACAGGTGTTAAGTAGAGAAATAACATGATAGAATTTTCATTTAAGAGGAATCAGTCTAGTGTTAAATGCTGGGGAGGGGATGCTGGCTAAAGACAGGGGGACAAATCAGAAAGCTGCTGCAGTTGTCTGTGCAAGATGGGGTGAAGGCCTGTGTCAAAAATTATGCATGTACGGATGGAAGAAGAGAACACATAATGCTTTTAGAAGAGGAATATCAGGGGCGCCTGGGTGGCGCAGTCGGTTAAGCCTCCGACTTCAGCCAGGTCACGATCTCGCGGTCCGCGAGTTCGAGCCCCGCGTCGGGCTCTGGGCTGATGGCTCAGAGCCTGGAGCCTGTTTCCGATTCTGTGTCTCTCTCTCTCTCTCTCTCTGCCCCTCCCCCGTTCATGCTCTGTCTCTCTCTGTCCCAAAAATAAATAAACGTTGAAAAAAAAAAAAAAGAGGAATATCAAAAGAAAAGCAATTCTTTGGCTGAAGCAAGAATTTTCAGAGTCAGAAGTTAGGGGATTATACAAGTGCTCTAAACAGCAAAATGCGAAACAGAACTCTCCGAAAATTCTGTAATTCCCAGCAAACAGAATTCAGCCTCTGTAGTGAAATGCTCAGCTCCCCAAATCGCCCTGCCTGCCCCATTCCCTTTGACCTGCCTTTCATCAGTCGTAGCTCCCTGTTCTGCCCTGCAGTCTCCCCAGTGACCTGGCCCACAGCCCATCTTCCTTTTGGAATCGGCTCAGACGCTGACTTGCTCTCTGACAAAGAGCCAATTCCATCATCCCTCCAGATCCCAGGTTCCACATCCATATACTGCACACCTACTGATACTGCGTCCCAGGGTTGCTGTGAAAGCTCCTGATAAATATCTGTAAAGCACCATACAAATGTGAGGTATTGCTATTGATGAAAGCAAAGTAAGAAAGGATATTAGGGAGGAATTCAGGAGGAGAGGGAGAAGTGTGGGTGGAGACATTTCTGGAGCTGTTCATTATGCACAGCTGTCGCAGAAGAATTAAGTACAGCCATGCTCATAGTCCCGCAGTGAGATTAATGCACCACAGAGTAGAGTGTGCTGGAAAGCATGTGGGCTTTGGACTTGGCCAGGTTCAGGTTTGAATCCTAGCTTAACCATTCCGTGACTCTGTGGCCTTGAGCAAGTGACCTAACCTCTCTGACCCCCCATTCCTTTAACTGTGGTATAAAGAAATAACTCCTCCCTTCCTTTCAGTGTTTTGAGGGTTTTGTTTTGTTTTGTTTTATTTTGTTTTGTTTTGTTTTAAGAATTAAATGAGTTACGAGGAGAAAGCAGGCAAAAAACTCTTTGATCTTGGCCACAGAAACTTCTTACTCAACACGTCTCCGGAGGCAAGGGAAACAAAGCAAAAATGAACTACTGGGACCCCATCAAAATAAAAAGCTTCTGCACAGCGAAGGAAACAATCAGCAAAGCTAGAAGGCAACTGACAAATGGGAGAAGATATTTGCAAATGACATATCAGATAAAGGGTTAGTATCCAAAATCTACAAAGAACTTATCAAACTCAACACCCAAAAAAACAAATAATCCAGTGAAGAAATGGGCAAAAGACATGAATAGACACTTCTCCAAAGAAGACATCCAGATGGCCAACCAACACATGAAAAACTGCTCGACATCACTCATCATCAGGGAAATACAAATCAAAAACAAAATGAGATACCACCTTACCCCTGTCAGAATGCCTAACATTAACAACCCAGGCAACAACAGATGTTGGCGACGATGCGGAGAGAAGATCTCTTTTGCATTGTTGGTGGGAATGCAAGCTGGTGCAGCCACTCTGGAAAACAGTATGGAGGTTCCTCAAAAAGCTAAAAATACCACCCTACGACCCAGCAATTGCACTACTAGGTATTTAGCCAAGGGATACAGGTATGCTGTTTCGAAAGGACACATGCACCCCAATGTTTATAACAGCACTATCAACAATAGCCAAAGTATGGAAAGAGCCCAAATGTCCATCGATGGATGAATGGGTAAAGAAGATGTGGTATATATATATATACAATGGAGTATTACTCGGCAATCAAAAAGAATGAAATCTTGCCATTTGCGACTACGTGGATGGAACTGGAGGGTACTATGCTAAGGGAAATTAGTCAGAGAAAGACAGATATCATATGACTTCACTCATATGAGGACTTTAAGAGACAAAACAGATGAACATAAGAGAAGGGAAACAAAAATATAAAAACAGAGAGGGGGACAAAACAGAAGAGACTCATAAATATGGAGAACAAACAGAGGTTTTCTGGAGGGGTTGTGGGAGGGAGGATGGGCTAAGTGGGTGAGGGGCATTAAGGAATCTACTCCTGAAATCACTGTTGCACTATATGCTAACTAATTTGGATGTAAATTAAAAAAAATAAAATTAATAAAAAAAATTTATAAAAAGAATTAAATGAGTTAACACTTGGCAGTTAGATAGTATATAGAAGGGGTTCAACAACATTGATTTCCTTCTTCCACTCCTAATTTCTTTCTCTGTGAAAAGTAAGATAGTTTGTGCAGGAGCTCAGCTTCTCTGAGAGCTGCTTTCAAAAAGGAAAATATGCTGGCCTGAATTTTAATCCTCTCCCTGCTATTGCCAGGAGTGGTTAGCTATCAACCAGCGAGATCTCCAGATGGCCCAACGGTCCAGATTATTCAGAAACATGTGAACTGCTGATAAGAACACAGCGAGTCAAAAGAATAAGGGGCTGGAGCGAGTCAAGCATCTTTTAAGTGAAACTTTATATATGGGTACTAAAACCCATAATCTCAGTAATTTCTGGCACAGTGATTGTCCATAAGCATTTGTTCATTGTTCAATAGAAGGTCTGACAAATTTAGCCCATGGGGAGGACTTTGGTCAAATGTCTTGAGTCCTCAGGACATCAGACGGTCTGCCAAATGTGGATGGAGATATAATAATTCTTTGTAAAGTTTGTGCCTTCACTAATTAAGAATACTGAAAGATTAGGTTTATTAAATGGATCGTGCTCCGGAGTTCTGGAATGAAGAGCATTTTTCCACTCAAAACTAAGAATCGCTAAGGATGGGGGGTTAATAGGAAATGAGAATTAGCTTTTGTTTCTCTTACTTGAATCGCTCTGCATTCTTCACATTAATGTTTCAACGTGGAGGACTGCGTGCAGAGAAGGGAAAGAAAAAAAGAAAGGAGGGCAGGGGAGATAAGGGGCAGGACTGGGAGGAGTCACCTTCTTCACAGATCAGTTCCCAACTTGGTCCTCTTCTGGCAACAAAGTGCCTCCTCGGGCACTGGAGGAGGAGGGAGGAGACAAAGGAGGGGAAAGAAGAAAAGGGAAGAAGGAGATAGAAAAAAAGAAGAGGAAAAATCTGGAAGGAGGAAAAAGAAATGTAGAAGACTTCAGGAAGAACACATGTCACAGAGATGCTAGACTCCAAGTTAAGCTTTGTCAATCTAACAAATGAGCTGAGCCCCTACTGAGTGTCAGGCACCGTGCTGGGAGTCTGGCAATACGGAGCTGGGGACACATGGTTGCAGCTGTGAGACACTTGCAGGAAAGCGTCAAGGCTGGAAACAACTCAAGTGAAGGCCAAGAAAACTTGGCCTTGCATTGATTATTAGGAGGCACAGAAGAGGGCAAGCAAGCGCTTTTTCTCCAAGCACTCTTGCTGGTGAATTCCCCTTCATCTAATGGGGTTTCTATTGACATTAACCTCTGGACTTTTTCAAAAGATTTCTTAAATACACTGGTAGAGAAGCCGGGAGAGAAAGGGACGTGTGTGACTTCGCATCTCAGCACATTTCATTCCCCTATCCAAACAGATGTTGTTTGGCCAGAGCAGCACAGAGTAAAACATGACTACTGGATTTGGCATGAAATGGACCCCTTAACCTAGGTTGACTGAGTCATTTGCAAGGAACAGGACTGCATTACCTTTGGATACTGTCTAAAGAAGGATAGCATCAGCCGAATTGCTCATCACCTGTCACGTTCATCATCACACTCACTACAGCTGTGTGGCTGTGCTGGGCTCGTGGTGGACCTCAACACACAAAACTCCCAAGATGAGCCCGACACAGCTGCTCCAAGAGTGTCAGCCTTAGGACTCAAATAATGAGAATAAAAGGTCTCCTTGCTCCTCCTCCTCCTGCACCACTTACCAAACTTCAGGAATCTCTCTCTTTCCCTTCTCCCTCTTTGCTCTTACCATTCCCCCTGTTCAGCACCTTCTCTTGATGCTGGTGACAGACTTAGAGGTTCCCACACTCCTTAGGCCTCAGGCGCTGGGTCTCTAACTGTTCATGAGAAATCCCTGGAAAGCTAATTAAAAACTCAGGCAGTCAGGCCCCACCACTTATGATTCTAATTAAATAAGTTTGGCATAGGGCCTGAGAATCAACATGTCTAACATTCCCCCCAACCCCAGGTGATGCTGAGACAGGTGGCAGATAGACAAGACACCGGGAACCCTGGGAACACCCGGAGCCTGCCGGAGTGCACTGTTCAGGAGAGAGATGGGTGGACACCTCACACAGGCCACTCGGGTTCCCTCCAGCCTGTTGGACCTCTTTGCATTGGCTCTTCTTCCTGGGCTCACCTCTGACGTTGATGGTCCCACAGCTCTAGTCTCAGTTCATTTGGCTTATTCTAGACATTCTTCCTCATTGCCCTCCTCCACTCCTATGCCTGGAAGCATCTTGCAGATTGAAGACCAGAATGTTTCTTTCTAGCCCAGATCTCACTTCAAAGCTTCAGATATATTTTCAGGTGGTTGGCCCACAAGTACCTCGGGTGTCACATGCTCAGAACGTAATCCGCGGGTTTTGATTCTAGGTGAGATGAATGTTGGCTTGCAACCTCCAGTGTGTTCCTGGGGTAAGTTGAAACTGTTCCCACTACACGAAGGGCAAGGAGAGGCTGAAGAAGAAGGAAGAACACCCCAGATGGTTAATAAGCAAGAGAACTCACACAGGAGGCTTTTGTTGGGCTGCTGCAAGACTAGTGGATCGCTGCACCTGCCAGCCAGAATCTCAAAAGTTTATGCAGAGGCCTAAGGGGGCTCAGCCCTGTCCAGATGATCTCAACACACATTTCTCTCTCAAGGCTGCATCCCTGAAGTGGCTCCTGGTGCCACTTAAGGTGAACCAACAGTCCCATCCTCTTAACGACCTCCTCCAGCAATGGATAAACACACTCCATCCGCCCTTTCTCACTGAATGCAGCTCCAAACCCTGGACCAGCCATTGGAGGACTCTGAAAAGCAGCAGGTGGACTGGGAAAGAAGACCAGAATTCAGAGTGCCACTGAACTGGTGGTGGTGAGTTCCCCATTTGTACTTCTGTGTCCCCCAGCCTGGATGCAAGACAGCCTGAAACCCAGAAGTGGGGACCAGGATGCACCCAGAGAGCTCCAGGGACACCCTTGGCCTTGGCTCAAAGAGCAGAAAAATGGCTCCTGAGAGAAAATCTCCCGTTTTTCTTCTTGCTGTTCTAGCACCCAGCCCAGCCTCACACCATCCCTCCCGAGTGGCAGCAGTGAGATCGGGGGCAAATGCTTTCTGCCATTCACTTTTCCTAATGGTGCTTTTTGAAGGACAAGCATTGATTGTGACAAAAATCTTATATATACTTTATATTTCTTCAAATATTTACCATTTTTAATGTTCTTCATTTCTTCCTGTAGCTCTGAATTTCCATCTGGTATTATTTTCTTTAGCCTGAAGAACATCTTTGAGAATTTCTTGTAGTGTGGGGTCTGCTGGCAAAAAATTCTTTCAGCTTTTGTTTATCTAAAAATGTCTTTATTTCATTTGCATTTAAGAAAAATATTTTTGCTATGTATAGAATGTCAAGTTGGCAATGTTTTGCTTTCATTGCTTTAAAAAGATGTAGCTCTATATCTTCTAGCCCCATTTTTTTCCTAAAGGGAAGTTAGGCATCATAAATATAATTATTCTTCCTTTTATAATGTTTCTTTATTTTGATGCTTTGAAGATTTACTCTCACTCTTTGGTTTTTAGCAGTTTGACTATGACGTGGTTAGGCATGGTTTTATTAGCTTTAACTGTTTAGGGCTTGCTGTGCTTCATGGATGTCTGGGTTGCTGTTTTAATTTCTGGGTTGCTGGTTTTTTGTTTTTTTTTTTTGTTTTTTTTAATTTTAACGTTTATTTATTTTTGAGACAGAGAGACACAGAGCATGAACAGGGGAGGAGCAGAGAGAGAGGGAGACACAGAATCGGAAACGGGCTCCAGGCTCTGAGCCATCAGCCCAGAGCCTGACGCGGGGCTCGAACTCATGGACCGTGAGATCATGACCTGAGCCGAAGTCGGATGCTTAACCGACCGAGCCACCCAGGAGCCCCTGGGTTGCTGTTCTCCAACCAGTATAGTTGCCATTTTTTTCCTGCCCCATTTCCTTTGTCATCTCCTTCTTACATATGTGTTAAACTTCTGGAGACAGTCCTACAGCTCAATGAAGCTCTGCTCGTTTAAAAAAGTCTCTTTCTCTCTGTCCTTCAGCTTCGATGATCTCTACTGACCTGACCTGTCTTCGTGATCAATATGCCTTTCTTTTGTTGTGTTTAATATATTGTCAATGCTAGGAAATGAATTTTTTTTCAGATACTGTGTTTTCCAGTTCTAGGATTTAAATTTGATTCCTTTTTCCATTTACACATCACTGCTGACAATTTCTCATGTCGTCACTCATTATAACCATGCTTTCCTGAAATTAATTAACGTATTTACCATAATTCTGTTACAACTCTTGTCTGTTAATTTCAACATTTAGTTATTCTTTGGGTCTCCTTTTTTCTTTTTTTTTTTTTTTTTCGAATGAGAGAGAGAAAACACAGGCCCTTGCACAAGTGGAAGAGGGCCAGAAAGAGAAGTAGAGATAGAATCTCAAGCAAGCTCCATACCCAGCATAAAGCCCCATCAGGGCTCAATCTCATGACTGTGAGATAAGACCTGAGCCAAAGTCAAGAGTCAGACACTTAACCAACTGAGCCACCCAGGCGCCCCTCCGTAGGTCTCTTTTTATGATTGACTTTTCTCTTGACTATGTCACATTTCCCTGTATCTTTGCATAACTAGTAAATTTTTGTTTTACAGTAGGTGCAGTGAATGGCACTTTGTAGGGACTCTGGATTCATGTTTCTCTGAAAAATATTGACTTTTGTTTTGGAAGGCAGTTAAATTACTGGCCATGATGTTCTTTTAGGAAGGCTTGGTTTTAGGCTTTGTTAGGGTCGTTCTATTTCAGTTTTGCAACTATCTTAGGGTGAATCCCTTGACCTTAAGGCCTAAGGCATAGCTTCCAGGTTTTAGTTTTAAAATCTGGAGGCATTTTTCACATCTATTTAACTGGCAGGACTTGAATTCCAAGCTGTATCTGTGACGGGCACCTCCGTAATCTCTACTCAGCTCTCAGATGTTGTGCCTCCCTGGGCACCTCTGAGTCTCATCCCACCCATGTGTAGTCCAGGAGCACCCAGTGATTCAAATGGAGTTTCTACATTGATTTGGGGGCCATCCTATGTGGCTTCTTCCTTTTGGGAATTCTATCCTCGCTCTCAATTGTGGGTGTCTCCAGCAGTCCCAGACTCCATCTTCTGTTTCCGAAGTACTCGGAGACTGCTTTCTGCTTCCTGGCTGCCACACTCTGATGGGCCTGGGTGTACCCTTAGAGGAAACACCGTATAAGTGCACATCTCACTTTGGAAGGACCAAATCCTCGCCAGTTTCTGCCAGCTTTTGTTCTTCTCCCAGTTGTTTGTTTGCTTTTTACCCCAGAGTCTGTAATTGTTGTTGGCCGTAGAGTGTCTAAATGTTCCATTCTGCCATTACTCTTTTTCATACTTTTCATCTGTTTTCCCTCTGTGTTATGGTCTGGATAATTTCATCACATATATCTTTCCATGCATTAAATTTCTCTCTGGCTTTGTTTCAGTGACTATTTAATCTGTGGGTTGAGTTTTTAATTTCAATGACTGTGTTTTTCATTTATAGAAATTCTATCTTTTTGAAATCAGCCTTTTTTGCCCCCCAAGGGCCTTGTTCTTTCTTATGTTTTTAATTCCTTTTTAAGTTCCTCATCATTTCAACTATACTTATTTTATAACCTCTATCTGGGAGTTGTATTATCTGCACATCATGGGTGGGGGGATCAAATCAAGTTACCTATTTGGTTAGTTGATTTCTATTCATGATGGTTTGCATCATTGTGTACTTGAGTTTTTGACTCAAATTTGGATTTTGAATTTATGTTCAGCTGAGTTTTATCTGTGGAAACAATCCTTGGTGAAGGGTATATCCATCCAAAGAGGCTTTTCATTGAATTACCAGATATCCCAGTACCATTGCTGACCTGGGTACACTTTTTTTTTTTTTTTAATTTTTTTTTTCTTTAATTTTTTTTTTCAACGTTTATTTATTTTTGGGACAGAGAGAGACAGAGCATGAATGGGGGAGGGGCAGAGAGAGAGGGAGACACAGAATCGGAAACAGGCTCCAGGCTCTGAGCCATCAGCCCAGAGCCCGACGCGGGGCTCGAACTCACAGACCACGAGATCGTGACCTGGCTGAAGTCGGACGCTTAACCGACTGCGCCACCCAGGCGCCCCCTGGGTACACTTTTAAACTAATTTCTTAGCCTCAGGGTTCTTGTACCTTAGCAAACTTTTTTCCAACCAGATAGAAATAGACAATTTTCCTTGACATATCCTTATGCTGATAGGTAGATTTACTTATAGTTCTTCTTTTTAATAAGGGATTAGCCATTTAAGAATACTGGTTCTGGGGCACCTGGGTGGCTCAGTCGGTTGAGCATTCGACTTCAGCTCAGGTCATGGTCTCATGGTTCGTGAGTTCGAGCCCCACGTTGGGCTCTGTGCTGACAGCTCAGGGCCTGAAGCCTGCTTTGGATTCTGTGTCTCCCTCTCTCTCTGCTCCTCCCCTGCTCACACTCTGTCTCTCTTTCAAAAATAAAGATTTTTAAAAAATTAAAAAAAAAAAAAAAGAATACTGGTTCTGTACAAGGTTTTGAACCTCTTGTGGGTCCAAGATCTCAATTCCTGTGTTTAAGTGGTCATAAACCCAAGCATCCTCATTTCACATCCATTAATGTGGCTGTTATAAACAAAATAAAACAGAAAATAGTAAGTGTTGACATTGATGTGCAGAATCCGGGACCCTTATGCATTGCTGATGGGAATGTAAAATAACATAGCCGCTGCGGACAACAGTATGGCAGTTCTTCAAAAAATTAAAAAGAGAATTACCAGTTGATCCAGCAATTCCATGTCTGGGTATATACACAAAATAATTGAAAACAGGGAGTTGACGTGATATTTGTACAACCATGTTCATTGACAGCAGCAATATTCACAAGACCCAAAAGATGGAAACAATCCAAATGTCCGTTGATGGATAAATGGATAAAGAAAATGTGGTGTATATCTATACATCTAGGTCTATATCTATATCTGTATCTCTGTATGATATTGTTCAGCCTTTCAAAGGAAATGAAATTCTGATACTTGCTACAACATGGATGAATCTTGAAGATATTATGCTAAGTGAAGAAAGCCAGTCAGTCACAACAGGAAAAATACTGCATAATTCCACTTATGTGAAGTACCTAGAGTAGTCAACCTCATAGAGACAGAAAGTAAAATGGTGGTCACCAGGGTCTGGGCAAGGGGAGGAGGAGGAGGGAGAGGAGCCATTGTCTAATGGGTACAAATGTTCGGTTTTGGATGATGAAAAAGTTCTAGAGATAGACAATGGTGATGGTTGCACACCAATATGAATGTATTTGACATTACTGAATCGTACACATAAAAATGGCAAAGTTGGTAAATTTCATGTTATTTGTATTTTACCACAATAACAAAAAAAATAACAAAAATTACAAAAAGTAAAATTAAAATAAACTTAAAAATAAGAAAAAAAAATTTTTTTTAATCAAACCTCTTAGATTCTAAAACTGGAAACTACCCCAAATCCAGGGAAGGCACACTGTCAGCTCAAATGCTCACTACTCTGGGGACTTATTTTACTCTTTAAAGAGCTTAACTATACATTTAAACATTTTCTTTTAACATTTTATCTACAGTTACTCGATGTTTTGTTAAGGGACAATTTCTGTTATTTCTACGTTTGCTCATAAGTAGCCTAGTCAATGACGTGAGGATTTTAAACAGAGTTTGCAAATTGGTGGCTTACAAGTTTTATTTTGTTTGTTTCTAATCTGGACATTTCACACAAAACTCCAGATTTCTATCTTCTCTTGAAAATTTGGAATCTTGGTCCGTATGGGGTCACATGCTCACCTGGCAATGACAAGCTGAAGCTGAGTAGTGGCCTCCCCTTTGAGATGGGATAAATGCCCTTGGGATTGCCAGTTGCCAAGGTAACTGACACACGAACCACTGCCTTGTCTTGCATTCCTGACTTCTGGAAGTATTAAATTTGGCAGGCACAGGGCTAATAGCACTCTATCAGATTTTTATGTGTGGTAATCAAGTAAATAATTTCTTCTTTTAAAACAAGCCTTTTTAAAGTCAAACTCATATCCATTCTTGAAAGTGCTCCTTTCTCGTTACCTAACAGAACTAGAAGTCTGATTGAAGATGTCCCCAAGAGTCAAAGAGGTGTCACAAAGTTTCTGGCAAGGAGGGAGCTTTAGTCTTTGCAACCTCCATCATTCCATAGGCCTGCCTTCACCCTTCTAACCTTTCCTTCTCATGCATTAGACGGTATTGTATTTGCTTTCATTAGAAGGGCTGTGATGAAGTAGATAGAACACTGCAACTGACAATCAGAACACCTTTGTCCTATTTCCAGCCCTGTTCGTGACTAGCTGGGGACATGTTCCCGGAAAGATCGAGTGACAAGCCCAATCTCTCAGGATCCATCTCTGACTTCAACACCTATCTGCTGCCTCTTTCTTCCTTCCCTCCCACAGGTATTTTGTTAAATGACCCCAGTGGGTCATCCTCCATCAGTCTAATAAGCTTCTTTCAAGGGCACAATTGCATTGAGGGAACTTAAAAAATCAGAAAAACTAACCAGATAGCCAGTGTCCCTTGAAAAGCATAATTCTAGAGATTAAACAAGCAAGTAGACAAAAACCAGTATTCATGTCAGAAAATGGCATAGTTATCGCTGCCCTTAGTTGTCAGCTCTTTTAACTTTTAAGGTCAAAATCTCCCAGTTTTGTAAATATTGTCAACGAATTCACTTAAACAAAACCCTGTGTGGGCAAAGTGAAACATTTCTATGGACCCAGTGTGGCTTATGAGCCACTAATTCAGAGAAGGAAATCCTAGATAATGGAAGAATTGCTTTATAATTTATGTGTTTAATAAGTTAGATGTATTAAACCTCAAAACGTAGCACTTCATCCTACATTCCCTAATGATTTCGTACATAAATCTTTAGCGTCTTGTTAGTCCCAAAGAGAAATCAAACCATTCACTCATTTGTTTTTCCTCATGAGGACTCAGCAGGATGTGAGATAAAGAACAGATGCTTGTTCTAGCCAATGTTTTCATGAAATTGTAGATTTAGGAAGTACCTCGAGAGCTTCTGGTCCAGAGATGGAGAATAACATAGCACATATACAGCCGTCCTGTCTTCATGGCAGACGTTGCCTGGCACAGTATCTGAAATTCCCACCCTTGGGGTTTATATTCCCTTGGATTAACCTCTGAGTCTCCCCAGGTTCTCTTTGAAAAAGAGCATTTCCAAACTTGTATTCCTTGAACCACTAGTTTTACAGGATATTCTTAAGTATTTAATAATTTCTGTGTTTGGAGCAGTCAGGGTTTACTTGCAACCTGGATTCCGTCTAGCTAGCTTAAGTAGCAAAATAACTAGTATGATTGCTATTGTTATTATTATGTCCTGGGAGGTCAGACTTGTATGTTACTCAGCCAGAAACAATGCAGCCAGGGCCAACAACAGGCAGAGAACAATGCCCAACCACACCACAGTTTTCTGGTACAAACACCACTGTTGCTATCGCCTGCCGTTTGGCAACTATTGTACTTGAAAGTGGACACTGGGTACCTTGCCAAGATCCCTTAGGAAAACCAGACACTCACAGCCCTGTGCTTGTCAAGAGATGCAATTTTGTTCTAATGCGTTGACTTCCTTTACCAGGTACCGCCTGGGCACACATCTGATTAGTTGCCTCTAAGCTATGTGCCGGCACCCGGCCTGCAGGGGAATCCTGGGAAATGTAATTTTTGGAAAATGGAGGTATGCACACTGTAAGGGGCAGTAGGGTGAGAGGTGAGTGAGCCAACCCACGGTATCTGCCACCTGATCAAATTAGTTTAAGCTAAAGAGCCATCTTGGCTAGTCTTCAGAGCTTTTTTTTTTTTTTTTTTTTTTTTTTTTTTTTTTAAATTTTTTTTTCAGCGTTTATTTTTATTTTTGGGACAGAGAGAGACAGAGCATGAACGGGGGAGGGGCAGAGAGAGAGGGAGACACAGAATCTGAAACAGGCTCCAGGCTCCGAGCCATCAGCCCAGAGCCTGACGCGGGGCTCGAACTCACGGACCGCGAGATCGTGACCTGGCTGAAGTCGGACGCTTAACCGACTGCGCCACCCAGGCGCCCCAGTCTTCAGAGCTTTTAAATAGCTAGTATTTTTCTGACACTGCAAAGAGGATTTTTTTTAAAGTTATGCTACCAGGAACACTTTTTTTTCCTGACCTTCCAGAGCTAGCATGTTCTATGGGACACAATTTGAAGATCACTACATGATGCCCTTAAGACATCAGATATGATTTTTTCTGTCGGGGGCAACAAGCTCATGTCTACAAAGGCCTAGGTCTTGGTAACTTTTGATAGACAGCTAGCAAAAGGACTAGGTGGTTAGAGCCCTCGAGGGGGTAGACTTGGGCGGATAGCCATGGCGGGGACTCTGAGCAACTCTGAGTCACTCAGGACGGTATGGCCTAGTTGTATTTCCTGGGGGTAAAGGGTGACTGTATTATTCCCAAGTAGTGGTTTCTGTTACACCACAGATTATTGTTCTGTGAGGATTTTTGAGCTGAGCCCACCAAATGCATTTCATCGAGGACTTTTTATTTAAATGGCACCCCCAGATACGAAGGGTCATTTTCTTTTCTACTGATGACTCACTTGTTGAAAGCCAGCGTTAGTGCTCAGATTATTGAAAAGAGCATTTCCTAGTGATTTGCAATACATTATCATATGGGACTCTGATTACAGCTAAGGATTTCCTCATAAAACCAGCTTGAGCATTTACTACATTTCTGGAGAAATATATGTGTTCTTTGCCTCTGTGAGGACGAGGTTATGGGTTTTATATGGGTTTGGGGTCGGGGGGAGAGCACCGTCCTGATGCTGCATAGTTGCCGAGATGAAGTAAACTCAGTCCAAAAAGTAGAATCAGCCCTGATCTTTGTCCAAAAGGATTCTTGAAGAAATGAAATAAGACACAAGGCAGAGGGAGGATGAGAAGGCGTTTGGTTGATCTCATGAAAATGGAATCTGTGAGCATGAAGACAGAGCAATGAAAATCTGTAGGCAGGCAGAAAATACAAGCAAGTCAGTGACCACAGTGCCTTTTCTTCCTCTCCACTCCAGTCCTTCCATTTTCCTTACTGATGAGTCTCTATTTGCCCACCCAGAGTTAGCACCTGACTGGGCCACCGGGCGCCTGGACTTCTGGTCAAACATTATTCTGGGTGTGTCTGTGAGGATGTTTTTAGATGAGATTAACATTTGAATCAGTAGACTGAGTAGAGCGGATTTCTCTCTCCAATACGGGTAGGCTTTATCCCATCTGTTGAAGGCTTGAATAGAATAAAAAGGCTGAAGAAGGGGTAATTCTCTCTCTCTCTCTCTCCCTCCCTCCCTCCCTCCCTCCCTCCCTCTCTCTCTCTTTCTCTGTCTCTTTCTCTGTCTCTCATTCTGTTGGTTCTTTTTCTCTGGAGAGAAAACCCTTGGGTTTGTCAATCATTCGCTGATGTTCTGTTTCGTTGTTTAAATAATTGGGACATTTCTGCCTACATTCCTTAATTCAAATTCCTTGGCTATTTTTTTCCAAATCAAACCAATAAAAATCTATTAAGCAATGATCCTTATACTTTTTGGTCCCAGGACCTCTATGTCATCACATATCACTTAGTTTCTGGGAAATTCCAATGTACAGCAGTGATAGAATAAGGGTGAAAAGGAAAATACCATCTTAATATTACTATGAGTATAGTTCTGTCCTCACAGAGCTCCAGGAAGGTCTTGGGGACTCCCAGGATTCCCAGACACTTTGAAAACTGTTGCTCTATGGCATCTACAAATGGTTTTCTTGCCTCCTTCCCGGGGACCCTATTATCCCACATCATTGCCTCACTGATCTTCCTAAAACAAACCTTTGATTGGGATATTCCCCTACCTAGAGATCTTTTTGTAGCTCCTTCTCAACCAGAGGATAAGTTATAAGTCTAAACATGGCACAACAGCAGCAACCGTGATCTGGGCCAGGTCCATCTTTGCCTGGAAAACTCCTGTCTGTGCTTTAAGTCTCAGCCCAGTTAACTAGGAAATTATGATAATTTTCACATATATTTTACCTAAAATGCAATAAAAAGTCTAAATTGTTTTATGTGCAGACACTTTGAGGATAAGAAATGTATGGCTTTGATGTTAAGGTTTTATATTAGAGGTTAGAAAATTTTTAAATTTGATTCCAGATGTCCATTATACACTTTAATTTGAGCCTCTGTAAGA
The DNA here is from genome assembly GCF_028749965.1 of Puma concolor. NCBI lineage: Eukaryota > Metazoa > Chordata > Mammalia > Carnivora > Felidae > Puma > Puma concolor. The sequence goes on from NC_141667.1 coordinate 221,591,586, forward strand.
CATTAGTGCCCTTTGACATTTTGTCAGTCCTCATTCGTATATATCCAAACTTTGGTTGTATTTATATATCTCGGGGTTGCCTTCTAGGATAAAAGTATGATATCTATTAAAAAGCAAAAAGTGAAAAAAAAAAAACCTTCACTCAAATGTCATCTTATGCCTTCCTTACAACCTCTTTCCTTCCTTTGGTTCCCTTCCCTTAGAGAGTCTTCCCATGAGCTCTTCACATACCTGGATGTCTACCTCCTTCATGAAGGGTCTGTAAGCCCCTTGAAGACATTTTTCATTTGTCTTTGTAATCTGACTTCAGCATAGTTGACTGACGTGGCCCCTGATACTCTTTTTTTTTTTTTTTTTCCCCTGATACTCTTTAAACATGTTTGTTAATAAATGGCTAATGGAAATCAGACCTGTATGTATGTTGTCCATAGTCATCATTTTCCCAGTCTCCATGCTATCTTCCAATATAGCTTTTCTCGCTAATATCCAAGATTCTGTTCTCAGCAGCATAATATTCTCCAAGAGTCGTTATCAAAACTTCAGCCATCTGTGAATCCTTCTTCACTCAACATATTCATCCAACTAGCTGCTGAGACCCCTTCAGTTTACTCTTCCATGCCTCTCATGTCCATTGTCTGCTTCGTACCATCCCTTGTCAGGCTTCATTTACTTCATCAACTCACTTGACCAGTAACATAGCTTCCTCATCTTCCGAGAGCAATAGGACAGTGAGCTTCTTGAGGGCAAAAGATTTACTCTTTCGCATACTCTTGGCATTTTGCATAGGAGTCAAGAAGTGTCTTTTGAATGAAATGTGAAATGCCACCTATCATATACACTATCTCCATTAAAAAAATCTTTCCAAAGAAACTTCTAATTATGTCTTTTTACCAATTTAATTTTTTTCTGTGTATTCCATTAATTACCAAATGTAGGGGATACTGTTGATTCCCTGGGCCCACATCCCCTCACTCCCGAGGTCTTCTGGAGCCATGGGGTACACTTCCCAAGACAATTCGCCATCTTAAAGTCTTAATCTCTTATTTTCCTGAAAGTTTTCTTCAGCATCAAGGGTGTTCTGCTAAAGGTATAACCCCAAATTTGGGGAAAGTTGACACCCCTGAGGGCAACCCTTAACCAATGTGGGTTTCAGGGGAGTTGTCACTGGCTAGATGTCTTATTCTCCTCATCCCTTAGTTGGTCAACCCTGAAGCATACTCCTCAGTTTCTCTAGCAGGATTGATCACCAGTTGCCTCAGCAGTAAATCAGTAATAAACATTTCATTGGCTTCTCTCCTTTCCCTGTCTCACCCCATTTCTTCCCCTATGCCTGCTAATATCACCTCCCAAAGAAACTATTTGAACCCAAGCAATGACACTGAACAAAATCTAAACTTCTTGACTACATCCTGTCATTTGATTCTAGCCTACATGTTTAGGCTACATCATCTGCTCTCAGCACGTACTCCATCCTCTGGCCTAAGTGGTCCCCAAACCATCTGAGTCCAAGTTGTAATCATTCTACACTTTCATCCATTAGTAATGGAGTGAGATCTGTGTGATTCCCTTAGACCAATATAACTCCTCTCCCTAGTGTGGGGAAAGGCCTAGCCTCTTGTAAAAGAGGCCTCTCAGAAGAGGGTGAATACATCCTGGTCCTCTAAGCAAAAGAAAATGGAGGTGATCACTGATGAATTGATAGCTGATAGTGTCTGCCACAAACAGGTAAAAGGAAGGTAAAACAGAAAGAAAACAGATGTTGGAGATGTATTGGTAGACTGAGGTGAGTAATCTGACATTTACAACAGGAACAGACACTTTTTAGGTACCCACAGACCCAGACCCATCCCTGTGGACTGCCTCCCTGGTCCCTGCCACAGGCCTCTCCCAATGCTGGCCCCTACCGTGCCCAAGTGAACACATGTGGAGGGGTAGCCAGGCCCCCTAGGCCTCTGCTACAACTGCTTCTGCCAGAACGAGGATCCCAAACCCACCACTCCTTGTTTTTCAGAAATTGACATACCCTGCTGTAAAGTCTCCTTGCAAAGCCATAGCTTTAGCTTCAGTTCAGAAACCCACTGCCATGTTGCCTAGGGTTGGGCCACCAAGAATTTCCAAACATGTCTGGAGCTTCCACGGGCTCTGAGATGTTAATCAAACACCCACCTGAAGTGCTTTAGAAGCACCTCTGCTCTCTGGTTTATGATGTGCTCATGTTGAATGAAGATATATTTCTGGTCCAATCATGAGTTCATTTCAAGACATATTAAAGAAGGATTTTTCCTAACAGCTTACTTTAGAATATTGTTCCCTAGAGACCAGGTGCTTTTCACAGCTCCTCGGAGGCCTATAAGGAGTGATGGAAAAATGCATCTCACATAGAAATCAGACATACTGGAATTCAATATGCATATCTGCCTTAATTTAGCCTGGTTATTGATTCTCTTGGGGTGCTTACTTCACACCTTCGCTAGTCTCCCTTAGCTTATTTCCATCTCAAAGGAAAAGGGAATTCTCAAGCACATTTTCTTCAAGAAAGATGTGTGTGCTCCAACTAAGTAATAAACATTTCTTTCCATAGAGCATGTCACACTCAGGAGAAGTGTTCAAGGATGTTTTCATACAGGCATAAACGGCAGCCAATCCTGGAGACACTCATAGATTAGATCACCCTGCATTTGAGAGCCTGGACCTCCATCCCTGATCCTTTTTTCCCTAGAGGTGACCTCAGATAAACCACTTGAATTGACTGAGCCTCCTTTCTCTGATCTGCAGTGGGGAATCAATCTAACTGTTCAATTTCCTTCCCTGGATCCCTACCATATAATCCCTTCCCTGAATCTGTGTAAACACTTCAGTGCTTTATAAAAGTAGGAGATTCATATTCCTACCTAACCTGTAGCTCTGGGTAAACTCTTTCTTTTCTTTTTTTTTAATTTTTTTTTTAATGTTTATTTATTTTTGAAACAGAGAGAGACAGAGCATGAACGGGGGAGGGGCAGAGAGAGAGGGAGACACAATCTGAAGCAGGCTCCAGGCTCTGAGCAATCAGCCCAGAGCCCGACGCAGGACTCGAACTCACGGACCGCGAGATCGTGACCTGAGTTGAAGTCAGATGCTTAACCAACTGAGCCACCCAGGCGCCCCTAAACTCTTTCTTCCTAGAGCTGTCAGTCACCAACCTGAAACTGGCAGTCTTCAGATGTACAAATTAGCACTTCCTCAGTGGAGGACAGTCCGGGATTCTTTGATCTCCAAATTTATATGATGGGCTTCCAAGGCGGTCAGTTATAGGAGGAGAAGTAATGACCCCTCCGTTAACATCATACACAACAGAAGTGCTAGGACTCCTTTATGTTGCCAGCACACCATTCAGTTCACTATAGCCAGAGCTTGCCAAGGAGTAATCTACCAGGTAGCCTGTGTTAACATTCCTCCCGCTGACTCAAGTGGAAGAGTGACTCGTCCAGACACGATATGGAATCATTTGGAGGAAACTCAAATTCATGGGCACCTGGGGTTAGAACAAGTGAAACATGTAGATGGACACACCAGGAATCAGGAATGAGGCAGTCACTCACTAGCATTTCAGTTATTAACATCTTGGGGAATTTAGCTCAAGTCAGAAGAGGTAACAGTTGATAATAGCAGCTGTTATAATGTTATTGTTTCCTTACATCTTGTTGATTAATTTGTTGGTGGGGAGGTTCTCCTAGAGTTTTGCTGTGTTAGAAGCCTAATATGGTAGTGGATGCTGGAGTCAACATAACCCACTGGACACTGGAAATTGGAATGCCAAATAGTCATTACAGCACTATCTCCAGCTATAGAAAGGATCACCCATGACAACTTGACCAAGAGACTGCAAAGCTAAAGAACAAATTGGGCATCTATCATTGTCAGACAGGCTGAGTGGAAAACACTCCTGACACACCACTTTTTTCCTCTCTTGGCTATCGTCAAATTTCCTGACTTCGGGAGTTTGAGTTGTCATCCATGAAATGGAGATAAGCATCTCAAAGTATAATGGGGAAAAACTGTTTTCTTCAAGAACAGATCATTTATCACCAATTCCCCCTGAAGTTCTCAGGGGACAATCTGCTGGTAGTTCAGTCACAGCAACAGCTATCTTTCCCAGGTCTCTTTATCTGATGCTTTCGTAGCCTAAAGGCAGAGACACGGTTAGAACAACAATAGAACAATAGAACAATAGACCAATAGCTTAAATAGAAGGAAACCACCAATTATAATTGCTTCAAAAGATTCTAGCGTAAGAACCAGAATTAACGTAAGAATTAGGTATGGCAACTGAATGCAGCTACTACATTATTTTCAAGGAGAACGTGGATGCTGGAGAGTTGGCAAAAGGGAATCTTTATATAACATCATTTTGCATGTCCAACTTTCCAAATATGAATTCCATGGGCACAGGGTTCAGAAAGACACCTAATCCTTGGAATTTTCATAGGCCCTCACCCCATCATCAAGGAGCCTGCTTTTTACTTTTTCTGGTTTCTCCCTCTACAATGGCAAGTATACTCGGTTCCCCATATGCAGAGGCAGCCATAGACACCAACTGAAAGAAAAAGGCAAATTCTATGAATGCCCAGAAGAGTCCTTGCCTGGCTGCTTCTAGAGCCTGGGCACATGGACAAGAGCTTGCTTTTAAGCTTGTGCTATACAGCCTTAATACAATATACCATGAAGTAGATTAATTCATAACCTGCCACATAGTAGCAGATCCATATATATTTGCTAAATGAAATAAAAAAATCTTTGCATTCAGTAGGAAGGGAAATATAGAAAAGTCAAGAATAGAGAAAAGTGTTCAATAAATATACATGGGGAATGAATAAGGAGACTTTTCTGGAACTAGAATACCTGAGTTTAAATCTCAGCTGCAGTACTTGTATCTCATTGACCTTGGGCAAGTTCCATAACTTTTCTGTGCCTCAGTTTACTCATTTGTCAAATGGGGATAATAATTTTCAAAATGCAATTTTCAAAAAATATGAAATCATTGATTTTTACACTCATTAAAAATGAAATAACTAGTAAGATGTTATGACTGGTTCAAAGAGCATCTGAGAAACTAGGACACTTACAAGAGAACCTAATAGAGAAATAGTAGGATAAGGTCATTGGGTTACATATGACCTGAGTAATGCCCAACATGTCGTAAATCACTGGGGCTATGTGTTCCACTTATGATAAATTATTTGTAAATCTCCTGGGTCAAAGTCTTCAAATGCACAAATGACTCCCTAAGTCTGGGAACTTGAATCAAGATTAAGCAATGTGGCAAACCAAGAACATTCCTGGAGAAAATCCTTGGGCGGCCTTTTCTCTCTTGCATTGAAAGGACATGTTGTCCACCTTTTTGCCTTCATTCTAACTTTTGGATAATTTTTTTCTGACAGCACCTCCTTTAACGGGTTATTAGGATTAGAAGGCTATGGGGATTAAATGAGTTAATATGCGTACAGTCCTTAAACCGGGGCCTGGCATTTACTTAGTAAAAGCTATTAAAGTTACTCTCTGAGTTTGGCCGGTTAAGTCATGTCCACCTAATAATGCCCAGGAGGGGATTTAGAGCAAAACTCAGAAATGTTATGACTAGCTACATTGCCTTCGCTTCGCTCAGGAGACTCCCCACTATTTAATCAGAGGAGAAATGAATACCATTATCTGCTGTTATTACCAATATTAAAACTAGCATTTTGGGACGGGACTAAACCAAACATCAGAAGGTGGGGAGGGTGAGCAAGAAGGGGACAAACAGAGAATCAAAGGGCCAAGGCCTTCCCCATCCAATCAGCCACCAAATCCTTGGAGAAGTCTTCCATCACCTCCCCACTATCTGCTCTGACGTTTGTTGCCCAGGGTGCTGAGGTGGGTTCCTCACCTGGCTCCCTCCTCCTGCTGCTCTCTGACCTCCCCTTCATCCTCCACACACCCCCAGAGCCTCTGCCTGTAATATGGATCCAACTATTCTTGGCACACCAGTTCCACCCTCCGTGTCCCCCAGCTGGTTGGGGTGGCCTCACTCCCCATTCACGCTGAAGTGCCTGCCACCCTGGCCTCTCCTCATCGCCACGGCCCCCTTCTCCTCCCCACAAAGTCATACTCACAGACCCACTTGAAAGCAACCTCTGCATCGAGACCCTCCCTAAGCCCAGGGAACAGGCAGTTCCCTCCTGTCTAGTCTCACGTCTCTGTTGACACCACCATCTTGCTGTATTATGCACATGCGCTTAGAGGAACTGAGAGCCGGCTCTGCCTCTGAACTGTGAGTTTCACTTCACCTCCCATTTCCCGCCTGTAGCCCAGTGCACGCAGTCACCAGCAGTAAATACTCACTCGCCGAGTGGTCTAGCCTTGCTCCGGTGCTCTCTCTAGGGCACAGCCTGGCTGGATGCTCAGCAAACGTGTGTTCTCATCTCTCAGGGTGCCTGGCGAGACCACATGGCTCAGCCTCCCTTTGGAATATGAGCGGAAAAGTGTGCCTCAGTTCCAGGCTTGCCCTTGACATCACCTACATTCGCCTCACCCCTAGTCCCTCTGTGTCTCCGTGTGTTTCTGGAAATGCTGACAAATAATACCGAGGCAGTGAGAAGAAAGGATGAAGGCAAGAAAAGCAACTCCTGGCCTCTGATTGAAAGAATTCCTCACTGCAGGTATACTCTTTAGATACTGGGCCTCTACCACCACCATGCTTTCTGTGTCTCCGGCTCCCATACGTCACTTAGAACACGGAACTCTTAACACGGTCCTCTGTTCTCCGGACTGAAAAGAGCAGTGGAACTATATCACTTTTCGTGGGGTCAGGAAGTGAAAATATTATAAGGGGAGAAATATTTCCTGAGAGGAAGAGAGCATCAAGGGCCTGAGCCTGGGGTTTTCAGATGTGGGAACACCATACATGGGAAAGAACCTCATGCAGGGCTGATAGACAATCGGTGGGTCCAGACGTCTACCGGGACTAAAGACTTGCTTCTAATGCAGGTGATGTGAGAAGGGCAGTCTGCGCCCTGTTTGTCAGAGTCCTCACTGAGGGCCGCAGCCCAGGGGAAAAACACGAGGAAGCAAATCCCGCGGGCTGGGGGATATCCTCTACGTGACTCTCCCAGGGACAGTTAGGGACTGCCACACCACCAACAGCACTTCACTGTCAGCCCTAGACAGAGACGGGGAGCTCGGGTTATGTCAAGGGGGAGAGCCGCTACTAAGAAGTCTGCAGCAGATGGACGTTTATCTTCCCTTGGTATGTCTGTAAATAAATGGTTTTAATTTGGGGAAACATACATCTGGAGTATCGCTGCATTGCCAAACAGACAGAGTCTTGTCACAATACGACAACAGCATCCAGAAGGTTGTCTGTTTCTCGTGAAATGTCGCCTAGAGGGTGCTCGGTGTCTCAGAATTCGGCGTGCTCCGTGGATGCCCGTCACGTGGGCACGTTAACATGTTATTTTGGGGGAAGAGTTAGCCAGGGAAGGACTCGGGGGATGTTAGGGTCAGGGTGTGGGTCTAGAGTCTCCAGGGTCCTGGAGCTGCCCTGACTTCTCAGTAACCCCATTTAACCTCTCTGTGCCTCAATTTCATGCCCGGGGAAATGAGATGTAAAGCACCCTGGATTAACATACCTCCTTCTTTAAGAAAATTGAATTTGACATCCGAGACAAATAGGGCTCTGCAAAAAGCTTCATCATGAGATTCTTGAAAGCAGAAAACCCCATGGTATATATAAAATGGATGTTGATTCCTTTTCAAAATGTAGATTTCATTCACATTCTCAAGAACACAATTGTTTCCTACAGAAAAGTGCTTTTCTGAGTTATACAGCCCTGTTAGTGGTTAATCAATGCCTGGCGACTCGATTACAAGGCACTTAAAAATATATAAAACAAGACAAATGTTAACCAAATGTCAAGATAATGTTAACATTATTCGTATGAGATCATAGAGCATTAGCCCTAGAAAGGATCTCGAAAATTGTTTTGTTCTAACTTCTCACATTGCCGCCGAGAAAACAAAGTAACATGAATCACTGGCCACTTCTCCTATATCAAAATATGTTGCCTGTATAAAATTCTTCATGATGCTAGTTAAAGTGCTGCTCAGGTAAGCTGAAACATCTTAGAATGGAAGAGACTTCCACAAGCCTCTGTTTCCCCAAATTATCTATTCACACGACTATTGGGTGTCCACTACCATTAATATATCTTTCTTTTGCTGAAAAAACAAACAAACAAAAACAACAACAAGATCTGAAGGGGGAAGGATCCAGGGTTGTGGGGAGAGAAGTGTGTTTTTCTTCCTACAGATCCTTTTTTACTGCTTCCGTGGAACATTGTGGATGTTGAGATTTCCTCCTCGGCCCACAGGGTCGCGTGTGAACCCAAAATAATGCTCCTTGTCTAAGGAGACCCCTGTTGCGTTTGCTTGTGATCTCTGAGGCATCTGCCATGAAGTCTGATGTCATCCTTGCTCAGAGTCAGCTCTGAGAAATGTTCGGTCTCACAGACACTAGTGGAAAGGAAACACGTCTAGGGAAAATCGGGAATGGCAGGGAGTGTGGAAAATTGGGATGGCCAAGGGTTAGGCTGGGATGGTTGGCGTGGGGGTGCAGACTTGCTGGCTAGGAGAGGAAGAGGACAGTGGATGCCATTATCTATGGGGTTTTCTGCATTCTGGAAGGAATGGCCAGGACTGAGCTTTGGTGCTCATTAGAAAAAAGTGTCCCCTCCTCAAGCTAAAAAAAAAAAGTGTTTCATGTATTACTGGCCAACCTAAATAAACTGACTTGAGCTGTACGCAAGGAAAAGCATGATAGGTGGTAGAGAAGGAGTCAGGGAGAGCCCCTCCTCCATCTGAATTAGTGGCTCTGGACAGTGGCCTGTGAGGGGGAAAGGAGTGGGGGAGGGGAGGGGAGTAAGGACTTAAAGGAAGAGTCAAGGGCAGTTCTGGCTCTGGGGCCTCAGGGGTAAAATTTACCATAAATGTACCCAACCTCTGGTTCCTTGAGTCACTCTCTTTATTAAATCAATATATGAGTCCCATTGGATTCAGGAGAATTTCTGCTGCATAGACACATCCTGGGCTTGGCCAGGCTCTTCCCTGTGCCATCTACAGGGACAGGCAGGGCTATGCACATGCCCAGGAGCACCTGAACTCTTTCCCACTCACAGACCCAGCACCTGCCCTGTGCCCCCGACCCCACCCTAGCCTCCCACAGGAGGCGACCTTATGGGGTGCAGGGAACATGGGCAGTGAGGCTTGTAGCTCCAGAAGAAGCAGCCCTGGGGCCACCTGAGGAGTAGCTGAGAGACAGTAGAGCAAGGTGCACGTGTGGGTACGAGTGGGTGTGTGCACCCTCTCGGCCACACCGGATACACCCGAATCTCCCCTCAGCTCCCCGAGGGGCCAGCTGCAGGGGTGGATTTGAGCTCTGTGGAGTCTTAAAACTACACAGTTAAAGGGCTCTCCTTAGGAAAAAATTATGAAATTATGAATAGCAATTTGCGTGGAAATATTTATCTAGAATGAGAAACGAAATCGCCACAGACGACAACTTCAAACATCTGTCAATGAAATATATTTTAATCAGTTAAAATCTAGAAACATATTTTAATCAGTTAACAGCCTGACATCTTTATATGTCTCCCACACTTTCTTGGCTGCTTACTGATCTTCTTTCCCTATGACAATGATAATGTCATAGCATTTTCTACATAGAGAACGGGAAAATGATTCCGTTTCAGCCTTTCCTTTCTAGTTGAAAACTTCAGCTGCACAACTTGTTGGGAATATTTTACATTTTTTTTTTTTTTTTTTTTTTTTTTTTTAGAATTGCCACATGTGGGAAAACCTCTGTGAACTTCCTTTCATATGTGAGCTGCAGGATTTAAGGTCATTTCAAGTTTTCTTGCGCAGTGGCTAAGCCTAAATATTCTTTAAATATAACATTCATTAACCAGTATTATCATACATCCTGTCGTAGTGGTGAATGTATTTCCTGATTTCCTCATTGGTGTCCATATTTATGTCAAAGAGGCAAGAAATGAAAACCTTTTCAATGTGTTTGAGAAATCATACGAATGATTTACTCCGCTTCATTAACTGAATTATCAAATAATCCAAGTATCTGCCCATTACTTCTATTCGAAATTCCATCCCGGAGGATATGTCTACACAGGAAATGTACTAGCTCAATAACTACACAGAGAAGTGACCGTGTGTCACGTAAATATACCTCACCAAACCCAAACTAAATGAATCCCCGGGGCAACTTCCCTTTAGCTGCTTCCAAAAACGTCCTCAGCCACTCCACCACTGCTCAACACAGCAGAGGTGTGATGGAGGGAAAGACAGAGTGAAAATAGACAGCAGGCTTAACTGATCGCGATTTAAATACCCTCCCTTTGCAAATCGTACTAAAACGTATGACCCTGTGAACGTATTTCCTCCTTCCGGGGCCTTGGAAGTTCCCTGGAGATGTGGGGGCCCTGGGTCGCCAGCTCCCAGCTTCACAGTGAGTGTGCCCCTGGCTAGTAGATCAGTGGCAGGTAGATGGTGGAACAGGCGGTCTTGGGTGAAGCACCCCCCTGACAATACAGACGACCCGTAGGAAGGAAGGGAGGGGTGGAGGAAGCCTTTCTGAAATAAAGCTCGCCCTGCTCACTGGTCACTGGCAGTTGTAGAGCCTGCTTGGGCAGAAATGGCAGTCAGACTCTGAAAGATAATTTTGTCAACAGGCAAAATGTCAGGTCGACACTAGTCTCCTTCTCACACCCCAAACATGGCCTGTGGCTCTCTGGAGGGAAGATAACTCGCCTACCCTGGTAGCCGAGGCATTACACGAAGAGACGGGGATTTGGTGACAAAGCTTGCCCCACAGTTCACCACTGGAGGTGCCCAGTCTCACGCGGGAGGGAAGGTGAGGCCACACCAAGTGCTTGCTCTGCGCTGCCCCGCCCTGGGGCAGAGAAGGGTGGAACCTCCCCGAGACACGATGGCCCCCCTGGGCACAAGGGTTCTGGGACATTGCTGACCCCCACTAGCAGTAGTTTCTCCTTGCCCCGAGGGGGGGCTGATTCTCAGAGTGTGCGTGATAATCATACCCCTGAGAGCCTTGGTTACATGATTGCATCTAATCACGTAACACACGCAGAGGCATGTCAAAGACTAGAAGGGAATACAAGAAAAATGGAAACATCTGTGGTGGCGAGGTAGAATTATGGGTGATTTTTAAGAATTCTTTTAATGTCATTATAGTCTTCTTTAATGCCTTCTTTTCCTTGGTCTGTTTCTTCCTTTCGCTTTCCCGCCCTGCTTCTCTGGCCACTTCCAAGAAGAGAATTTAACTAATACTTGTGGAGAGTTGCTTGCACAATCACTTTCTGTCACTCTATTGTGTATACAGTTCTAATAACCGACTATGTCCTTTGTATCTCAGCTCAAATGTCACCTCCTTAGAAAGGTCTTCCTTAACTAACCAGTTTAAGCCAGACCACTTTCTCCATATTCACTCTTCACACTGTTTAGTTTTTTCAAGTTTATTTATTTATTTTGAAAGAGGGAAAGAACGTGCAAGTGAATAGCGGAGGGGCGCAGAGAGAGGGAGAGAGATGGAGAGAAAGCAGGGGGACAGAGAGAGAGAGAAAGAGAGAACGAAAGAATCCCAAGCAGGCTCCGCGCTGTCAGCACAGAGTCCGATGTGGGGCTCAAACTCATGAATCATGAAGATCATGCCCTGAGCTGAAATCAAGAGTTGGACACTTAACCAACCAAGCCACCCAAGTGCCCCCATGTTGCTTAGTTTTTGAACTACTCATAAGTATTTCAAATCATCCAGTTTATCTCTTTACTGGCTTATTGTTTATATCCTTCTACCCACCTTGCATCCACCACTGCATCCCAGCTCCTCGGTGGTGCCCGGCACAGCAGTTAATATTTGTTGAATGAACATGTCACACCCCTTGGGCCCTTGTCATAAAAGTTTGGGTGATTTTTAAAGTTGCATCAAAGGACCCAGTTTAACATGAAGGGATTGATAGTAATGATAGAATTACAAGCACCGAGTCTTAGAGAAGCCCTGGGAGGTGACTGGAGCGGGGATTATGTTCTTTATTTTACAAATGAGGAGCTAAAGTGACTTGCCCAAACTCACACAATTGAATTGAAGCCAAGTTTGGTATAGAACCCTGGGGTTCTGACCCCTATTCCTGTGCTTTATCTACCACATCAGGCTGTCTGACTACCGCGGGCATGTGGTAAAAAAGTTTAATTCTTTTTAAATGAGGATCATGGCACTGACTTGCCACTCGTTGGAATTGTGCTTGTAATAGTGGTGAATTTGTGCTCAAGAGGAAAGAGCAGGTGTTCTTTACAGGCTCTCCATCCATTCTCGCAACAACCTTTGGTGTGGACATTATTAAGTAGTTCCATCTCACTGAGGCTCAAATGGATGAATTTGCTGCAGGGCACAATAAAAGTCAAATATAGAATTCAGATTTACCCCCCCACAAATGATTCTCACATACAAACAAACCCCCTGCAGATTAAGGCCTACATTTAAAAGCCGACTGGCTGACTTGGGAATTAAGTACATGGTTATCCGATAAAATAAAATTATTTGATGAAAACTAGACTGACTGTGATCTCCATCAAATTAAGAATTAAGTGTGGGGGCCCCTGGGTGGCTCAGTCAGTTAAGCGTCCGACTTCAGCTCAGGTCATGATCTCGCGGTTCGTGGGCTCGAGCCCCACGTCAGGCTCTGTGCGGCCGGCTCGGAGCCTGGAGCCTGCTTCAGATTCTGTGTCTCCCTCTCTCTCTGCCCCTCCCCTGCTCACGCTCTGTCTCTCTCAAAAATAAACACTAAAAAAAATTTAAAAAAAAAAAAAGAATTAAGCATGATAACACCCACGGATCTGGCTTCAAAAACAATACACAGTGGTCCCAAGCTGTGGTGTCCTTGGACTGCTTTGTGAATTACCATTATTAACCAAAAGTTGGAACTATAGCTCCTATCACCTATAGAAAATCTATGCATGCTTTCCTGGCGAAGGGGGCTGACGTGAGAAAACCAGCTGCTGGTCAACGGGTTATATATCTTTAGAACAAGATCTTCATGAGCTCCAGTGGCCTTCTCCCAAGAGTCCTTGACTGTGAAACTAGGGACTACAGTGAGATGAAAGAAGAAAATTCACCTTGAACTTGTGCTGCCACGATCCCCCCAATGCTGTCCAGTACCTTGCTTAATCTCCTAGTCATCTAATGCAGCTTGATAGTAAAAGAAGAGTGGTAATGTGGGATGAGTCTAAACTAGGAAGGGACATGACTTTATCCTGTTTTTGGTCAGCATTCCTTAATTCAAATTATAGTTAAAATATTGAAACTCTCAAATTTCGAACCATTAGGTACCATAAGGATGTAACACGTATTTGGGTTTTTATTAAATTCATTAATAAATGGCAAATGCTACTTATTTCTTTAATGTTTATTTATTTTGAGAAAAAGAGAGAGCGGGGGAGAGCACGAGTGAGGGAGGAGCACAGACAGAGGGAGAGAGAGAATCCCAAGCAGGCTCCATACTGTCAGCATGGCACCTGCCATGGGGCTAGATCCCAGGAACCATGAGATCATGACCTGAGCGGAAATCAAGAGTCAGACGCTTAGCCAAGCAAGCCAGCCAGGCACCCCACAAATGCCGTTTAATATGCTTTTAAATCTAAAACCTAAAATGTTAACTCGCGTTGAAATTCTTTCAAAGCAAGCGACGGAATTGAGATCAAGTACATAAACTGGAAGTTGAAGATAATTAATATGATTGCTATGATTGATCTATGCTCACTCCTTTCTCTGTTCTCACAGTGAGAAAAACGAGACTGCAAATGAGTTAGGTGAGATCACGAGGCCATATCTCGTTAGGGGATAAGTTGTCTTACGCATCAACAGACACTTTCGGCCTAAAAGCGTTTGGAACTACTTAACTTTAGCGCCTCGGTTTACTAGTACTCACCAACATGGACTCTCCTCTACTTTGTCAGCATGCGATCAGATTAACACTCCTTCCATTTGAGGGTGGTTATGGAGTCAAGTTCTAGTCAATGCAGCGTGAGTAGAAGTGAGGAGTGCCACGACTCGTCCTGCTCATAAAAGACTCCCATGTCCAAGTCCTTATTTTTCCACCATCGTCCGGTTGAGCGGTGAGGTGTCTGAAGACCCGCACTGAATGGTGTTGTGAGCAAAAAAGTAAACGTTTTGCGTTCGGCCACTACAAATTTGGGATGTGTCGTTAGTGCAGCTAGCCTATCCTGGCTGATGCATTGAACAACGTGTGCCGCGGACATGCCTCAGGGAAATTCCGCACTTGAAAATGGGATCCATTAGAGGTTTTGCAACAGACTCGGGACACGGTCAGGTCTGAGAGGATGTAAGACCTGAACGTAGAGCATCGTAGATGGAGTCGGTTGTTCTGGGACACAAGTATGCAGGCCCCAAGCTGGGCCCAGACAGTAGGCCTAGAACCTGGATTCAACCCAAGGGAAGCAGTTGGCATTACAAAGTGTGCTGAGATTCATCCCCCCGGAAACTGGGGCTCTGTAGTAAGAATCCCAGCCTGGAGTCCAGGGCAGGAAGCGGGGTCACTGGGGGAGTAGGTCATGAGGGAGGAAACTCAGCCAAAGTCAACCTTGAGAGAAATCTAATCCTTTTCTGAACCATGCTAATATAATAAGGGTTCCAGACACAGGGGCCTCGTAGCACACTTTCAAGGCTTTAATCACAGAGCAGCACTTAAACAGGCACTTTTTTTAATTTGCAAGTTTTTATATTTTAGTAACAGAATCAAAGATTTTGAAGTAGGCATGGGAGATGGAAAAAAGGCAGGTGTTAGTTTCTTCTTTGTAGTATTTAAAAAGCATGTTTTTACGTTTTGTTGGGGCTTGAGTTCGACAACAATTGTTTTACTCCCAGGGAAGGAAAGATATGAAAAGATCTTTAGTCATGTAACTAAGGAAAAGGGACAGAGATGCAGCTTCACTTTCCTTTGAAAAGGGCTGAGGACACCGAACACCCCTTTGGCACCACATATTTTCTCTCTGTCTCTTTTAAATTATTTGCTCATTCACTCAACACATACTGGACCCTGATTCTGTGTCCCCAAATCTGCCAGAATATCATGGGGTGCAAAAGAATTGTAAGGATAAATCACTGCCCCTATCATGGGGAAGATTCTTTAACTCATTTAGCAAAGGCCCCCCCTTCTGGGTCACACTATCTGAGCTTAGGGAAACACATGACTAAGAACTAAGAAGTTTGCACTCCATCAGGTGGGTAGATGAAGAATTAAGCGATTGTAAAAAAACAGAAACAAACAGAAACCACAAGCCTCGTCAGAAACTCAATGGTGCAAAACACAAAACTTTTTGTATCTTTAACTACTTTACTTTATACCCTAAGTCCCCTTTCAGCTAGTGGGACATACATTGCAACCTGGGCAAATTGTGATTCCATGTAAGTTCAGGGCAGCAGGGCAGGGGCGGGGGGGGGGGGGGGGGTCCAGTGCAATGCCAGGGCTCCCACAGAGCACTTGGTTCTTCATCATCATGTTCTGTGCTGGCTTCCACTGACATGGTCACCATCCATCAGTCATGTGTACAAGGTCTCATCCAGCCCGGAGTCTCTTTATGCTGTCTGGGCGGTTCTTGAGCTCACGAGAAGTATTGGCTACTCCCAAACTGCACCAAGGCACGAAAAACCCTTGGAGGCTGGCCAGGTCCTAGCTCTACTTCCAGGCCGTGGCAGAACTTAAAAGCAGGATAATTCTTTTGCTCACTGTCTGCATTGGAATGCGGGGAACTCCGTGCAACTGTCAAAGCCCTCATACCGCGCAATCATTCCTTCTCCGGAATCTTCTTGCATCCTGGGACCCTGGGTCCCCACTTGCTCTGGGGTCTCAGTCTACTTGCAGAAAAGATACCTCCTCTCCTCTCCTTCGCCCAAGCTGGGAAAGCTTTATCTTTCTCCCGGACGTTGGAATCTTTGTTTTTGCTTTTCATCATCTCAACTTTTATCTGGTTTCGGAAACTGAAAAGCCAGAAGAGGCTCCCCTGTCTCTGCTTTTGGTTAACACTTCCTTTCCCTAAGTCAGTAAACCACCAACAGTCAGCGAGCTTTGCCTGGTCGGGTAGGGCAGCAAATGGGTCAAGATGTAACAATATTATTCTACTTACTATAAACTTGCACACAGTACGCATACTGGGGCCTCCAAATTACACAGAGATCACTGTGGTCTAGATTCACCAAGTGCCCCTCTTCACTGATGCACTGATAAAATCTACACCACAAATGACCATGTGAAACACTTGTGCCCTGTCCCTGTCTGGATTCTTGTATTTGGCTTTACTGTTTTGCGTTATTTGCTGATGTGTTTTCTCTTCTAGTTTGGTCTATGCCCCAGCTTAACCTGACAGATTGGTCAGACAAGTGACTGTCAGAGAGGTTTTGCTAACTACAGAGAATTCTGCTTCTCTGCGATGGTAAGAAGTTCTAACATTACAGTTAGTTCTAACTGTAAGAAGTTCTAAACAGCTCTAAATGTAAGAAGTTCTAACATTACCCTAAGCCTTAGATTCTTTAACCACGATATTTCTATAACACTTAGCTAATTCCATTCCTAGTTTATTCTGCACAGGTGTGGGCAAAGGCAGACACTGGAGGAGGCTTGAGTCTCCTCCAAAATAGATTCTATAAAAGGATTGCTACAAAATGTCTTATCTCTCTGCACTCTGATGGGGAGAGTAGTATCCCTAGGCCACTCTGATTTGGGGACTGCAGTTGAAAATGTTTCTGTTTAGAAAACTATTTAGAAAGGCTGTCTCCTCTTTCCTCCACTCATTTGGAGTCATTTACTCTCTGATTACAGCCAGCATTGCATTGTCTTCATTCTCCCAAGGGCGGCAATGGCCTGGGGGGTGGGGGTGGGGGGGTGGGGGGCGGGGTTGATGATCTCTCTCCTGCATTGCTGAAGTTGTGTTATTTAACTATTTCAAGTCTATACACACGTGTGTAAACACGATCGAGAAACACTCTTGGGGGATGGAAAAGGGAATGATGGATTCTGCCTGGGGACAAAAGGATTGCCTGGGGACAAAAGCCTGGAGGCTTTGTGCAGGAGGTGACATTCGAACTAAGTTTGAAGAATGGATAGAATTCCACCATTCAGGGAGGGTACATAGCTTGGAGGTGGCAAGTCATAAAGAACGCAGGAAGGTGGCAAATGGAAAGTAGTGTGAGGGAAGGCACAGGAGCGTGAGAGGGAGGCTGCGGGATGAAAAGAACAGAGGCAGTTTCTGGTAACTAAAGTACGTGGTATTTGTATCAGATGAGAAATATCTCTGGCCGGTACTCAGCCCTGGTTGACTGAACGGAGAAAAGAAACGGAAAATCTCCAAAAACACCAAAGTGTAAAAAAAAAAAAGAATACCAAACTCAGAAAGGAAGAAAGCATTTCTTTCCCTTCTATTGGGGGGGGGGGGGGGGTGGGAGGAAGCCTTTTGCTTATCAGAGTTTTGAGCAGGAATCACATGCTCTGAAGGAATAAAGAGCACTTTGTTCAGCACTCTGTTAAGTTACTGATTGCTACCTATACCCCCAGGCATTAACACACACACAGAGATGCTTTGATCCTCCTCAGCTGCCCTTTGACTACGTAAGCATCTGAAAATATAGCCACTAGCAACCAGAAAGTTAAAAGCATACACCCTGGGGTTTTCCTGTACCCCGCCTTCCCCGCCCCCCCCCCCCCCCCCCTTCAGCCAAATCACTTCGTAATGAAGACCGAAATAGCAGTGCTGATATTCCGCAGAGTTCTTTATACCCTCAAGTCTCCAAATTATGGCGAGAGAATTGTGGTCCTAGGTTGGAGAGGTGAGAACTGTCAATGGCCCCTTGGAGTTTTCTGTCTCCGCATGTCCTCCCCATGTTAACGGGTTCGCCCGGGCTCCTCCCTCTTCCTTTCAATTTTCCCACAGGGTGCAGTATCTAGAGGTGAAGGAGGCAGGCCCACCCAGGGAGGGACACTAACAAGCCAGCAGTGCGGGTGGCTCTTCTTTTGGAAAGATTGTCTGAGGAGGCTTTGAAACTTCCTAGAAATAAGGATTGTGGCCGTGAGAAACATGCTGCCTGCAAGTTACCTTTATTCTTGGGGAGCAGCTTTCAGCCTCTCCTCCCTTTTAAAAACTCACATAGATAAGGAGGAGACCAGCATGCTCCCTTTGGATCCCCAGCCCGGAGGAATGTGGGGAATTAGTTTAAAAGACAGGGCCATCTCTCAGGAGCTGAAGCTGCATGTAAACATGGTCACCCCTCCACCCACCTTCTCGCTACGCAACACCCTTCATGAGGTTGCCCCAAATATCATCAGCTACTCCCGGCAATCATTCTTCAGTAGCGTGGAGTTGCATATACACTTTGCAGGGTGTCACAGCCCCACATTTGTCATCTGTACGTGTCCTCTTTATGTCTGTTTTATGAGCAAGAACCTGTCCACCTTAGTAACTTCTGCATCTAGCTACCACAAGAGATCAGTGACTCAACACTGACCTCCACTGGCTGGCATAGAAATCCTTAATCCCTTTCTCTCCAAATGTTGCACATTGTCACAGGCTGAGCGGGGAGCCTGCCAGCGCTGCGCGTGGAGATGCTAGCATTTCACTGTGGACTGAAATTTAAAATGATTATAAATCCACCTTATGGGGGTATGTATGCAGATTCTGAAAAACTCTGGTCCGATGTTGAGCTATGGGACCACAGACCTCGGAGCGCCCAACATTGCCAAAATCAAAACAGCGTGTGCCACCATTTTGTCTACCCCAGGTTTGGATGCTCAAGGTTGAATTCACAGGGATCTGAGAAATCTAGGTCAATCTATTCCCAGGACGGTATTACTGACTACCCAATTGCCAAATGAGATTTTTTTTTTCTGTTAAATGCCTTGAACTTCAGTTGGTGATTGTAACCCCATTTTCAATTGGTATAATAACCTCAGCTACAGACTCAGCCTGCTCTAGATGCAATATTGCAAATGCCTTTGTTGGCTGCAAGGAAGGCCCACTTGGCTCAGTGCCACCAAGGTTCGGTTGTGATTCTCTTCATGGGGACCAGCCAAGGTTTGGAACCAGCCAGGGTTTTCTGGAGACATGGAAAGCCAAAGTCAACAAGGGGACCTCTGCACCCTGAAAAAAATGCAAGCTCATTGCCTTTCCTGGAAATATGTCAGGAAATAGTTCCTGTGTACCCCTCAAGTCCAGAACAGCCCTTTAAAATTTGGGCACTTCCTGATTATAGTGGAAGCCTAGATGAGGCCCCCCTACTCAGGAGCTTACAGTAAGATTAAGGGAGCGATTGGTGGAGGAGATTCTGATTTGGAAATAACTGTCATTTGGTCACAGTGAACAGAAAACTGTAAGAAGACAATACACCAGGTGTTCCTGACTGTTAAGAACCAGAGTCAAAAATGTAACTCTCAGAGAGCAAACCTGTGTTGTTCAGGTTAGTGCCTGCATTTGGAACAAGATGTTGCCTTAACACTGCTATGTTGAGGTGAATTTTAACCAGAAATTTAAAAATATCCATTGCAGTAGATATAAAAAAAATTGAGCAAAACAGCTTCAGTAAATATCTTTATTGGTTCACGCCTTTTAACGGATGTAAATATTTTATGTGAAGGTTGTTCATTTTATGTAAAGGTTGAATAGGTAATACATGTTCATGGTACTAAATTAAAACCCATAGAAGGATACACAAGAAAAAGTAACTCTCCTTGTTATCCCTGTTCCAGAGTGAAGCAGTTCTTCTCCCCTAGACAATCTCTATTCCTAATTACTTATGGAACCTTCTAGATAGATTCAATATGCCTGTATATATATATATATATATATATATATATATACACATAATTTTTTGCACAGTTGGTACTAGCCTTGGTATTTATACTTGTCTGTGTCTTGCCTTTTCCCTCTCATATGACAGTAGCTGGAATAGCCTCCCGTAGCATCACCTGAAACACTTGCTTGTTAGTTTTGATTGCATAGTATTTCATTGTATAGCGTTCCACAATTTATTTAACCTGTACTCTACTGATACATTTCTAGGCAGTTTCCATTTTTTTGCATTTATAAACAATATCCAATAAATCGTTGGTACATAAATAATTTCTTGCATTTGCAAACACATCTGTGGGGAGAATTCCTAGAATTGGAGTTCATAGGTCAAAGATATAGACGCTGGTCATTTTGATAGATATTGCCAAGCCTCCCTCTACTGACACCAATTTACCCTCTTACTGTCAATGTATAAGATGGCTGACTCTCCTCTTCTTCATGGACACAGCATGTTAGAAAATGTATTGATCTTTGCCAATCTGAGATAAAATGTAATATTCTTTTCTTTTTCTTTTTTTTTAAAGTAAACTCTTGTGGTGGTGTCTGGGTGGCTCAGTCAGTTAAGTGTCTGACTTCAGCTCAGGTCATGATCTTTCAGTTCACGAGTTTGAGCCCTGCATCAGGCTCTGTGCTGATGGCTCAGAGCCGGGATCCTGTTTTGGATTCTGTGTCTCCCTCTCTCTCTGCCCCTGCCCCATTCATGCGTGCGCACATGCTCTCTGTCTCTCTCTCTCTCTCAAAAATAAACATTAAAAAAATTTTTTTAATTAAAAGTAAAAAATAAAGTAAACCGTTATGCCCAATGTGGGGCTCAAACATACAACCTGAGATCAAGAGTTGCATGCTCACTGACGTAGCCAGCCAGATGCCCCTGGAATATTATTTTCTTACAGTATTTTAACTTGGAATTCTCTAATTTTTAGCAAATTAATAATGTTTTGGGGCACCAAATTAATAACCAACTGGGTGGTTCAGTTGGTTAAGAAGCCAATTCTTAGTTTTGGCTCAGGTCATGATCTCCTGGTTGGTTTCATGAGTTCTAGCCCTGCATCGGGTTCTGCAACGTCAGCATGGAACCTGCTTGGGATTCTCTCTCCCTCGCTCTCTGCCCCTCCCCCACTCACACTGTTTCTGTCTCTCTCAAATAAAATTTAAAAAATTAAAAAAATATTAATAATGTTTTGTCCTTTTTTGTTACATTTTCTTACAGATTTATGAGAACTCTATGTTAAGATATTCTATGATAAGGAGATTAACTCATTAAAGTGTCAAATATGATCACCAACTGCTACATGTTGCTATTGAGCACCTGACCAGTGGCTTATGCATATTGTGATGAACAATAAATTATAAAATATACACCAGGTATATTACTACAAAAATAAAAAGGTTGGAAACATCTCATTTATAATATTTTATTATTGATTACCTGTTGAAATGAAAATACTTTGGATATGTCAAGTTAAATATAATAAAATCATTTAAATTAATTTTGTCCATTTCTTTTTACTTTTTTGATGCCACTAGAAAATTTAGACTTGCAAATGTATTTTGCATTATATCTTGATTGGATGGTGCTTTTATGAGCTGCAAAGTTTTGCCCAGTTATATTTTTATGTGGTCAGATGTATTAGTCTTTTTTTTATGACTTCGGAGTTTTGTGATATTCCATTTCCCATGGAAAGTCCTCGTAATTTTATATTTTTATTCTTTACATAAAAATCTCTGATTCATCAGAAAATTATTTTGATGCAAGGTGTGAGGTAAGAATCCAATATTACTTTGTCCAGAAGGCAACCCAATAGAATAACTGAGTCAGAATAAGCAACATTTATTGTTTAATCTCAACTTTTTTTCCCACTGATTTGAAATGTCACACTTATTACATCCTATGTATGGTAACGTGTGGTAGGGCTAGTACTACATATTTTCTTTCTCTTTTTTGCTGAATTTTTCTGGTTATTCTTGCTTGTTTATTTTTCTGTGTGAGCTTTAGAATCATATATAGATCCAGAATTCCATTGTTATAGTAACTATATTAATGTTTACATTAATTTGGAGAGAAATGAAAGCTGCACGATATTGAGTTTCCCTTGCCAAGAACATCATATGTCTTTACATTTATGCTAGTGCTTTTTTGTGTCCATGAGTAGCATTGTAAAAATTTCTTCATATAGCTCTTCCACAGCCGGTAAATTTATTTCTAAATATTTTCTAGTCAAATTGTTATTAAAAATGAAGTCTTTTCTTCTATTAATACTTCTTTTTTTAATATATGAAGGATGATGACTTTATATATTAACTTTGGAACCAAGGGCCTAACAACATTTCACTTTGGTTTTAAAGTTTATTTATTTATTTGGAGAGAGACAGAGACTGTGTGAGCAGGGGAGGGTCAGAGAAAGAGGGAGACTCTCAAGCAGGCTCTACACTGTCAGTGCAGAGCTCATGTGGGGCTCGAACTCATGAAACCATGAGATCATGACTTGAGCAGAAATCAAGAGTTGGACGCTTAACCAACTCAACCACCCAGGCCCCCCTATTTTGTTAATATTTTTTAGTTGGATTACTTTTTATTGTAATTCAATATTAAATCATATGATCTAGGAACACGGATGATTTGTCTTCTTTTCTAAATTGTATACATTTTATTTCCTTATTTTATGTAATTGAATTGGCCAGGATCTCCAGGTCAGTGTTTATTAGTAGTAGTAATAGATATCCTTGTCTTGTTCCTGATTTTAAGATGAATAGTTCTGAGGTTCCCCACTCAGCATGATGCTAGGTTTTAGATTGAGATAAATGCATTTAATTATATTAAGGCAGTGTCAATTGCCATTTTATTGATAGGGATTTTTTCAATTAAATTAAAAATTTTAAATCTTAATTCCAGTAGAGTTAACATACAGTGTAATATTAGTTTCAGGTACACAATGGAGTGATTTAACACTTCTGTCCAACACCCAGTGCTCACTGGGACTAGTGCACTCCTTAATTCCCATCACCTATTTAACTCGTCCCCCGCCCCGCACACGCACCACGCCTCTAATAACCGTCACTTTGTTCTCTATAGTTAAGAGTCTGTTTCTTGATTTGTCTCCCTCCGTCTCTCTTCTTCCTTTGTTCAATTGTTTTGTTTCTTAAATTCCACATAGGTATGAAATCATACGTCATTTGGCTTTCTCTGAGGGATTTACCTCACTTGGTATTAGATAGGGTTTTTAAAAAAAGACTCGACGTTGGGTTTTATCAAATGCCTCTCAACATATAGGCAAATGACTTTTAATCCATTAGTGTGGTGAAAAGAACAGATTTCCTAAATTGAACCATCTTTGCATCCCTGGACTAAATCACACTTGGTCATGGTGTATTAGTTTTCTAATGTGCTACTGGGTTTTGTTTAACGATGTTTTGTATTGATTATTTTTGTGTAATATTTCTCAGATTGGTGTCTGTTATTTCAGTTTGCTTCTTTACGGACACCACTTATGTATGCATTTAATTTATTTTGTATGTATTCCATATCTATCACATCATCCCTTTAACGTCTTGTGTGTTGATTCTTTATATTCCCTTTTTCCATTCCTGTCTTCCACATCCCCAGCTGTGCTTTCATCAGTACCCAGTCTTTATGCAGCTTCCAAGCTGCATTTGACCTTCATTTCTGTGATTTTTTTTCAGATCTTCCCTTAATCCTGTCAGCATATGTGTAATCTACTTCTGTTGCTTTGTCATTGTTTCCTGTGAAATTGCATATAGGTGACCATTTATTTTTAAAAATTCAGGAATATATTTAGCCACAATTTTCATCTACCTCATTGAACGTTTTTCCAGTAAATGTTTTCCTTTTTTTCCTGCTTTTTTTTCTTCCCTTAATATATTTTTATAGATCCTGAGTTGATTCCTTTTTGGTTAATCACCCTGGAATAAGTTTTTCTGAATCAGCTCTTTTCAAAAGACTTCTGTGAAAGAGAGGTGTGGGCCATATTCTAGCTAGCAAGAGTTGTTCTACTGAAAAAGCGGGTTATTTCAGCCTTTAACTTTGTCCAGCCAATTGATTATCAGCAGATTTGGGCCATTCATAAGGCAAAGTAATTTTCTTCCTCACCGGCAAACCAACAGATTGTTTCCAGCAAGTATGGCTTTTTTGTACAACTTTTCATTCAACTCCATCTCTTCTCCTTTTTCTAGAAACCTCACCAGCTTGAGATCCAAACCAGAGCAGCTCACACTCAAGCTGGTATACTTTTATTAGTATAAAACAAGGGTCAGCAAACTGCAGCCCACGGACCAGCTGCCTGTTTTTATCAATAAAGTTTTGTTGAAACACAGCCATGCCCATGTGTTTGTCTATGGCTGCTCGGGCTCTACAGTGGCAGGGCTGAGTAGTTGAGACAGAGACCATATGTCTACAAAGCCTAAAATATTTACTATTTGGCTGTTTAAGAAAAAGTTCACTGGCCTCTGTTGTAAAAAGCTGGGTTTACATTTCAATATGTATCGCTTATAACTCTTAAGACTTTTTCTGAACTCAGCATCCATGGCCACCTTCACTCTGGAGCTTGCTATGTTTCAGTTTGACCTTCACTGATTTTGCAAGTCTTTTATTTTATTTTTTGTTTTGGGGTCTCTGTTGTTTCCTAGATTTATAAAGGGTAGGCTTTGCATTACTGTTTTTCTTGTTTTCCTTTCTGCTTTTGGGTGGTTTTTCTGAGATGTGAATGAGGAATTGCTGAGTTTACTCTGTATATTAAAATTAGAAATTCTCAGGGTGCCTGGGTGGCTGGGTTAAGCCTCTGACTTCAGCTCAGGTCATGATCTCACAGCTTGTGAGTTTGAGCCCTGTGTCAGGCTCTGTGCTGACAGCCAGTGTCCCTCTCTCTCTGCCCCTCTCATCCCTGTCTCTCAAAAATAAGTAAACATTTTTAAAAAATTAGAAATTCTCAAATGATATTCCAAAGAATTGGTTTTTTGTTTGCTTCTTTGGTTGGTTGGTATTTGGTCGTTGAAGAGAGACCCCAGCATACTAAATGGCTTTGTCCTAGGTACATGAAGATTTTTTTCTCTTTAATTTAATTTATCATGACACGTATCATGATATAACCATTTTCTCTTTAAATACATACATTTATATGAGGTCGGGGGTTGGTCCATGAAAGGTGAGCATATTTCTGGAGGAAATGTACCCGAATGTAGTTGCTATAAGAACAGGGATCCATATGTGTGTTGTCCGTGACTTTATGTCCAGTACTGAAAGGAGAGTCTGGCACATAGTAGGCACCCAATATGCATGTGCAGAGTGAAGGGGTGGAAAGGAAACCCTCTGGCTACAAGGTCTTGCTGTTGAGTGGGCAGGGATGCCTAAAGATAAGATAAGAACTCCAGAAGAGGAGTCAGTCTGGGATGGGTAGAAGTGAAGAGGAGGATTGGTTTACAAATTGGGTTTGGGAGTCAAAAATTAAGCTCTAGCGACTAGGAATAACATAAGGTATTCAAATGAGAAACTGTTGATATTCTTGCAAACTGAGTTTTTTTTTTTTTTTTTTTTTTAATTTTTTTCAACGTTTTTTATTTATTTTTGGGACAGAGAGAGACAGAGCATGAACGGGGGAGGGGCAGAGAGAGAGGGAGACACAGAATCAGAAACAGGCTCCAGGCTCCGAGCCATCAGCCCAGAGCCTGACGCGGGGCTCGAACTCACGGACCGCGAGATCGTGACCTGGCTGAAGTCGGACGCCCAACCGACTGCGCCACCCAGGCGCCCCGCAAACTGAGTTTTTTTAATCAAATCACGAAATTAAATTCTTTCTTCATCTCAAAACAAAAAAAAAAAAAAAATAGAAAAGTCAATAGGAATAACAAGGGAAGTAAAAAAAAACCACAAAAAGAAACTACTATGGTGTCTTTGAGGTGTATTTCAAATTAGAAGGCACTTAAGCAAAATGTCTTTTCTGTGAGGACATTTTTAAAAATAAGATCAGTTTCCAGTTTCCCAGGCAATTCCACATGTCAGGAAGCTTATCTACCTACTTGACTGACTCAAGTATGAAAATGATAGTAACAACTTGATGGATAGTCAGATAAAGCTTGGTAACTTTTCCTCACCAACCACTGGCCCCATAGGAGATATTAATCACTCCGGTTTTTATTTTGTATCTGATGTTTTAAAAGTAAAACCTAAGAAATTCATTTCCATGTGTTTAGGTTGAAAGAAAGAGAGAGAGAGAGAGAGAGAGAGACAGAGGTTTCACTCAATCTATTTCAGAAAATATAGGCACCTTGAGACTGAACATTTCTTTCAGTCTTGGCCCAAAGGCAATCACATTAGGGACATTGCATGCATTTGGGGTGATAAAAATTGAGCTGTGGTCTATCCTATTGCATAATTTTCATTCTAAAATTACTTGCACTGGACATAATGACCCCATCAGTCAACCTATCATCTGGTTAGTTGAATGAAGTAAAATAATCTCAGCTGGTCTCAGAGGAGTGGGGCTGAGATTTCCTGTGGGTTTGTTCTAGATCTCTGTCAGCCAGCCAGCATTGGCTCTTACCTTCCGTCTCTACGGCAAAGACTACTCAGGCCAAAGGAGAAGCCGCTTTAGATGAGGTCTGTAACCCAAGATGGAAGCACTTAACTAAGCCAAGTTTTTTTGTTTTTTTTTTTGTCCCCACCCCCCCCCTTCTGGTAGATCTAATGCACAGTGATTGTTCCTAATTAGGCGGTCTTACTTGAAAAGTACCCCCCCCCCCACAAATGCTAAGAGGGAGCTCTCTTTAAGTGTCTTTGAAACAAAGATACATTGGGGTAGAAAGTCAGTTTTCACTTAAGAAATCACAGCTGGGTAAACAATGTTTGTTCACTACAAGAAGAAAATTTATAGTATTTGTCAGGAAAAAATAAACACATTGGGACTGTTTGTGACAGTGTCACACTTTGTGATCCTTTGAGCCAGGCAACACAAGAAACAGATCAACAATGGAGGCAACTTTCTCATAATGTTTTGGAGCAGCTTTTTGTTTCCTTACCCATTTTCTATTTCACTTTTCAAGAGGACCTATATTTCTATGCATGTTGGGAAAAAAAGAATAGAGTAGTAACTCTTTACTATCCTCATTGTCTATGTTTTCCGGAAGAGAAGTTCTCCTTAAAAACAAAACAAAACAAAACAAAAAACAAAACAAAAAAATAAAAAGATAAATTCTCTTATGAATTTTAGCGGTTGTAGGCATTCACTCCTGGTCTTGGGATTTGACCCAGCCTTAGAGCAATGTTTTCCAGACTAAATTTCATGGAGAGTTAAAATTGGTTTTAAAACCAATACAGAGTTTTCATCTTTTAATTTTATAAGGAAAGGTCATTTAAACAAAACAGAATATTTCTATCATCTATTATAACCCTCATTTTTTATAAAAAATGAATATTTTGAGGCACCTGGGTGGCTTCGTTTGTTGAGCATCCGACTTCGGCTCAGGTCATGATCTCATAGCTCGTGGGTTCAAGCCCCACGTCGGGCTCTGTGCTGGCAGCTTGGAGCCTGGAACCTGCTTCGGATTCTGTGTCTCCCTCTCCCTCTGCCCCTAACCCACTCACTTTATGTCTCTGTCTGTCTCAAAAATAAGTAAACATTGAAAAAAAAATTTTTAAAAAGAAATGAATATTTTAATACCAAAAGAGAAAGGACAGAAAAGCAAGTGTAAAAACCTCAAAACAAAAGACAGAGCCTTTCATGGAATACATTTAACTCTACGAGACAACTGAATCTATTTTCCCGAATTTCTCATTTCACTCCTGAAAGTTGAAGACCATGTCAACAGCTGGCCCCGAGCCACGACTGGCATTTGGAATTCACTAGATTAGGGCAAGGCCACAGAGAACTTCTGGTGCCAAGGGCTATAGAAAGGGGAGGCGTTTTGTTGAGTGCTGCCCATGCCCTTTCGTGGTCATCCATCATTACCCCATAGCTCAGCAATCTGTAAGTGTTTTTAAGGGACCTTGGGGGAATTCAACTGTTGTGGATTTTTCAGTTTATTTAAAGGTTTGGCAAAATTTATATCAAACACCCCAAAAGTTTTAAATCTTTAAGCCCCAGTGGAATTTCAAAGAGCTTACTGATATTTTCTTTTTAATGACTGGACCCTAGAAAATTATTTTTAAAAGCAGGGTTACTATAAAAAGGGTTCTGAACATTTTTAGGACAGCTTATGGTACCAGTGAAAGCACATAGACTTCTTGGTGGTTTCATGCAGGAAGGTGTGCGTATGCATGTGTGTGCGTGCACGTGTGTGTCTGTGTGCACGTATGTGTGGCAGCTGGAAGCACCTGCCAAGGAGCGCCCTGCTTTTATTTGTCAAGGCCACAGTAACTTGCTACCATGACCCTAATAGATAAACTCCATGCTTTGGAGCCTTTATAGGGGGCACGTAAACAGAAAAGGAAAGGCGGATCAGAAGAGTGTAGGCAGAAAGTGAATGCTGAGGACCCAGAGAAAGCAGTGAGAAGGGGACGTATCCAGAGATGCACAAGAAGGAAAGATACCAAGGAGAAGTAGGGCCCATATCAGACTTCATACAATGAGTCCTTGGGTCTCCATGGATAATGGCTATACCGAGTGGAGCCTCATGAGTTTGGTCCTTTACATAGAACTCCTATCTGTTTAACAGAAATGCTGATAATTGGCTGGAACCTTCTGTCCCTAAAAGGATTGTAACGATTGGCATTTCTGAGAGGGAAATCTGCTCATCTACAAAAATTACCCAGCGGGGACTTCTGTGGTTAGGCCCAGGGAGAAAATGGACCCATTCAACAGGTTTAGCATTAACACTCCCTTCTCCCATCACCAGCCAAGCTGAGTAGGCAAAGACTAGCTATACCGGCAGCTTGATGTGTTTGAGTTTTGGGGTCTACCAGAGGGAAGCCTGAATCAGAAGTCAGAAGAACTGAATTGGTCTCTATAATCTTAAATATATTTAATTTTGTTTTGAATGTTTATTTTTGAGAGAGAGAGAGACAGACAGAGGACGAGTGGGAAAGGAGCAGAGAGAGAGGGAGACACAGAACTGGAAGCAGGTTCCAGGCTCTGAGCCGTCAGCACAGAGCCTGACATGGGGCTTGAACCCATGACCTGTAAGATCATGACCTGAGCCGAAGTCGGATGCTCAACCTACTGAGCCACCCAGGCGCCCCAGTCTCTATAATCTTGAAAAAGTCACCTAAATTTTCTAGCCTTATACTTAAAAATCTATAAGAAAAAGAAGGTTGGTGTTTGTCAGTTTTTTGGTTTTGTTTTTATTAATTACAGTATTTGTGCTTTTTTTTCAGTAGCAGAATCCTGTTTTCACTAGAAATGCTATTTGAAAATTGATATAAATAAATAACCACGAAGCCAACCTGATATGGTGGAAAATACCATGGGGATGGGTTCTGGAAGCCAGACCTGAGGCACCCCTGTGGGCTTGGCCCGTCTTATCTTTTCTGAGACACTCTTGGTGAAATTGTGGGGTAGATGGGATTTGACATCCTTCCAGCCCCCGCAGCAGCTGACTCTATGCTCCAGCTACAGAAAATCTATTTGGGTGTGTATGTGTGTGGTTAACGTTTCAAAGATGAGTGTTAGTCTGTACCTGGAGATATAGGGTAAAGGGCAAGCAAGGCCATGGCAGGGTAAACAGCTTACTCCTAAATAAGCACAAGAAAAATAGCTATGAAGGTCCTGAGGTCTAGCACAGGGCAATACCATAAGTTACATCAGCAGAAAGGCATAAACTTTCATCTACTGAATAAAAACAAGTATCTTTCAATCAACCACAGTTGGGATTCAGGGCGTAACTTGTTGATATATGCGAAGTTATATATAGTTTTACGTGCATAAATCTACTTCGTAGATAAATATATTTAAAACAATGGAGAAAATCTTGATATGAATGTAGCAAAAGCTATGGAATTAATGCAAAAACAATATGTCTTAAAATTAAGACTTCTTTTCCAAGTTTAATATGACTTGTTGCCTATGAAAAGCAAATGCTCTGAAGGGATAAAAATGAAATAAATTATTCCTTTCCCAGAGTAATCTACAGATACAAGAACTCTTCAGTGCGGTGGTATGTGTCCGGCGAAAAACACACTTAAATTTATGCATCTGAGGGGCGCCTGGGTAGCTCAGTCGGTTAAGCGTCTGACTTCAGCTCAGGTCACGATCTCACAGTTTGTGAGTTCAAGCCCCGCGTCGGGCTCTGTGCTGATAGCTCAGAGCCTGGAGCCTGCTTCAGATTCTGTGTCTCCCCCTCTTTATGTCCCTCCCATGCTCATTCTCTGTCTCTCTCTCTCAATAATAAAAACGTTAAAAAATTTTTTTAAAAACAAAAAAAGTTATGCATCTGAGTTTTACCAAAAGTGTTGTTAACCTTTAGAAGAAGGATTTAAAGAAGAGTTTAAATATTCTTTCTTGATTAACTAAAAAGTCTCCATAATTTCTTTGAAATTTTTGATATCAAATACATAAACACTTTAAGATAAATAATAGAGATCTGTGGGTTAAATATTAAAGTGATGATTCTGGAATAATATCGTAAAATAAGCCAGTGCTATGTTTTATGACTCGCCATCTTAGGAGACAAAATGCATTATTTATTAATCTAGTATTTATAAATAAATAAGTTCTATTTACTCCCCATGATACACTTACCTTATATAAATTATACCAAATCTCCCACTGATTAGATTGAATAGATTTTCTTTTTTTTTCTCATTTGTGTTTTTATTTATTTTTTTAATATAATTTTTGTCAAGTTGGCTAACATACAGTGTGTAAAGTGTGCCCTTGGTTTTTGGGGTAGATTCCCGTGGTTCATCGCTTACATACAACACCCAGTGCTCATCCCAGTGGGTGCTATCCTCAATGCCCATCACCCACTTTCCCCTCTCCTCCACCCCTCCATCCACCCTCAGACTGTTCTCTGCATTTAAGAGTCTCTTGTGGTTTGCCTCCCTCCCTCTCTGACTGCGGGTGGAATAGATTTTTAAAGAGATATTTCTGTCCATAAAGGCATTCTTATTATCTATTTTACAATGAAATAGTAAATGCCATATTTTGATCTTTGAAATAACCAATTTATATTAAAGAGATTGAGCTTTTCTATTTCATGGCTAGAATAACAAAAAAAAAAAAAAACCAACACAAAAGATGGCATTTTAAGCAATGTGTATTTTTAAATTGAGTTTCAGCCTGGAAAGTGTTGAAATTAGCAAAGTATTATCAGCCACACCTGGTAAGATCAAACAGGCAGTTTTTTACAATCTAATTTAAACTCCAGAAAAATGTATTAGAAATGTAAAAGGCTGGCTCTGCACCTATTTGAACAAGGTCACTGTCACCACTATAATATTTTAAGAGGCCTCTTGTGAAGTGAAAATATGGGAAATCACTTAAAAGGAAGAGTCACACTTGGAAATATTTAGTTCATAATATGTGTTATATGGGTTGGGGGAGACTAATACACATATGGAAATTCATTCTACCTGCCCAAGAAAAGAAAATACTTTCACTCTAATGATTTTGATGAGGATTATGATGGCAGTCATTTTCATTAACTAGAATTTACCAATTTAGCAGAATTTCCAGTTATGAACATTGTATAAATTTTACAAAACTCCTTCATTTAGGAAATGAATTTTGAAAACAAGAAAGTGAAACAAATAGAAGCTGACTTCATGAGTCCTTAGCTCTCTTCTACAACCCAACTTAGTCTCAGTCTAGAAAAAAACAGGCCCGACATTGATAGAACACCAGATAACACAGGCTGTCCATCCATGCAACCACCCATCCATCCATCTATCCAACCAACTATCCAGCCAGCCATCCACCCATTCAATCATCCACTCATACTTTTGAGAGAACTAATTTCGTGACTGAATTGAGTTTTAAATTATGTGGTTTATTCATTAATACTCAATGAATGAGTATTTATTGATATGCTGTTTATTCCCATAAATTATGTTGTTTCTACAACAAACTAATAATAAACAATTATACCTAACATATGTAAATAAATCACAACTCTTCCTTTTGTCCTGGTCATCTCAGCTAATCCATGCTTCGTAACAGTGGGATCTAGAATGGAGTAATTATCATTCCCTTACAAGATTGAAAAGCCAGAAGCTAAGGGACATATAGAGCACTCTGTAAGTTAGCCCTAGAGCCAGAGCTAGAACTCACATTTTCTGACACATGAAGCTCTCTACTTTTTATTTTGATTCCCTGGTTCCATCTTTACTTCAGGGAGACAAAAGAAGCCATACCATCTCTCCCATGTCCCCTTGTGAAGAGGGGAGAAAAACCAGCCATGAGCCACAATGAGCAAAACAATGTGACATGGGAGGAGACCACAAGCATTGGAATCAGGCAGAAACATCTTTATATCTTGGTGTCCACACTGCTTTCTGCAGGAGTTTGGGCAGGTTCCTATACCTCTCTGAGCCTCAGTTTTCCCAGCTTTATGTTTTTTAATATAATTTATTGTCAAATTGGTTCACATACAGTGTGTACAGCGTGCTCTTGGTTTTGGGGGTAGATTCCCGTGGTTCATCGGTTACATACAACACCCAGTGCTCATCCCAACAAGTGCCCTCCTCAATGCCCTTCGCTCATTTTCCCCTCTTCCCACTCCTCCCCATCTACCCTCAGCTTGTTCTCTATATTTAAGAGTCTCTTATGTTTTGCCTCTTCCCTCTCTGTTTGTAACTATTTTTTTCCATTCCCTTCCCCCATGGTCTTCTGTTAAATTTCTCAAGTTCCACATATGAGTGGAAACATATGATATCTTTCTCTGACTTACTTATTTCACTTAGTGTAATACCTTCCAGTTCCATCCACGTTGCTGCAAATGGCAAGATTTCATTCTTTCTTATTGCCAAGTAGTATTCCATTGTCTATATAAACCACATCTTCATCCATTCATCAGTTGATGGACATTTAGGCTCTTTCCATAATTTGGCTATTGTTGAAAGCACTGCTATAAACATTGGGGTACATGTACCCCTATGAATCAGCACTCCCGTATCCTTTAGATAAATTTCCAGTAGTGTTATTGCTGGGTCATAGGGTAGTTCTATTTTTAATTTTTTTGAGAAACCTCCACACTTTTCCAGAGTGGCTGCACCAGTTTGCATCCCCACCAACAGTGCAAGAGGGTTCCCATTCCTTCACATCCTCGCCAGTATCTGTTGTTTCCTGAGTTGTTAATTTTAGCCACTCTGACCGGTGTGAGGTGATATCTCAGTGTGGCTTTGATTTGTATTTCCCTGATGATGAGTGATGTTGAACATCTTTTCATGTGTCTGTTGGCCATCTGGATGTCTTTGGAAAAGTATCTGTTCATGTCTTCTGCCCATTTCTTCACTGGATTATTTGATTGTTAAAATTATTTGATTATTAAAATGAAGATAATAATGCTATTTTTGCAGGCTTTAAAATAATAATTAAACTGTGTTTATAACATACACATAGCTTCTGGCACATGGTAAATAACAAGTGAATAAGTGGGAGATATTTTTTATTAATAAAGGGGAAGACTATGCCTGCTTAAATTAGATAATAAACATTTTATTATAAACACTTTTGTAGCGTAGCTCACTGGTCTCTATAGATTTCCTCTGCAAATCCCAGCCTTGTGGTCACCAGACCCCTTGGATGACACACAGTTAAGGCCAAACAATAGCCACTCTGCCAACCCAACTAAAGGCCCACAGCATACAGTGCCCATAACATGATCCCAGGAACATAAGATGAACACTTAACACTGTCTAGACCAGAAGTTGCAAGCTTGGGAGCCAGCCTCATAAATTAAATGAAAGAAGCAGGCTGAGGCTTGACCGTGGGAAAGTTGAAAGCATGCATCCTCTCAGGAGGGAGCAGCCCTGAATTCCAGGAGACTGGAAGCCTCATTTAAGGGGGGTGGAGCGGGGATAGCAGAATGGGGATAGCAGTGTTTCCACCTCAGTGTTTCAAGAGAAGCTGGAAGTCCTGATTATATGAACTCTCCCAGTGTCTGAATGTGGCTGACAAAATCACTCTCTCTGGGTCCCATAAAAGATATTCACAGCCCAGTTGGGCCCACAGACTATTATTTGGGACTCTATTCTGCACCTCCAGGTAAGGGGAAAACTTACTGGACTTCAAAGGAAAGCATAATAGCTTTTCAGTTCATATTTGTCTGCCCTTCCGTTCACATCCAGTCACATGAATGACTTTTTCTGAACACAGACCAGAATATCTACATCCCTGTTGCCCTAAGATACTAGAGTGAGAAAGTTGGATGATCAGAATCTTGAATTGTGCAAGAAAATTCCTTGTGCTGTTAACACGCATCCTTTGATAGAGTCTTGTCTTATTTCCGAGTGAGGTGTCCTCTGGCCATAGTCTCCCGAGCCTGGGAAAGAATCTTCCCTCCAGCTGGAGTGCCAGAAGTGGCGGAGCTGCCCCTGGGAAACTGGTTTGCCTACATCTTTAGACTATGAGATGCCTCGCCGGCTGTTTTTCTCTTGTGGTAACTGCCAGGACCTGAAAGCCAAATTTTCTAGCAACTGTTTACCTGTGTTTCATGTGCTTATCTTAGTCCTGACTTCATTTTAATTTTCCGTTTTAAATTTTAAATTTATCATTGAAGTATAATTGGCATACAATGTTATGTTCGTTTCCGGTGTACGACATATTGATTTAACAATTCTGGGCATTACTCAGTGTTCACCACGACACTCGGATAAGTATAATCACCATCTGTCACCATTGAAAATTATTACAATATTATTGATTATATTCCCTATGCTGTACGTTTCATCTCCATGACTTATTTTATAACTGGAAGTTTGTATCTCTTAATACCCTTTATTTATTTCACCCCCTACCAACCTCCATCTGGCAACCACCGGCTGGTTCTTTGTATTTAAGTGTCTGTTTATTTGTTTGTATGTTCATTTGTTTTGTTTTTTATATTTCACATATAAGTGCAATCCTCTGGTATTTGTCTTTCTCTGACCGACTTATTTCACTTAGTATAACACTCTCTAGGTCCATTTATGTTGTCACAAATGGCAAGATTTCTTTTTTTTATGGTGAAGTAACATCCCACTGCATATATATATACAACATTTTCTTTATCCATTCATCTATGGATAGACACTTGGGTTACTTCCACATCTTGGCTATTATAAATAATGCCGCAATAAACACAGAGGTGCATATATGGTTTTGAATTAATTTTCACTTTCTTCGAGTAAATACCCAGTAGTGGCCTTACTGGATTATACGGTATTTCTATTTTTAATTCTTTGAGGAATCTCCGTACTGTTTTCCACAGTAGTTGTAACAATTTACATTCCTACCAACAGTGCATGAGGGTTCTCTTTTCTCCACGTCCTCACCAACACTTGCTATTTCTTATATGTTTGATACTAGCCATTCTGATAGGTGTGAGGTGATACCTCATGGTGGTTTTGATTTGCATCTCCCTGATGATTAGTAATGTTGAGTATCTTTCTCTCGTGTCTGTTGGCCACGTGTATGTCTTCTCGGGAAAAAGAAATGTCTATTCAAGGTTCTCTTCTCACTTTTTTTAATAAAAGTTGATTTATTTCTTTTGAGAGAGAGTGAGAGAGTGGGGAAGCAGCAGCAGCAGCAGCAGCAGAGAGAGAGAGAGAGAGAGAGAGAGAGAGAGAAAATCCCAGGCAGGCTCTGTGCTGGTGAGCCAGACGCGGGGCTCCAACACACGAACCATGAGATCATGACCTGAGCCAAAACCAGGAAAGAGTTGGATGTTTAACCTACTGAGCCACCCAGGGGCCCCTCTCTTCTTACTTTTTAATCAGATTTTTTTTTTGGTGTTGAGTTAGATATGTTCTTTATATATACATTGGATATTAACCCCTTAACAGGTATATCATTTGCAAATATCTTCTCCCATTCAGGTTGCCTTTTTGTTTTGCTGATGGTTTCCTGTTCAGTACAAAAACTTTTTATTTTGGTATAGTCCCCAAAATTTATTTTTGCTTATGTTTCCACTGCCTGAGGAGACATATTTCTAGATACATTGCTAAGGCCAATGTCAAAGATTGCTGCCTATGTTTTCTTTTATGGGTTTTGTGGTTTCAGGTCTCATGCTTAGGTTTTTAATCCATTTTGAATTTATTTTTTGTGTGTAAAGTATAAGAAAGTGGTTCAGTTTCATTCTTTTGCATGTAGCTGTCTAGTTTTCCCAACACCATTTATTGGAAATTCTGTCTTTTCCCCATTGTATATTGTTGCCTCCTTTGTCATAGATTAATTGGTCACATACACATGGGTTTATTCCAGGGGTTTCAATTCTGTTCTGTTGATCTCTGTGTCTATTTTTGGGCTAGTACCATACTGTTTTGATTTCTATAACTTTGTAGTAGTTCTTGAAGTCTGGTATTGTGATGGCTTCCGCCTGGTGCTTCTTTCTCAAGATTGTTTTGGCTATTTGGGTTTTTTTGTGGTTCCATACAGATTTTAGGATTATTCGTCCTAGTTCTGTAAAACTACTATTGGTATTTTGATAGAGATGACATTGAATCTGTAGATTTCTTTGGGAAGTATGGACATTTTAACGATATTAATGCTTCCGATACATGAGCATATTAATTTTTTATACCAGATTCTGATGTTCTCACTTACATTTTTTATTTTAGTGAGCCCCCCAAATCCCATGTTTGGAACGTGTTGTGGCAAAAATAAATTTGAAAAATACATAGAGATCGAATGCTGCTCAGCAATTTAAAGGAAGAAACTATTGATACATGGAACAGTTTGAAGGGGTCTCAAGGATACTTTGTTTAGTTTAAAAAAGACAATAACAGGGGCGCCTGGGTGGTGCAGTCGGTTAAGCGTCCGACTTCAGCCAGGTCACAATCTCGCGGTCCATGAGTTCGAGCCCCGCGTCAGGCTCTGGGCTGATGGCTCAGAGCCTGGAGCCTGTTTCCGATTCTGTGTCTCCCTCTCTCTCTGCCCCTCCCCCGTTCATGCTCTGTCTCTCTCTGTCCCAAAAATAAATAAATGTTGAAAAAAAAAATTAAAAAAAAAAAAGACAATAACAAAAGGCCATGATTCCATTTACATAAGACTCTTGAATGGCATTATAGAGATGGAGAACACATTAGTGATTGCCAGAGGACAGAGATATGGTGGGTGGAGTGGGTGCATTCAACTACAAAAGGGTAGCACAAGAGAGTGCTTTGGATGGAACGGCTCTGTTTCTTGATGGTGGTGGTGGTGACAGAAAGTTATAATGGAATCAAATTGTGTAGAACTACACACACACACGGAAACACACGAGCATATGTAAAAGCTGATGAAAACTGGGTAAGGTTTATAGTCCAGTTAGCAGTATTGTACCAATGGTAGTTTCCTACTTTTGCTGTCGTGTCACAGTCGTATAAGATGGCATCACTGGGGAAAGTGGTGTGAAAAGTTCCCAAAACCCAGGTACTATTTTGCAACTTCTCGTGAATCTGTAGTCTCTGGATAATCTGTGAATATAATCTATAGGCCTATAACTATTTTAAAGTAAAATATTAAGAAATAAGTAGATGCATAAAGACTTACCTGGATGCCTATAAAAGGGCCCAAGTTATTTATTTGGCAAATTCTTTTCTTCCCTAGTGATACCGATTTGCTAAGGGCCACCCTCACTTTCCAAGGAACTCACTTTATTCGTAATGAACAGTTTTAAAACCTGTAGCCCAAGGACCTCTGGGAAATTATGATGTAATCATTAGTCAGTGCTCAAAAAACCCACTTGGGAACACGTTAGATATGTAACGATTGCTTAGAACTGAATGTCCCTCAGAAGTTTTCATTTTTACCCGTTGCTAATAGAGAAATCTCTCCACTCAATGAACTCTTTAGCCTACTGAAACGAGTAAAGGAACATGAGAAGGGATGCCTAGAAAGTATGTGTTTATTAATATAGAGAATTACGCATATGCACATGCATACACACTCCTACTGAATTGATGGGATTTGCTATCAATTATTTTCCAGTTATTGCCATACTAACCAGATCAACTATTGATCAGATTGATCAGCTTCAGTCATCAAAACGCCTGGAAACCATGGAACGGCTGCAGTTTGCATCTAGAATAGATGGTGTTTTGTATAGAGTTAGATCAAACTTAATGAGTACATTTGAAGTGAACTGTCCCACGGGCCCACTTAGGCTGCAGCGAGTTGTGAATGTTTTGTGACTTAATGTTGAAGCAGGCTCCGAGAACAGGAGCAAAACAGTATTCAGTGCAGCTTCCTAACGGTAATTCCAGCCCCATTAACTCGATAGCTCCTGATACTACTACATAGCAAAAGTTCCTACCTTTTTAATAAAAAATTCAAAAATTTGGTTTTGAGAGCAGAAAATATTATTAAAGTGCCTACAAAAATGCAGAATTTCAGAATATTGAGGAATATAGGTAATGGGGTAACCATTTAAATTTGATTGAGCAGAAGTACGAGGGAAATTTCATCGAGTACGATTATTCTGAGCACCAATTCACTGTGTGTGTATGTTTGCAGGGGAGTGGTTCCCCACGCCACTGAGAAATTCTCTGACACCAGCGGTGTGTCCCACAATTCAACTGAATTCTGACACTATCTACTAGAGGGAATATCAAGTTAGCCCACAGGTCAAGGGCTCAGTCCCACAAAATGCTTCCCCCACTTCCGATGCCAATCACAAGCCCCAGGTGATACCTGTGCTTCAGACCCACCTTATAAATCAGATGTTCCCATCACTCCCTCCTTGAGTTCTATAAATCTGTTAGTGTGGCTCACAGAACTCAGGATACTAACACTCACTAGATTATCAGTTTATTATGAAGGATACGAAAAGATATGAATTAATAGCCCAGTGAAGAGATCCACAGGGCAAGGTACCAAGCAAAGGAACTCTGCCCTCATGGAATCTGGGACCTGGCACAGTAGCACATGGACACCCTCTCGTTTGCCAACCTGGAAGCTCTCAGAACACTGTCCTTTTGGGGTTTTATGGAGGCTTCCTTACATAGGCATGATTGGTTATATCACCGACCACCTGCTATTGATTCAACCTCCAGCCGCTCTCTCCTCCCAGAAGGTTGGGATGGGACTGAAAGTTCCAACTCTCTAAACACATGGTTGGTTCCATTGGCAATCAGCCCCCATCCTTTGGTGCCATTCAAAAGTCACCTCCTTAACATAAGACACCTGTATAGTCTCAACAGTTTGGAAATTCCAAGGTTTTTAAACCTACAAGGCTTATCTCATTCTGCCATTTTTTTTTTTTTTTTGTCTTTTAATCAACATTGCCTCAGGACAGGCAGGAAAATGGACAGAAAAGTTTTATTCATATTCCTCTAGGAAGAACTATTCATCCAATGTGAGTGCAAATAGTGTTCCTGCTATATACGCTTACAGTTTAATTCTGAGTTACACAGGAAATAGATGACTGACAAATGTCCTAAAGTCTGAAACCAGAAGAGAGGCAAGAGAATATATGAAAAATGGAAAGGACCAGAACCAGCATCTATTTGTTTTTGCATAAAATAATGTTTAGATATAAAAGCCATACTGCAATTAACAGTCTTATGAATGCCTTTGCCCTCAAACTCTAGGAAAGATGGTCCAAGACATGGAGAAGGTTGAGACTGAGAGAGGAGAAGGTACTGAAGACAGACTAAGGATTGAGTGAGATCGTGTATAAAACACCTGTCACGTCGGGTATACAGGTGGCATGAACAACTTCATGTGAGACAAGTTCTGTATTTTTCATTTGGGCAAATCAGCAAACCAAACAAACTCATTGGATATGCTCTTCAAGGTGAGTCTGGATACCCCCAAGGACGTTAACATTCCCAAATTATTCCACAGCTTTCTTCATGTGTGAGATTGCAGCACCTTGGGTGTACTTCTTTGCCTTCCTTCTAGTCCCTCCACCCCCACACACTCCAGATTGTTCCAAGAATATCCTGTACGCGTAAGCTGCACTCAGAGATACAGTGACACATGCAGGGAAGAGAAGGGGGTTTCGTAGAACCTCTTTTCTCCTCTTTGCTCCAAATTTAAGTCAACACAGTTTTCTGTGACTTGTTTCTGTGATCACTGTGAATTTATTTCTCTGCCAGATACCTTTTACACTCCACAGACATTTCATAATGCTTGTTTAAGGAAAAAGAAAATGAAGCCACGATTATCAAAGACTTCATCAAAGCAAGGGGAACAATCACTGTTACTTCTGTGCTGGAAAAATTTCTGCCAGTCTTGAAAGTGTCTCCTGACTTATGACTGTAAACTCAGATATAAACTTGTCTACCAGAGGAGAAATTTATAAACTATGGGTCAGCTTTAAATATCACCTCTATTGAGCATAGCAGTAAACAAGTCACATCAGACAAAGGTAAGCTCTACTGGTAACACATGCCAGGGCTACAATAGCCCAGGCCTTTGCTTCTGTTGTATATTTAAGTGCAACCAGGGGCGCCTGGGTGGCGCAGTCGGTTAAGCGTCCGACTTCAGCTCAGGTCACGATCTCGCGGTCCGTGAGTTCGAGCTCCGCGTCAGGCTCTGGGCTGACGGCTCGGAGCCTGGAGCCTGTTTCCGATTCTGTGTCTCCCTCTCTCTCTGCCCCTCCCCCGTTCATGCTCTGTCTCTCTCTGTCCCAAAAATAAATAAAAACGTTGAGGAAAAAAAAAAATTTTTTAAGTGCAACCAGGACTGTGGTAAATTTTTTTGGCTGTAAAAGAGAACACTAGGATCCCTGATGAGGATACCCAGATTATATGGAACACTTCTTGTTTGAAGTTCTGCTGAATTAAATGTGTCTTAAAACTCACG
Organism: Puma concolor; assembly: GCF_028749965.1. NCBI lineage: Eukaryota > Metazoa > Chordata > Mammalia > Carnivora > Felidae > Puma > Puma concolor. Next base: position 221,632,409 of record NC_141667.1, read on the forward strand.
AATCCCAAGAATTTATACTCCTCTCAGACAGATTTACTACGTAAGTATCTGGCACTGGAGCATGAAGAACAATGGAAATGGTGCTGACTGTTGGAGAGAATTTTTAGACGTGAAAGACACATCTTTCTGGCAATCCTCTGGTCTATAGGAAATAAGTATCTTACAGTTTTCTGCTCTCCGAAGGCCTTCATCTAAACCAAGAAAACTAATCTACTTTGGGGAGAAACTGCCCGTTAGAAGAGTAAGAAAGCATTTATATGGGGGAAGGGGACCAATTCTGAAGAGGCAAAAGGAAATGGAACACAGCCAAAGGGACCTGAAGATAGTTACTATGTCAGCATAAGGCATGCAGTCAAAAGGATGTAGGAGCAAGCTGATCTGGAAGCTCGTGGAACTTCCAGAGAAGTAGAGAAGGCAGTGAGGAGACCATCTAAGGAAAAGAAGCGTGTAGGTACCATGTTGTCATTGCTTGTCTACCTCTGCTTAAAAATTCCCAGCATGGCCCCTATTTTTATTCCATAAGCAAATGTGTTTGCACCATCCAGAAATCTATTGTTGTGGAGCATTGAAACAGAAGAGTCCAGGGGCGCCTGAGTGGCTCGGTCGGTTGAGCGTCCGACTTCGGCTCAGGTCATGATCTCACGGTCCTTGAGTTCGAGCCCCGCGTCGGGCTCTGTGCTGACGGCTCGGAGCCTGGAGCCTGTTTCGGATTCTGTGTCTTCCTCTCTCTCTGCCCCTCCCCTGTTCATACTCTGTCTCTCTCTGTCTCAAAAATAAATAAACGTTAAAAAAAAAAATTAAAAAAAAAAAAAAGTAGATGAAACAGAAGAGTCCAAAGGAATGGGAGCATGAAGCATCCAAGGAAATCCAAGAGAGAAAATATCAGATGGCTCAAGTTTTTCTCAGCATTATGAAGAGACATCCAGAACCTCTCCTTAAACAAGTATCACGTACTGCCCAAGGCACTATATAGTCTTAAACAAAAACCACCGCCTGACTCTGAGATGATCAAATCTCTCCAAACATTGCTGGAGCCACAAAAATGTGGGAATTTTATTAAGATTGTTGTCGTTGATGATGATGATGATGATTATAGAGCTATGGAAGAAAGTAGCCCACGATCGTAAGTTTTAAAATGTGCCTTTTTAAACATACATTTATGTAGCATTTGGGGTAAAGGGAAGAGGAAAAGGACTGCATGGGAAATCTGAGGAGAAAAAGACTACTCTTCAGAGTGACTTGGACTGGCCCCATCATTGTTACAATGAACATTATGATTATTAACCGTTTATTAAGTAGTAGCTACATGACTTTTTAACCCAATACTTAACCAAAATGTTCTGGATAAATTAATCCTTAAAATTGCCCTTTTAACTTTTCTCTTGGTGTTTAGATATTTGCTGAAAGATGGAAGGCTTGTAAGCATACTGGAGGGATCAAATCCCTCAGTAAAATGCCACTTCTGATGGCATTTAGGGTCCACTCAGATGACCTTAAAGAATCTAATCTCATTATCTGTGATGTAATCACCTCTGTTACTATCCAAGGTCATATTCGCTTTTTTGGGAATATATAGTAACGGACACACATTCTACTGACTAAGACATGGACATACTCTTCGGGGGCCACCATTCGATCCACTACACTGGTCAATAAACACATAAATTTAGGCATTAGAAGATGGCTTTATGAAGAAAACAGAGCAGGGAGAAGGGATAAGAGAGTGACAGGGGATACTATTTTTGATAAGGGTTAGAGAGAGCATCTGTAATGAGGCGCATTGTAGTGGAGACTTACTTGAAGTAGATGGGAGAGAAGTCTTTCAGGCAGAGGAAAGAGTAACACAAAGGCCCTAAAACTAGTTGTGTTAGAAGTGAGAACAGCAAAGAGACTGGTATTATGAGAATAGAAGTGTAGTAGGAGACGGGTCAGAGGCAGAATTTGAACTTTATTCTGAGTAAAAGGGGAAGCCATTGGTGTATTAAGCATAGAGGAATAATCAGTCTGACTTTTACTACTGTGCCTGATATAAAACATGGAGAGGGCAGCAAAGTAGCGTGACCATTTAGGAAGACACCGTGCTATTCCAGGCAGGAATAGGGCTAGGGGTAGTAGCCATGGAAGTGGTGAGAAGTGATTCGATTTGGGATATACTCTGCAGGCTGAGCCATTAAGATTTGCTGATTGAGGGGCTATATGTGAGAGTGATAAAAAGAGTCAAGGATGATTTCAATGTTCTTTTTGGGCATGTGGCTGGATGGATATAAGCCAGCACCAAGTGAGACTTAGAAGATGGGGAAGAAGCAGATTTGGGAGCGAGAATCCTGTTTTGGATTTGGAAATTCCTTTTAAACATTCAAAGAGAGATACTCTTCTGTGAGTTGGCTATAGGAATCTGGAGTTCAGGGCGAAAGCTATGTATCTTGGCATCATTGGTGGATAGCTGGTATTTAAAATCACTGTAGAGTCAGTGTAATATAGAAAAAGGACTAAGACTGCAGAACTCTAAAATCAAGAAGCCAGCGTGATGTGGAGGAATTAAGAAACAGATCCGTGAAGTGAGTTAGTGGTGTAAAACCATGAAAGTCTGCTGATCTGGAAACCAAAATAAGAAAGTGATTCAAGGAGGAAGTAGTCAACTGTGTCAAAAGCTGCTGATAGATACAATAAGATGAGGATTGAGGATCTGCCATGGAATTTGTCCATGGCCAATCGTTGGGAGTCATGAGAAGAACATTTTTGGTGGAGTGTGGACACAAAACCCATTTAGAGCGAGTTCAAAAGGGAACTGGGAAAAAGAATCGTAGACGACTAATTTGGGCAATTGCGATGATTTTTGCTTTTAAGGGGAGGAGAGAAATCGAGTAATAGCTGGGGGAATTGTTGTTTTAAGATGGGAGGAGACACTATAATACCATGCTGATGAAAATGCTCCTGTTGAGAAGCAAAAAATGATAATGCAGGAAAAGGAATGAGTACAAGAGGGATGTCCTCAAAAAGTGAGAAGAGACAGCGTCCAGCACCTGAGTGGTCAGTCAGCTTTGGAAAGGAGCAGGGCATGTCTTTCTTATAACAAAAAAGGAACTCGGAGTATATAGTTGATCTATTAGTGTGAAGATGTGCCTTCTAAGGGCTTTTATTTTCCCTGTGCAATAAAAAGCAAGGCCATCAGCTAAGAATGAGGAGAATGGAAAAGGATCAAGTGTGAAAAGGTGTGGAACAGCCGTCCTAAGGGAGTAAATTGTCAAGCACAGCACTGAATCGTCTAGTGAATTTTCTAGGACACCACTATCCTATAGATACACGATGTAAGCCAAGAATGGAATTTCAAACTTTCCAGTAGCCACCTTAAAAGGGTAAAATGAAACTGGTGCAATTAATTTTAATAATATATTGTATATAACCAAATATATTCAAAATGTTATTTCAGCATGTATCGATATAAAAAATTGAGAAGATTTTAAAAGCCAAAAAGAGTGCATTTTACGGTTTCAGCATACCTCAATTCAGACTAGCCATGTTCAAGTGCTTAATAGCCACATGTAGCCAGTGGCTACTATGTTAGATATTGCAGTTCTAGGGCATGAAATAGTACTAATGGATAACATGAGGGCCCCTTGAGATTAGTAGCCATGAACTGAAGTGAAATTTGCATGACTACGTGTTGTTCTTAAGTCACATTCAGAACTCACATAGAGATGGGGAGTAAGCAGAGTCGGTCTTGACCAGGGATGGAGTTTTGTGAGCAGAATTCAACCAAAGGAAAATGGGAGAAGGGAATTGGTGGCATGTACAACCAAATGATTATACAAGTTAAGCAAAGAACATAAGCCACAGAAGTAAGGGAGGGGGGCAGTGTGAAAAGGTGATAGAGACAATGGGAGTCCTAGTAGGGTCAAAGAACTTTCAGAATTGTAGCTGCTATGCAATATACAAATCTGTCCAAGCACAACATGTGTTTTATGTGAGTTCAGAGGAAGAAGAGACCATGCCCTACCAGGATGATCCAGGAGAGTTCAAGGAGGAGTTGATGGGTAAATCAGGGCTTGAAGGATGAAATAGGGTTTTTATTGCTCTATGCGAAACATTGCAAAATGAGGAAAAAACACAAGAACTGATACAAAGAAGCAAAGATATTCAATATTTCCTGGGGATGAGAGTTTAAAAAGCCTTAATATTTATCGAGATAGCTATTGATTACAATGGGCAAAGTGGCGTATAATGATGGGTCTTTAGAGAAAGAGTCCTGGGGTAATTTCACTGAGGAAAGAAAGACTTGACTATATAATATGGTGATAGTCCCAGAATACAATGTTTCTTAGGAATTGGAGAACCAAGGGCTAACGATTGTTTCCAAGAAATACATGCTCTTCTTTTCTGGCCCACCTCACCCTTATACACACACACACACACACACACACACACACACACACCCGCACGCACGCACAAACACACACCTTTCATCTTTCATTTAGAATTCAGTCTCATTAATGTAATTCTCTTCTATGGAATAGTCAGTTACATCCAAAGAGAATCAATATATATACCTTTCATCATTATATCCTGGAATAAATTTTGGAACCAACTAGGATTAGAACATGTGGGATTAAAAAGGCTTTGATTACTACTAATACTTTATTTTTTAATAGCACATCAACTCTCACCATACAGACCTAGTTTTTCATTCCTTCAGAAAACAAGGTGCACTATTTACAATATGCATTGTACTCTTTTTTTTTCTAAATCCAATGCCATTTCTATTAAAATTTTAAGGGTAAGGCATCACTTTAATTTACTTTGGTTCTCAATACAGTCATTAAATGATACAATCATTAAGCAATAGGAAATTTAGTTTTTCCTAGCATGTTCAGATCATTGTTGCAAAAAAAGTTAGCCTCTCTTTTCCCAGCTCTAAGTATTTAGGGAAACCTGCCAGTATATCCACTCCCTCCTTTTTTTTCACAAGAATTTCCTACTTTAATTGGAATATTTAGAAACAGTAAGAAGAGCTACATGTTTCCACATGAGACTTTAATAATACTGTACTTTGTATTTACATATCATATATCCTTGGTACTTCATAGCTCATTATCATTATAAATTTACAAATCAGTACATGAATGCACAAGGCTTAGAAGCAACTCTTTTCCTGTCCAACAGTAAGTTATTAATGCCAGGATTGGAACTCCTAATTATTGACACATGTGGTCCTACAACATCTAAAGATCATTTTCATAACATGAAATGAAGTGCTCAGTAAGTAGAACATATCAATTATCAAATATCCTATTTATTCAAGATAATTTTAAGAACCATGAAGCTTTAACCACATAACCATATATAAATAACCATATTAAACCTCATAGGCCTACATTAATATAAGTATAGATTAATGTATCATTTGATCAAAACTAATCCTTCTGTGGATTGGTAAATATAAACATATATGATACAATCAGCTCTGCCAAGTGGAATACATTTCAATCAAACAGTAAGCAAATATATCAACATACTTAAAAATGTGGACTACTGCTTTAAAAACCTGTCACCAACATTCTGTGATTCTGAAGGGTACAGATGCCACTGGTCAGACTGCTATACATGTCATCACCTCTCTCCTTCCTGGGAATAAAAGCACCCACTGTCTGCTGATTCAATTAGGAATGTCAGGTACCCAGTCCTCTTAGCAGTACTGGCTGTGGTTCTAATTCTGGTGTCTTGAGCATCCATATGTCTGGGAGATTCTGTAAGATCTGTCTCAAAGAAGCACAGGCTACCATGTGGGCATCTGAAGGAAGATTAGCAAGTGACTGAATCAGCTTCATGACTATTGTCTTCAAACACCGGTGGGCAGTATCCAGATCTCTGTCAAACTGTTGTCCTTGAATTTGTAGAGCCAAATGACTGCAGATGTGTCTAAACTCAACACGATCCTGAAATAAACAGCAAACACATACAATTAGATAGGTTATGGGACATTTCTTATGTTTTGTGTACCTAGCTTCCATTCCCATCTCTTCTCATCACAGGACCTCATTTTTTCTCTCAGAGAACCTCTCCCCTCCATTTTCAGCCTATGTGGTTTGACTAAAGCTGACCCCAATTCTACAACTCCAGGGACCAGACCAATCGGAGACCACCCCCCTTCGGCCACTTGGAGTGGTCAGGAATGGACAGGTCTAACACAGACCAATAAGCCGCAGTTCCAGAGTGTCTGTTAGATTGCGAAAGAGAAGCTCTCTTTAACTGGGGCTTTTGGAAAGCATCTTGTCACTCTAAGGGGAGAATCCAAATGAGAATGAAGACAGCACAGAAGAAAGTAGAACAAAGGGATTAAAAGCGATTGATTCTAATTACATTGTCTGAGCATATTGACCCAGCAATACTTGAACAATAAACCCCAGGATTTTGGGGGTATCTGAGTCAATAAATATGCCTTTTTACTTAAGCCATTTGGAGTTGAGTTTCTGTTATTTGTTCCTAGCAGAGCTTTGAAGAATACACAGATAGCCTTTGTTGCTATTATTCCATATTCACTGTCTTCAAAATTCCAATACAGGGTTTGTATTTGATAACATCATCTCAAGAAGTTTCCAATGCAAATTTAGAAAGAACAGTTCCCAGGTAGTTAAAAATAATGAAGTAACTAAACAGATTTTTAATCCCCAAATGGTTCACATTCTAAAATCCATTATATAGACATGGTATACTAAAATTATTCCAATAAATAATCAAAATTATTCCATCTCAGCGATAATGTTAAATAGATAACTTATTTTAAATACATGTAAATGACTCTCCACAGGCTTCCAGCTCTGGTAACAAGGCACACTTAGTTTCCCCGAAACTTTTGCTAACCGAATTCTAAATAAAATAGAACAAACATCCTTTCTGATATTGCAAGAAAGCAATGGAAATTCCTAACAGCCCAAGATAAAGGAAGAGTAGATTATTTGAGCTGTGCATCAATACTCATCAAAAAAAGAAAGTCGGTCTCGAGCTGGGTTTGGGATAGAGGATAAAGTTGCCCTGAGGATGCATAACTATTGACCTTTACTACACAGCAGCTTAAGTTTGGAGCTGCCCTCTACACTCCATACCATATATACGTTATGGAAACACTCAGGCTAAGAAATTAACTTAAAAAATTGGAACTGGGCTGAAATATCCACAGACACGTTGGTAAAAGCAAACAAGAGCCTAATCCATGGGGACACATCCACAGCCCATGCCCCACAGTAGTATTCTCATAAAGCTTTGTCAAAGACAAAGTCAGAATATGAAATTTAAAACAGTCCACCATGATATAGCAGATACCAGTGCAGGGCAGGATTAAACTCTGAGTATTTCAGCTAGAAACTATACAATCTGTTTAAAGTGATTAAAAATATAAAAAGGAATCAAAACTATTTTAAGTAAAAACAGGCTTGAAAAAGAACCAAACGCCATTTCTAGCATGACAACTATCATGACAAATTAAAAACTCAATAGACAATTTATACACCTGAATAAACCTCGGAAGTGAGGAATGGTAAACTGGATGGTTAATAGGAGACAATTACTCAGAATTCAAGATGAAAAGTCAGGCACGGGAAATATGAATGAGATGTTAAGCAACATGGATGACAGAATGATGAAACCCACCAGATGCGCTTCCAGGAGAGACGAGAGAGGCTGGGGGAGAGGTGGGGAAGCAATATTCAAAGAGAAAAATGGATAAGAATTATTTGAAATTGGTCCAAAACATGAATCCAAGTTCATGAACAGAGATTCAGGAAGTAAAATAATCTGGGAACAGAATAAGTTAAATGAGATTAAAATCTAAACTTATTAAGGCAAAAGTACTTTAAAAATTTTTTTTTTTCAATTTTTTTTTTTATTTTTGAGAGACACAGAGTGAATAGGGAAGGGCAGAGAGAGAGGGAGACACAGAATTCAAAGCAGGCTCCAGGCTCTGAGCTGTCAGCACAGAGCGTGATGCGGGGCTCGAACCCAGGTACCATGAGATCATGACCTGAGCCGGAGTTGGACGCCCAACCAACTGAACCACCCAGGGGCCCCAAGGCAAAACTACTCTTAAAGGCAACCAGAGAGAAAATGGCTGATGGCTTCAGGAGATGACAAGTCAGACAGCCAACTACTGAGCTACAACCACTGAAGACAGAAAGGAATGAGATAATTTTTCAAATAATTGTCAACATAGAGTGGTTTTTTTAGTCCAAATAAACTATTATTTAAACGTCAGGGCAAAATAAATATACCTTCATTTAATAGCACAACAAGAGTTACCCCACTGTCATATTTTTCTAGAGCTCTAATTCAGAAAGGAAATTTAATTCAAAAGGAAAGAATGAGATATAAGAAGCAACAGTGAACAAAGGAACTTAAAAATATGACGCGGATCTAAAGAACTGATTAGACAGTTAGCTAACAATGAACTTGGGGCTTACAAAAGCAAGATGCTTCTAAGACGCTGAATAGGAGTAGCGTGTAGGATGGAGTGGCATTCTGAGGCTTTGTACATATTCAGAGAAAAGTGGCAAAATTGATAAACATCAGACTTGTTAAGTATGCATGTGGGAAATGTCAGTGCTGTCATTAAAGCACAGAAATAATACGTAAAGTTAAAACTCAGCAGACTTAAGAGGTATATTAAAACTTAATTGATCCTATCATTCGTCAGTAAAAATGAAGAAATATAAATCGAGGTGAAAAGAAAACATCAAATAAGCCACCTTTTGAAATATAGTGTTCACCAGATTGGATTTTTTAAAAAAATCTATTGGTATGTTCTTTATAAGAAACACATTTAAAACTAAAAACACCTAAAAACTTAAAACAAATGGATGCTAAAATATATACAAAGCAAACAGAAGCCAAAACAAAGCCAGAAAATTCATTATTGGGGATAAAATAAACAACAATTAATAAAAGAAATTATACCCCAAGATGTTACAACAGTGTTGTACCTGTGTGTGCCTAATATGATAATGTCAATTTACATTCAATCCACAAACATAAAAGCTGATTTTTACCCAGCTTCCTCAGAAACTAATAAGTCAAACAACAAAACAATCAATCAACCTTGAGAGAAAAGATGGAAACACTAATCACAAGATGGAAACACTAATCACAAGCTTGGTCCAATAAAGATAAGCAGATACACTTATTCTCAAAAACATACAGAAAAATTATGAAAGCTGATTATATTATAATAGGCCAAAAGCAAATTCTCAATGAGTATCTAGAAGTCTATATCATACAAATCACAATGCAAATAAACGAGAAATCAGTAACATAATCTTCCCAGTACATATATGACTTAAAAGTCGACTTCTAAATAATTCATAGATCAGTGAAAGAATAACTGAAAATTTAAAATGTTTTATACTGAACAATTATGGAAACAGTAGATCGCGAACTTGTGGGATCCAGCTGCATTGAGAAATACATACACTTAAGGCTATAGACAAGTAAAGAATAATCACTGGAAAGTCATGAGCTAAGAATTCAACTCAATAATTTAGGAAAAGGGTAATCCCAAAGAAAATGAAAGAGAGAACTGAAAGCTGAAATTAGAGTTTGGAACTAGAGTTTTCTTCCTAATTCTGTACAGAAAGAGAAGGTATTCTTCTCCCTAACAAAAAATGCTCTCACTTGGGTTAGAAGGACTTGGGCTTCTGGCAAAGTGTTTATTACAGAACATCTTCTGGGAAACAAAACAAACATTCATCTATTCGATTCAGCAAACCATGGCAAACCATGGCAGCAGGACCCCGGCAACTTAGGTGCTGGGATAAAGATAAACACAAGACACCACAATTCCCTTACTCAACTATTCACAGACACCCATGCTTCTTGTTTTGAATTCCTCTTTAAAGCATTCTCGCGTCCCTGCCTTTGTGTGTTGCTCCTTTCTGCTCAGAAGGTATCAAGGGGCTACTTAGATAATCTGTCCCCTACTTTATGGAGCAACCTATATTCCTGGAGCATATTGCTTGGGAATGGGAAAGTAGAGGGGGAAAAAAATGCCTCTGGACTACTTCCCCTAGATCCACATCAAGGGAAATTGTCCGCTTGCTTTATAGAAGTAATACAACTCTAAGTACAAAGTGGAAGGATCAAAGACAACATGCAAAGGGAAATTCAAAATTGAAGGAACCACCGAAATGTGTGCTGACGTGCGCCTATTAGCCAGTCTGCAAAGGCATTCATCACCCAAATAAGATTAAAATGCCTTTAAAAATATGTTTGTGGGCCTAAAATCTGAAGTCAATTTCACGTTTACTGTAAAGAATCAAAGAAGGCATCGTTTGAGGAAAGTATACATATAATAAAATTCCACTGCTGGGCTGTACTGGTCCCTGAGGCCCTGGGTAAACTTCAAATCCCTGGCAAGCTCTGCAAAGTCTCTTTATTTTACTCTTTTAGTACAGTATTTCTTTTTAATCCTTTCTCAAATATATTCACAGTCAAAGAAAACAAATTAATAGGCATAGGCTTTCCATGGGACTCTTAAGCCAGGGGATGGAAAAATAGAGCAGGTGGTTGCTTCTCTTCCTTTCTGAAGGGTCTGAAGGCCAACTGTGGATCCAATAATCATGGCCTCCAACTAAACCTCTGCTGATTCTGTTGCACAGGCGGGGGCCAAAAATTCACAGCATAGAGGCAACGGAATATTGAATGGCTCATGGGCTTTCAGTAGAAAATCACATCATCAATATTCGTGATGATTTCCTGTATGGTGCTTTCCGTTCAATGACAGAGCACATCCTCCCGGCAGCCTTTATTTGACAAGTCCCAGATGCTTCCAGAAATGATGTAATATCCTACGTGGGGTTTTGAGCACACTGTCAGCATTAGCACTATGAGCAATCTAAAAGCAGGTTTTGGAGCTTCCAAAGCCTTGTGTAATTTCAGACTCTGGATATGAAATGTATTGATTGCTACAGTGGTCCAAACTGGTAGCCAGTATCTACATTTTATACGGACTCAACTAATCTACTGGGGTAATGGCCTCAGCCTGTTTGGCTCAGTTAATTTAAGTTAATAATTACGTTTATTTCAAACGTGTAAAATCTCCACTACTTGCTTGCCCTCACTGGGTAAAAAGCATTAAGACATGAGTGACTTCTTTCTAAGGAGCTTCTAACCTAATAGGAGGATTGAGACACATAGAGCATATATCCAAATGTCTAGGGAAATGGGATGGGGGCTATGGTAAAAACACGGAAACCCAATCCTACAGAAGACAAACATTTATAGACTCATAATCCAAGCACTGCAGAGGGTTCATACGAAGCTCGTTCCGATGTGTGAATCCTTTCTATGGCATACCTGGTGTCCCATCGCTTGCCACACTGGAGGCAACCTGTGGCTCTAGTCTTCAGAACATTTTTTCTTAATTCCTAGCCAAAGTCTGCCCTATAGTAGACAGAAGAGTGGCCTCCCGAAGATGTCTATGTCCTAATCCTCAAAACCAGTGGGCATGTTACCCTATGCGGCAAAAGGGACTTCATAGGTGTTAGTTAGGATGGGACAGCCCTCCAGGTATCTACAAAGACACCTGGAATGTGGGGTTGACTCCTTCATGAGCACTGGATTTGCCACCAGAGCCCTGGTTCTGCCCCTCTAATCGGCCATCTGCGGACAAGACATTTCATCTATGGAATAGTCAGTATTCTAATCTGTAAAATGGAAACAGCGACCACGTGGAGAGACCGTGAAGGTCAAATAAGCTTACGGTCCCACAAACTCTGCATTTATAAGGCACTCCATCAACCTAAGCTTGTGCATAGGGTACTCCGCTAGATGGTGATATCAGCAAGAAGGACAGAGGGGAAGGAAGGACAGCAAAGCAAAGAAAAATATGTCCCATAGGAGTTGGGAATCTAATTGGTGAGATGAAACTATTTAAACTGTTCAGTACAGATATCACACAGGATAAGATTAAGGCTCAAATAGAGTGGTCGAGCTCACCTCATATCCATTAGGATGACCACCGTCAGAAAAACCTGAACACAACAAGTGGTGAGGATGTGGAGAAGCTGGCACCTTCGGGCACCGCTGGTGGGAAGGGAAAGTCACCGAGCCACTCTGGAAAACAGTATGGAGGCTCCCCCCAAAAATGAAACAAGGAATTACCATACGATTCAGCAATTCCACTTCTGGAACATACAAGTACAGCCAAAAGACGGAGTCAGGGTCTCAAAGAGATACCTGCACATCCACATCCACAGCGGCACTCTCCACCAAGAGGGGGAAGCCAAGAGGGGGAAGCAGCCCAGGTGCCCGTTGACAAATCGATGGATAAACAAACTGTGGTATATACATAGGAGGAAATACTATTTAGCCTTTAAAATGTGCTATGACGTGAATGAACCTGGAGGACATTATGCTAACTGAAATAAACCAGACACAAGACAATAAATACCGTACGATTCCACTTATGTGTGGTACTTAGAGTCAAAGTCACAGAAACAGAAAGAATGGTGGATGCCAGAGCCGGGGAGGAGGAGAAATGGGGATTTGTTGGTTTTTTTTTTTTTTTTTTTTTCATTTTTAAAAAATGTTTATTTATTTTTCATAGAAGCCTTTATTTTTTTTTAATTTTTTTTAACGTTTATTTATTTTTGAGACAGAGAAAGACAGACCATGAACAGGGGAGGGTCAGAGAGAGAGGGAGACACAGAATCCGAAACAGGCTCCAGGCTCTGAGCTGTCAGCACAGAGCCCGACGCCAGGCTCGGACCGCGAGATCATGACCTGAGCCGAAGTCGGACGCTTAACCGACTGAGCCACCCAGGCGCCCCATAAGCCTTTATTTTTTTAATGTATTTTTGGGAGAGAGAGGAGAGAGAGAGTGAACAGGGGAGGGGCAGAGAGAGGGAGGGAGACACAGAACCTGAAGCAGGCTCCAGGCTCTGAGCTGTCAGCACAGAGCAGACATGGAGCTCGAACCCACCAACTGTGGGATCGTGACCTGATGTGAAGTCGGAGGCTCAACCCACTGAGCCACCCAGGTGCCCCTGGGGATTTGTTGTTTAACGTGTACAGGGTTTCGGATGTTCAAGATGAAAAAATTATGGAGATTAGTTGCACAACAATGTGAACGCTCTCTATACTGCTGAACCATACGCTTAAAATAGTAAACTTTATGTTATGCCCTTTTTTTTTTTTACCACAATAATCTTTTTTTTAAGTGGTCAAGACCATCAGAGTTCTGTCCTGCCAGCCCTTGCAGAAGACATGAGGCATCAGAGAAGTGGTGGGAAGACTGTACCGATATTATGAGACAGGTGATTCTAGGGAAAGCAGTATCGGCCCCCCAGGGAAAAGACGGCCCCCACAATCAGAATGAATAACATGAGCTACGGCCTGAAGTCAAGGAGGGGCTGGGACTGGGAAGGGGCCAGTCTGAAAGATCTTTGTGCTCCGAACCAGGACAGAAATTAGTGTGCGAGCCTTGAGCGCCACAGTAACGTCTCTGGACTCTTCCAAGCATGGGGATAACAGGGCGAGCCAGAGTTTTAAGAACGCTGGTCTGGCCTAACCCACTAGATGCAGGATCCAAAGCCAGGCTCCTGACACACCCTGTCTCACTCAGTCCTCACAACAGTCTGTGAATGACAGGGGTTTAGAGAGATCAGGCAATGTACCCACCTCGCACAGCAAATGAGTGGCAGGGCTTGAGTTATCCTCTCTTCCCAAACTCAGATGTTCATCAAAGACCCGCCCCCAGATCAGAAACCGGGCTGGTACAGCAGTGATTCGCAAAGCAGAGTTCACTCTCCAGGGCAGGCAGCAGAAGGGGGTGGGGGCCTGGATCCCCCCCCACCATAGACACCACAGAGGGGTGAGCAGGGATACCATGAAAGCACGCAGGAGAGGCACCGCACTAGCTTCGGGATGGAACAACAATGTCTGCAAGTGAATGTTTCTTCTTTGGCCACAGTCACTCTATTTTTCTTAAGGCTGGGTGTTACGAACCTCAAACTGGCATTGGTCACATACAAATTGAAAATTGGTCCATTGGCCCATCCCTCCTCCCTGCAACATAATTGAGAGGGTTTGGCTGTCTGGAAGACGTTCAAGGTGTGGAACCTTCTACACCCCATGCAAAGCCAACCCGTAGCTAATCAGACACCTCCTAGCTGGAGCTCACTCTTCCGCTGCTCGGCCCTCTCCTACCTGGGAGAAAGGGAGGTCTCTTACAAAAACTGCCCACTTGCCCTTTGCTGCCTTCTGCATTGTATTTATTAGGAATGCGCACATCTGGAACCCTGGAGCAACCGTAAATGCACCTGCAAAATCCAAAAGGGAAGAAAAGCTAAGCCTTTTTTTATCTTCTTACTGAAAATAAACACTTCCATCGAAACTGAAGGCTTGAAGGCAAAAAGAATCTGGCAGCAGCAGTTTCAAGGCTTGTTTTCTGAAACCAACACCAACGGATAGTAAAGTCAAAAACACAATATGACTTTATAGGCTCTACAATTCAGATAACTTTTAAGCAATCCATGAGGAAGATTTTTGGCTTTTTCCCTACCTCATCACCTTCAAAATCACTTCTAGATCTATAAAAACTAAAAACCAGTTCATATAGGCTTAACCTCCGCCTTTAAAATAAGTCCATTCTGTTGGAAACAGCAACATTTTAAGCTATATTCTCTTACAAGGGCCTACGCAACCTTGTTTCTTTTCACATTTTCCTTTCTTGCTCCCCATGAACCTAATGCCCTCTACAGAGAGGATTGAAGAAAGAGCTTTTTCCCAGCTTTCTGGGATGAAGCCTGACCTTAATGACCTTCAGCTTGGCCAGCAGGCCGCTCTCCGCTAAAGGAACACAAACCCCCTCCCCCAGACCCATCACAACCTTCTGCACTGGATGTGTACGTAAAATGGGAACGCCATTTCTTTATTTAGAGGCGTGTTGTGAAAACCACGCTATCAGAAACAGTATACTACAAATTGCCCCTTGGTTCATCAACATCTGGCTTTGAACTACAAATTCACAGGGTCCAGAGCAGCCTCCAGTTGCCTGGACCCCAGGTCAATCTCAAATAGATATGCAACTGTGTTAATAAAACACTCAGTGAAGAACCAAAGTATCTGCCAGTCACCATAAAAAGTCTATCGTCCACAGGAAATTAAACATTTTTACGTGTGGGGTACCCAGTTTCAACACTCAAAAGTAACTAAGGTTCCTTATGCATTTGCTTTGGGTATGGTGCCGTTTTCATTAGAAAAGTCCAGTTAAAAGCACTTTGCGATGGATACAAGCACTTGATTCAGGTACGTTCACAAGGCAAACCCCAAAACTGTAAAATAAAGCACGGCAGCATTTCCAGCAAGATGTTATATATAAGTAGTTTTGTTTTAGGGCCTTCCTGCCCTATCTTTCCCCAAAGTTTCATTTTGGAAGCATAAGTGCCCTGATTTTCTTATCATTCAGTATGAGCAATAACAAAGCTAGAGTTAAGCTACTTGAAGAGCAGTCACTGGGCCTTTTTGTCACAGGAAAACATGATTTTATCCCCAGTGAAGGGCAATTCTGTGGCTATGCTACTAACCCTATAACCCTGAGCATTTATTTCTTCAATAGTATGTTCGTAATTTTTAAAGGCACAGTTCCCACATTTGCAGAAATTGGCTTCACAACTCATGTTAATGAGGAAAAAAGCAGTCATCAGCAATGTCTTCCTCTGAGTGACCCAACATTCACACTTGCAGTTTGCAAAGAACATTAGCAGGGACCGTGAAGCCAAAGCCAATGGTTTTATGACCACCGCACTCGGTATGTAGAATGAGAAAACCAGCAAAGACTACTGAACATGAAGGAATGACTGCAAGTGGAATTAGCTCATTGAAATGAGTGAACCCACAGGCAGGTTTTTTTTAAGCTTTATTTATTTTGAGAGAGAGAGAGAGAGTCCCAAGCAGGCTTCACAGTATCAGTGCAGAGCCCGATGTGGGTCTCGAATTCATGAACAGTGAGATCATGACCTGAGCAGAAATCAAGAGTCTGACACTTAGCCGACTGAGTCATGCAGGTGCCCCTCCAAAGGCAAGTTTAATCTGTAACAGCAGGAATGTTCTCTTGCCTCCGAAAGTTGGCATCAGCCATAGTTTCCATGAAACTTGCTCCAGAGCAGAACTCTTGGAAACTGTAAATGGTTTTAACTCCTCAAAGGAAGACAGACAAACTCAATCAGAGTGACTTCATAATTGGCTTGGTTAATGGTGTCTATGTGAGTTGGTCATTTTCAGCAGCTCTTAAAATCCTAGACTGCGTGTTTCTATGTTTCCTTTGAGTGGTGAGTGCCTAAAGCATCCTTGATAGTTATTACCAGTTTGATAATGATTTCCTACATTTGTCTGGTGCTTTTTGTCACTATGTAAAGTGGCCCTCACATAAAGAGACACACAAATGACCCAATATAATGAGCTAAGTTGTGTCCCCCCACAAAAAAACTCATATGTTGAAACGTAACCTCTAGCGTGACTGTACTGGAAAAAGGACATCTAGAGAGGTAATAAAGGTTATATAAGCTCGTAAGGGTGAAGTCCTAATCTGATAGGATTGAGGTCCTTGTAAGAAGAGGAAGAGACATCCAAGATCGATCTCTCTCTCTCTTTCTGCATGTACAGAGGAAAAGCCATTCATGACATAGCAGGCAGTCTACAAGCCAGGAAGAAATCCCTTAACAAAACCCAAATTTGCTTGCACCTTGATCTTCAACTTTCCAGGCTTCAGGACAATGAGGAAATAAATGCCCGTGGTTTAAGCCACCCAGTCTATGGCATTTTGTTACAGCAGCCCACGCTAAGATACCCAGTCTACAAGGTGACTGTGTAGTCCAAGCAGTGTGCAGTGCACGGCACATACGACCGTACCCCGTCAACTGTACACACTCATGTACTTGATTTCAGCATGATATTCATAGCCCCTCTCTAATTGATTTGGTAGAAAAAGTCAGCTAAAACCATGTTTGGATCGTGGGCCATGACTTCCCGGCTATGAGATCTTTAGCAAAATCCTAAATTCCTCTGAACCTCAGTTTCCTCTTGTAACAGATATTTGTCAAGCTGATTAACTCTAGGCTCTCCAACAAATTTAACAAGACTCAGTACCGTGAAGCATTTTTTATCCACTATAAAGAATCTCACTTCATGTACGTTTGGCGTGTGTTTGATAATCTCTAAATATTCAAAAAGAATATTGTGTTGGATTCTTTAAGAAAAGACTAAAATACTATCAAAAAATATCCATTAGTATTGTGCTGAGAGTTTCTCTGCCTTCGAGCCTAAAAATTTCACTTCCTTAATTAATCCTCAGTGGTTTGATCAGGAAGTCATTCAGTGATAACGTCTCTACGCTATTCCTAAGAGACACGGGCTAAAGCTGACCTCTGGAGAGTGGAGGCTTCTTAAAAGTCTCCTTGGGTCATCCTGACTCTGCTTCTGTAAACTCAGAAAATTAAATAGAGTCCATGGGTCAGATCCATCAATATCAAGAATGCAACACAATAATAACAGTTGACAAGAACATGAGGCATCAACTTATTAATAATAATAATAATAGCTCAAAGGTATTGGGACTTTATATGGGCAGCCACCAGCTAAGACTTCATGTGCATTATCTTAGTAACCCAATAAGGTTAGATCCCTCTAACCCCACTTTACAGGCAAGGGGATTGAGGCACAAGAAGGATACTCTGTCCAAGGGCCCACAGCAGGCAGTGGCATAGTAGGTTTGAAATATTCTGGAAGACCAGATCACCGAGCTGTGCTGCACTGTCTCTGCTTTGGGTCCCTGCTGCCTATCACCTGGGCTGTGGGCTTCAGGCCAAGTGAGTCCTCCTCTCTGTGGCAAGTAACACTGTGAAAGAGACCTGATGTTGGAGACATTTCCACACACTTCCAAGTGACACACAAGTGTTATTGCCATTAGTACAAGTCCTCCTGAAATCATTCTGTGTAGAAAATCAATCTGCGTGTCCTTAATTTGAAAATATAGAAGACATGAAAGGAATTGGAGAAGACACACATAAATGGAAATATATTCCGTATTTAGGGATTGAAGGAATTAGTACTGTTAAAATAGCCATACGAACCAAAGCAACCTACAGGCTCAGTGCAATCCCTATCAAAATTCATGGCATACTTCAAAGAACTAGACCAAATAATTCTAAAATTTGTGTGGAGTTACAAAAGACCCCAAATAGCCAAAGCACGATTAAAAAAGAACAAAGCTGTAAGGATCATGCTCCCTGATTTCAAGGTATACTACAAAGCTATACCACAATGCTGGTGCAAAAACAGACACACAGATCAATGGAACAGAACTGAGAGCTAGAAATAAATCCATACATATATGGGCAATTAATCTATGACAAAGGAGCCAATAACAATGAAGACAGGACAGTCTCTTCCATAAATGGTAATGAGAACCTTGGAGAGACACAGGCAAAAGAATGAGACGGGGGGGACAAAACATAGGCAGTAAGCTCCCTTGACATCAATCTTGGGACACATCTTTGTGGATCTGACTCCAACAGCAATCGAAACAAAAGCAAAAATAAATGTGACTACATCAAACTAATGAGATTCTCCTCCACAAAGGAAGCCATCACCAGAATAAACGAGCAACCTATTGAATAGGAGAAGATATTTGTAAATCAAACATCTGAGAAGGGGTTAATATCTAAATATATATAAAGAACTCATACAACTCAACAACAAAAAAGTAAACTACTGGCTAAAAAACGCGCAGAGCACGTGAATAGACATTTCTCCAAGAAAGCATACAGGTGGACAGCAGGCACAGGAAAAGATGCTCAACATCATTAATTATTAGAGAAATGCACATCAAAACCACAGTATCTCCTAACACCTGTTACAATGGCTAGTATCAAAAAGACAAGAAATAGCAAGTGTTGGTGAGAGCGTGGGGAAAAGGGAACCTTTGTGCACTGTTAGTGGGAATGTAAATTGGTGCAGCCACTTTGGAAAACGCTGTGAGGATCCCTCAAAAAATAAAGAACAGAACTGTCATAGGAGTCAGCTCTTCCACTTCTGGGTACTTATCCAAAATATATGAAAACACGAATGTGAAAAGATACACGCACCCCTGTGTTCACTGCAGCATTATTTTTAATAGCCACGATATGAAAACAACCTAAATGGCCATTGATACATAAATGGATAAAGAGGTGGCTCCACACATACACACACACACACACATAGCCATAAAAAATAATAAAATCTTGCCATTTGCGACAGCATGGATGGATTCAAGGGTACTATGCTAAGTGACATAAGTCAAACTGAGAAAGACAAATATTGTATGATTTCACTCAGATGTGAAATCTAAAAAACAAAACAAAAGGACAAACAAAATAAGGCAAAGACAAAAATCAGAGATACAGAGAACAGACTAGTGGTTCCCAGAGGCGAAGGGGGTTGAGGGGTGGGTGAAATGGGTGAAGGTGGTCAACCGTGTGGTGATGGGTTGTAACAAGACTTATGGTGGTGATCACTTTGTAGTATATACAGATGTCAAATGATAAAGCTGGGCACCTAAAACTTACGTCACAAAAAATATATAGAAAGACAACTCTTCCGACTCTTTCGAGTTAACACCAGTGATAATGAAACCAACTCTGCATAACCAGCCCCCTGGAAAGACAAACTACTGTGTCCTTAAGTCTGAGTTCTTTATAATCATTACTCCACAACCAAATGGAGATACTACCTTCTCTCCAAATAGAAAACCAAGAAAAATCCCAAGATGTTAGTTAGCCAGGAGGCAAATCATCCAGAGAAACCTCTGCCTGTTTCTCTCCCTTCTGAAAGTACTGGCTCTTCTCAGGAGCTCTAAGAACTCACCCTTCCAGGTGAGCAGCAGACTCAGGGAGTAAGAAAGTTGACAGCTCTGTTCCTAATGAGCACTCTGGACACTTCTAGAAAGTGGAAGCAACACATGCAGATGTCTACTTGTTTTCTCGGAAGGTGAATAAAGGACTGGGACTCAAGGTGCAGGGAGGTAAGGGAAGCTTGAGCAAGTTTATGGACTGAGGAACCGGCAGAGTGCAGGCAGCAGAGACTATATGGATGAGAAGGGAATTGATAGAACGAGGTCCAGGGCAGATGAAGGATTTGCTCTAGCAGCTAAGAGGAAGGCTACTTTGGTTGGGGGTCAGGGGGACCAAACAGCATTTCTTTATTAGCGACGAGAAGGAGGATGAGTGGAAATGAGATTTTTCAGGTCGAGAGGAAGCTATTTGTGTCTGTCGGCCTCCATTTTCTCGGAAAAGGAGTGAGGGGGTTGAGGTTTGGATAAAGAAAGCTTGAGGACGGTGGAACATGTTGAGGACAAAGGTCAAGTCGAAAGCATTAAGAGGGTCACCAAGTAGAAGTGACAGCTGGTGAAGTTCTAGAGGTATGATCTGTAGGCCAGAGCAGAGAGCTCAGTGCGTCTGAGCTGGGTCAGGCCCTCGGACCACGGTCTCTGACCTGACCCCCAAACTGCGACCTCCCCGGCTGTGATTTATCCAGGGTCAGGTCCTCGCCTCAGTCATTTCAACAGTTGCCTTTGCCTGCAAGACGATTCAACGTCCTCTGCGTGACACACAGGCCTTTGGCCACCTGACCCCAGCATCAGACCCCTTACGTCTCCAGCATCCTTTTATACATACCTTCTGCCATAGCGAGCTCATTTCAGTTCCCCCAAAGGCCCAGGCCCTTTCCTTGCTTCCGGGCCTTGGATCACACAGCTCCCCTGAAATGTTTTTTCCCTTTCATGTCTGTGAGGCAAGCACTCATTTTGTTTCCTAAAGATCACTTCCTCTGAGAAGCCTTCCGAGATCACCTAAGGTGGAACTCATCACTCGGCCTCTCCTCTTGCCAACCTACCTGTGCCCCAGATAGGTTCCTGACATCGCACAGCGCTTCCTATTCCGTCAGTTCTAAGATGCACCTCTTTTCACGAAGTTTCAAAAATCTCGGAAGTGGCGATACATCTTAGAAACGGCGCATCATAGTTTAACTGGCAGGAGTTTTAATTTCTTTGGGGTACCAAATACAAGGTGCATTTCACACGAGAGAGCATTAGTGAAATGCAGCTGCTTTTTTAACTTTCTAACATGAGTGGAGCAGCACTTCCCATTTTTGCCCCAAACCCTGGCTTGTAGAGCAAGAAAAGCAACTCTTGAGGAGGGCTCTAGGCTTTCTTCAACAGCCCTCCCTCATTTCCTTCCGCTAGCCGCCTGGGAGGCAGCAATGAAGCAAAACTGGAAAGCCAGAAGATCTCAAGATCCGTGACCTTCAACCAATTAAGGTTAGTTAATGACAAAGCGGAGACTGGATCCCAAGCCCCCCCAGGTTTCCACAGCCCCACTCGGCCTGAGAGGCGGCCGCTATGTTCCCCGGCTCGACTGACTTAACAGTTTGGTACCATAAGAGGAAACGTGCCCTACAGATATGAGCTGCGTGACTTAGCAGGAGTTTAGCATTAGTATTCACGCTTCAACACCCGAAACCCACCCCGCTCTCACCCCACTTTATGAGAATTTAGGTTGACTCTGTAAGGCCTCTGAACTCTGCGGGGAGTTGGATTTATGCAAAAATAATCGTGAGTCTTAAGTGTGAAGGAACTTTAAATAAATCTAGGTGATTTTGTCATGCAAAAGACAGAGGGGACCTCATACGTGTATGCAAGGCTCTGGAGAAAGGGCTATTAATTTAGAAGAGGGGGCAGGGGGAGCGGTCCTCCATCCACAGACCGCTGCACATGTGGAAAGGGCCTTCAGCTGGAGCAGGAAGCTGATTTATGTGAGAGACAGAAAGGAGTTCCAGAGGCAGGTTTTGGCAAGGCTTCCCTGCGTCTCGGCTCCGCAGTCAGGTGGGCTCCAGGTGGGCCCGAGTTCCTGGACTCAAGTCCCCGGGGGTGTCGCCTCCCGCGTTCTCTCTCGCCCCGGCGGAAGGTCTGTGGCCAGCGCGGCCTCACAGTAGGCGGCCCCTCCCTGCCCGGGGATCGTGCGCCCCACGCGGGTGCGGGAGGCCAGACTCGCCTTCGGATGGTTGGGGAAGGACCTCTCCTGCAGGAGGGGGCCCAGCAGCGTCTGCTGCACGCTGACCAGCTCCGAGGTCGAGGCCACCACGCGCGCCAGCGCGCTGCGCATGCCCATCTGGGCCAGGGTGCAGCTCCGCGCCCGCCTCGGCGCCTCGCACCGCTTCCGCTTCTGGGGAGCTGACCCGCTCCCCAGAACCCGCCATTCCTGCCCTCCTCCCATCCTGGCGCCCCAGGACAGGCCCGGCCGGCCGAGGGCCTGCCTATGCGACGCGCTGGGGCGGCGGACACGTGGTCTGGATCGCGCGGGCTCCCGGGGTCGCTGGGACCGTCCCCTCAGCCCCACTCCTGCTGCAGCAGCTGCAGAATCTGCAGAGCCACCATTTGGTGGCTGATGGAGGCCACTAAGGGCGCGGGGCTAAGCCGGCTTCTCTGTCGGCGGCTCCGCGCGCTCCGCGGGCAGGTGCAGCAGTGAGCGAGAGGGGCGGGGGCGTTTGGGGTCGCCAAGGTCACATTTCCTAACCCGCGGCCTCGCGGCCCCCTGGCCTCTCCCGGGTGGGGCCGGCCCCGCCCCCGCCCCGCAGTGGGTGACCCGGGCTGGCCGCTGAATTCGCTCCGTCCGAATGGGCGTGTGCAGACCCAAGGCTGCCCGAAGCGCTGCCTCTGTGCTCTCGAAAATCAGCCAAATGCTGAGCGCTGGTTTTACATCGACTCCAGGACTTTGCCGGGGGGGGGGAAGCGTGCTGCTTTGAGCGGATGCATCTACCTGCAGGGATGGCCCGCCCCCATCTCCTTTGAAAGAGGCCTGTCAGTGACCATTCGTGCCGCGGGTGCTGGAGGTGGCCGGTGAAAGACCCGCCCCGATCAAAAGTGCGAAGAGCCAGAGAAAGCTCACGAAAGGAAGACTGTGCCTGATCATGCCCCCCCACCCCTTTTCCCAACCCTGAGAATTTTCGGGAACTTCGTCAAGGCCTTGTGTTCCCCCAAACCAAACAAGGGGACTCGGGTATGGGAAGTCCTGCCCCTCTCTGCCTTGCCCCATGCCACGTGAGCTCAGAGGATCTGACCCCTAAAATAGCATCAGGGCACAGCATGGGGGGGGGGGGGGGCGCTCCTGAAGTGACTGAGGAAGCGCGGGTCTGGTAACTGCCCAGATGAGGGGCCTAAATGGCTTTGTGTGAAAGTCCCAGAGGACAGGGGCAGGGAGGTTTGAAGCTAAATCCTTTTACGAGCCATGAACCCCGAGACAGCTGTACAAATAGTTGCTGCTTTTAATTAAACTTAACTTCGCCGCGTCCTTGACTTAGGAGAGAAGACTGGGACATTTAAGCTTTGATAGATTGGAAACTATTGGTGTGTGGTTACATGTTAGGAGGGGGGAGAAAAGCAACACACGCTTGAGGAGAATGGTTGGAAGAGTGTTACAGAGCAGCATGGTCTCCGCTTTCTTCCTGCATGGGAAACTGTTTGCATAACTTAGCAGGTAAGGAGGGTACAAGCCCAGGGACAGACACATAGACCCTAGCCCCGGGGGAGGGGGGGTGATGGAAAATGGGATTTCATTCTTCCTTTATAAGGGAGAGTCCACTCTTGGTGCCGTCCAGTAAGAGCTGGAGAGACCTTTGTGTGGGAAGGCTGCTCCAATGAGTCTGTTAGTCTAAAGGGGAGTCCTCAGAGCTATGGGGTGAGATTCAGGGTCCTTTAAGGTTTCTTCAACTCTGGGATAACATGACCCCATATAATCCTCCCAATTCTCCAGCGAAGGTTCCTTCTAGTTCTCAGTGTTTTCTTCGCCTATGAAAACAAATCTGAATGCCAAGGTAAAGAAAACCTTTCTTAAACAAAAACGAGCATGTTCACACTAATTATAACTAAGTAAAAATGCATGTCTGTGCATTGACAGAAAGGAAATTACTTTGGAAGGAAGTAAATAGCTTAACATTGATGAGATTCTCTTGATGAAGTTACTTAAGTTCATGATAAAAAATTAAAAAAAAAATCTTTGAGTTTGTGTGTGTTTTAGTCCTCAAACACTGAAATACATTAGGTTTAGCGGAGACTGACCAGGAATAGCAAAAACTAAGCCCTAATTTGCACAGAGCACGTCAGATCTCCAGGCGTGCTCCTCTTTCTAGATAGGCAGGAAATCCAGCCTCGTGGGCTCACTCTTCCGCTATCAGATGGCTGACTGCAAAACCTTCTTGACAGACGAAATTCCAGCCAACAGCAAAATTGAAATGGCTAGACACAGCCTGACCTGAGGCCCCACTGTTCTACAGAGCAGGCTGATTCTGAGACCCAGGAGACCAGCTGAACTTCAGGGACTATGAGAGAAGGGGCCACAGAACCGTGGGGTCCAGGGGCTGGTACATACTGCTTATACTGTCTGGGTTTCCTCGTATCTTTTAGAGAGCCCTGGATCGCCCTGCAGCTCAAGGCCATCTCCGGCATCTGTCTCAGCCATGGACCACATTTTTCTTTGCTATGACCTTCTAATGGCTGATGTCCCAAAGCTGGAGATATGAGGCCCTAAGTGAGGAAAAGTATTCATAGGCTTATTGAGATGGGTCAGCAGCACAGCAGATCTACCTTTGGTTTTAACACCCCCAACGTTACACATGCTAGGCTACCAGACCAAGCAACTAATTACACACTCCCAGCTCACTATGGTGACAGTTTGAGGCCACTGTGTAACAGAAGGCACACTCAAATTGGATGAGGTACTGGACACCAGATATTGTTGCTTCACAGTATCTGTTTCACTCTTTAATGGAAACAACACCCTCATCACCCAGTAGCTATCCGTCCTCCTCCATGCTCAGTCCATGTAGTCAAGTAGGATGAAGCTGTCCCACTGCACAAGTGGACAGGGGCATCTTAGGCTGGGGCCACTTACACATCACATTCTCATTGTGAATGATCAGGAGTGGGCACATGACCCAACTGGAGCAAGTATGACAATAATATTTAGGATGCCTTCAGCTGAATGTACTATGTCAAATAAAATGATGGAACTAGAAGACAGTGTGGACCAAAAGATGAAATAGCAAAAAAAGGTGAATTCCTCTTTTAAGAAGAAACCAATATAAAGGCATTTTGTCAATCAGAATAAGCTATTGTCTCGGATCACACACCTTAAGGTAGGATGGCTCCAGGGTTGGTTAATCTCTAGGGGTGTCGCATCTCCAGGCATGCTCCTCTTTCCAGATACCCTGGAAATCCAGTTTCATGCAGCTAATCCTTCTTCTATCAAATGGCTGACTGCAATGATCCCTTGTGGATGTGGAACTAAGAAGACGTAAGCTCTGGAGCTTCTGCAGCCATCTTGTGAGTCTGAGAGATGAGCCTGTCCAGGAAGGAGCCAACACTCCAGAAAGAAGAGCAAGGGGTCCATAGAGAGAAGCCAGTGGCCTTACAACACACGTGAGCCCTACGTTTGGCAGCATAACAAGATGACCCCACCTCTGAGCTCTTCAATTATATAGGCCACTAAAATCTCTTTTTGTTTGAGCCCCTTTAGGTTGAGTTTATGGCCTCTTGCAACAGAAAGTCACAATGAAAGCAAATTGCTTCACATAGCTTATAGGGTGGATACGATGTTACAGTGTTAACAGGAGTGATCCTGTAACCCAGTGCCCCTCAGGCAAAACACTGCTAAAAGGTCCTTCCAACGAGTTCCAGCAACACCTCTGTCATTCACCTCAACTTTCTATTACTTCAGCACTCGTGGGGAAAACTCTTGGAGCAAGTCCGGTATTCCGGACAATTGATAGGAGCATTATGAAATGAGCAATGGAAACACTCATGACCCTGGGTGATGTGGGGTGAAAAGGAGAAGAGGATAGAAAACTCGGTGAAATGAGAAGCAATATTCTATCTGTTAAGAAACATGATAGAGTGTGGTTAGAGGAATACGTATTCCGGCGCCTCCGTTCATCCGAAGGTTCTTTTCCACATGAGCAAAAGATATGAACTTCTTTCTTCTTTTCTCTCTCTCTTTTTGTCGTTTCTTCTATTGGCATACAGTCAATGCACAATGTTACACTTGTTTCTGATGTACGGCGAGTGTTAGACATCTCTACACGTTCCACTGCGCTCACCAAGAGTGTAGCAAGATACGAACTTGGATGTGGAATCTTGAAGAAGCCTGGCACAGTGAGGGGAAGGGAGGTGCAGCTACATGAAGCCTTCCTCAAAGGACTTGGTAGAGCCCAGATACATTTGAGCTCTCCTTATATACTTTGGCACTTTTCTCCAAAAGGGATCCAAGAGCATTCCAGAAATGGAGCTGGTAACCTTCAACACACCCTGGCAAAGTTCATAGGCGGGAGCAAAACAAAGCATGTCCAAAGAGACCAAAGAGTTATTATTTTTGAATGAAAATTATGGTTGAGGAGAAACAGATGCTGAAGAGATATCCCAAGATAGGAAAATGTAGCGTGAAAGAGAAAACAATGGCCCTAGAAGGGATGGAAACCTGAAGAAGAAAGAGCAAAAAAGATCAAATTCCCTTTGTAAACATACAATTGTAATGTTTGAATATGCCAGGTCATAAAAATGCACGTGCAACTCCAAGTTTGGCCCAAACATTTGATTTTCAGAAAAAAAAAAGAAAAATGCAGTCCTGCCACGAAACCTCTGAACTGCCAAAAACAATTGTTTACATAGGGCAAAGTGTTTTCAGGACATCATATACGCACTGCCTGCCCAGACCCTATTAAGCTGGTGAAGCTAAGTGAAGTTTAGTGAAACTGAGTGGAGAAAAAAAAGGGAAGTGTAGTAAGGGAGGGGGAGAAAGAAGAAGTTTAAAATGCTGAGTCTCACCTGACTGCGCCGACATAATCTGATGTGCAAGTCACATCCTCACCAGAAAATGCAATTCTTTCTGGACATGTAAATCATTTTACTTGGTTCTGTCTTTCTGATAAATTTACCTCCAGGAGGAATTCTTGATGTTGGCAGGAAAAAAAAAAAAAAATCAAAAGTGGATTTTAAAAAGCACAGATAGGATTTTTCCCAATTCTTGTAGCTTTGGTGGATGATTTTATGTTGAAGAGTGACAGAGCTGTTTTGGATTTCATGCTGCCTACACATAATTTCAACAAGACAACCTGGCTGGGTTTCCCCTTCAATTTCTGGTTACAGAATGTAACCCTTGAAGAATAACCTTTCCCTTGGAGGAAAAAAGTTAAAAGCTGCTTAATTCCCTGAACTATTTGCAGGTTCTTTAATGTTAGGGGCGGGGGGTGGGGGGGGCGGGGGGCTCGTGAGGATGCGACCACCCTCATCACTTCCCGTGACCATCCTGTATTTCCAGGAGGTACTCTCTTAATACGATCTAAAGAAATACACTGCTCCTTTCCTTATATTTATCCTCATTCCCCGATGCATTTTTTTTTCTCTAAGGAATTTTCTGTTCTTGTTCCCCAATTCCTCTTCTGTCAGGCTTTATGGTGGAGCAGGCGTTGGTGTTTTTATCTACGTTCTCATTTCCTCCTCTCTCCCTTCTATTTTTCCGGAGCTCTCTTTCCTAAGACAACTAAGGAGGGGCAGGGAGGAGGGATTTGGGGAGGTACACAGTTCTGTACAGCGTTCGCTGCAAGATCACTATGCTTACGTTTCTGCGAAGTCAGAACTTCTTACTGGGAGCTTCAATCCGGTTTCCAACTCTTAAACCCTGCGTGAGGGGAGGGGGATCTCGAGCAGTTTCGAGAACTGGATTAGTGCCTTCCCACATTGGCAATCTGTGTTAGGAAAACAAGAGAGGCTGACAGATCTGCTTGTTTTATTTGTTTGGTCATTTCAAACCTTTGTCTCAAAATATTATTGAGAATAGTCAGAAGAGTTGAAATAAGGTAAAAGACATTTTAAAAATAAAGATTTGTTGAATATGACTGGAAGCAATCCATTTTCCCCCCCTTGGAGGAAAAAGATATAAACTATTTTAAAACTTCTGTTTACAGAAAAACATGACATTGCGTATTTTGGCATTACGAGTGTCTATATTTTAATCCTCATCATCTGTTTCTTTGTTTTTGTTTTTTTTTACTGTTCACTGTTAATTAGCAAGTGGGGTTTTACAGATGCTAATCTGACCATAAAACACAAATGGTCCATAGAAGTGATCAAATTTCAAGCATTTGTTCAAAAAACCCATATATAAATTTTATTTGGTCTGTACTTCCCATTTGAAAATTGAAACCACATCCAATAGGATCTATAATGCTTCTGTTCAAATATCTAAGCTTACTCATAAGCTTAAATTGTAGTCTTTAATGGATCATTCATAGATAATGGTAGATAATTTGTTAAAGAAGCATTGAAGGAATTCTTAACATCTCCTTCATTTCAGCTAAGAATGAAATTTAGTGCTTTCTGAGTAAATGTTAATTTTAATACATGATTCTATTTTACAAAGGTTTCGTTTTCTTTTTCTTAATTTTTTTTTTAGCATTTATTTATTTTTGAGAGATAGAGTGTGAGCGGGAGAGGGGCAGAGAGGGAGGGAGACACAGAATCCAAAGTAGGCTCCAGGCTCCCAGCTGTCAACACAGAGACGGACGCGGGGCTTGAACCCACGAACCGTGAGATCATGACCTGAGCTAAAGTTGGACACTCAACCGACTGAGCCACCCAGGTGCCCCAACAAAGGCTTCGTTTTTAAAAAAATTTTTAAGTAAATATTATTCCAAAGTCAGCCCAAAATATAAAATGCGTGTGACGGGATGCCTGGGTGGTTCAGTCGATAGAACATGTAACTCTTGATCTCGAGGGCATAAGTTTAAGGCCCATGTTGGGCACAAAGCTTACTTAAAATAAAATAAATGCATATGATGAGCAAAAAAATATACGCTAAAAACTCTTATTTATCACAATTTACACTATGCTTCAAAATAAAACCTTTTTTAGCTTTCTTAAATTTCCATGTTAATATTTTAAGTTCCCAAATTTAACATTCATGGAAGCTAACAGATTGGGCTTTTGTGGATGATAGAAACACCTGCCTGTGGAATCCAAGAAAATCAACTTAAAACTATAAGAACAAGTGAAATTTATTTCAGATATATATAGAGTCAACATACAAAAACTGATTAGCTTTCCTATATACCACAATAACTGATTAGAAGTGTCAGGGGGGAAATGGTCCATTTCATAATAACAACAAACCTAGAAAATAGCTGGAAATACAGTAAACATGAACATTTTCAAGACTTATGACAAAAATTATATGTAAAACAAAATTACTAAAAAACTGTAAAAGAAGATGTAAATTACTAAACTGTAAGAGAAGATCTAAAAAGAGAAAAATACTCCCTTACAGATTGAACAGTCCAAATGTATAAAGTTATAGATTTTCTCTAAATTAATCTAATAACTCGATGCAATCCCAATAAAACCTCAACAGGATTTTTATGAAACTCAGCCAACTCATTTGCAAGTTCATCTGGAAGAGAAAACATCAAAATAGCTTAAGAAAATTTTATTTAAAAACTTTTTTAATGTTTATTTATTTTTGAGAGACAGACAGAGCGTGAGCAGGGAGAGAGAGGGAGACCCAGAGTCTGAAGCAGGCTCCAGGCTCCGGGCTGTCAGCACAGAACCTGACACGGGGCTTGAACTCACAAATCGAGCGATCAAGACCTGAGCCGAAGTCAGACGCTTAACCGACTGAGCCACTCAGGCACCCCAAGAAAATTTTAAAATGAGAAAAGTTAGGAGGGACTTTCTATCCTCTGTATCAAAATGTGCTATAAGCTATACTAACTTTAAAAGTGTGATAATGGTACCAAAACGGACACATGGATCAACAGAGTCAGAGCCAGGTATGTGTATATATACTAGAAGCTGCACATATGGTAAGGGCTTTCAACAGGAGCAGGGAGCTGATTTATGTGAGAGAGGAAAGCGTTCCAGAGGAAGCTTTTGGCACGGACTTCCTGCATCTCTGTTCTGCAGTCAGGTGGGCCCCACGTGGGCCCCAAGTTCCCTGCCTATACTGAGTTCCCATAAATGTATACAAGGTACAGTATATATACACCACAAAGGAAAAACTGGATAGATTTTATTACATAAAATTGTAAAACTTTTATTTGATGAAGACCATAAATAACATTTGAAAACTAGTGAAGTCTGAGAAAATATATTTGCAGCACAAAAAACAGGCAAAGGATTAATATATGGACACACAAAAAGAAACTATACAATATTTTAATGAGACAGATTTTAATAAAATATAGGCACAAGAGGGGCACCTGGGTGGCTCAGTTGGTTATGTGCCTGACTTCTTGATTTCAGCTCAGGTCATGATCTCACAGTTTATAAGTTTGAGCCCTATGTCGGGCTCTAATACTGCAGAGCCTGCTTGGGATTCTCTCTCTCTCTCTGTTTCCCTCTCTCTCTGTCTCTCAAAGTAAATAAATAAACTTTAAAAAATATATATATACATAGGCAAAAGAGATAGAATCAATGGTCTAATAAATATATGAAAAGATGGTCAACCTCACTAGTTCTTAGGAAAATGCAGGTGCAATCAACATTGAGATATGGCCTTCTACTCCTCAGCCCCTCAAACTGGCAGAAATAAAAGCTGATTAAAATACATGTGGCCAACAATGTAGGGTAATGCCTACTTTCATATACCATTAGTAGGAGTATACTAAGTCAACTGTTTTGGAGCCTCACTTTTATCCTCCAGAAAGAGTCACACGCGAGGACAGTTGTACATACACTGTGTGCAATAAAGGAGGAAAATGCAAAGAAACGAAATGCTTATCTGTAGGGGAATGGGTAAAGAAAATCATGGGACACTGAGAGTATATGTCTCTGTTACAAAGAATGCTGATACGAAACATAAGTAGAACTATAGCCCTTAACATGGAAAGAAGGAAGTCGCAAGGCAATGCTCTCACCTGACAAATATTAATACTGATTGAGCTTCTCAACTGGTCAGGCACTGTTGTAGACTCTGGGGCACAGAAATAAGCAAAACAGGTCAAGTTCCTTCCCGGAGCAGCTTACACTCTAATGCAAGTTTGGAAATAAACAAATCAACAAATAAATGTCACCAGTCGTGTTCAATAAGTGCTGTGAAGAAAAAGCAAGCATTGTGTGTCATTTTACTGCATTCAGCTGTAGGAGAGAAACGCAAGCAGCCAAGGCTTGAATAAATAAGGATTATTTATTTATCAACGTGTAACGGAAATTCAGGCTAGGGAGAGGGAAGCTGAGGGTAGCTTACCAAAGAACGACGTTCCTTCCAGCTTTCTGTTCTACCATCCTCATTGGTGGCTTTCGTCCTCTTGCCTACAAGAAGCATACTGGCTGTGTGATTCGTCAGCATTCCAGGCGGGGACTATTCTTTCTTCAGTAAGCTCTACACCCAGCATGGGACTTGAACTCACGACCCTGAGATCAAGAGTTACGTGCTCTACCCACTGAGCCAGCCAGGTACCCCTCATGGGGCCTATTTTAGATATGGCAG
Source organism: Puma concolor (assembly GCF_028749965.1). Classification (NCBI taxonomy): domain Eukaryota; kingdom Metazoa; phylum Chordata; class Mammalia; order Carnivora; family Felidae; genus Puma; species Puma concolor. Next base: position 221,663,959 of record NC_141667.1, read on the forward strand.
TCAAGGCAGTGACATCTGAGTAGAGACCTATGTGAGGTGGAGGGAGTGAGCCTTGAGATGTCGGGCCTGAGGGAAAGGCTAGCAGTGAGGCCCATGGCAGGAGCAGGCCCATGTGTTTGAGAGCAGCAGGCTTTGTGGCTGGAGCAGAGTGAGGGCTGGGGTCAGAACACACAGGGTGTTCTGCATGGACCTTGGAGGTTTTTTTTCTAAGGTTTTTATTTTGGAAAATATTCAACAGAAAAGTTCTAAGAATAATGAAAAGGACTCACGTACTCTTCATCTAGAATCTGGATCAGTTGATGGCATTTTTGCCCCATTTGATTTATCTCTCACTCAAATCTCTCTTTCACTACACGTATTTTGTATAACCCATTCAAGAGTAAGTTGCAGACATCAGGACTCTTAATCCCTACGCACTTTTCATGAGTCCATTAAAACAAGGACATGTTCTTATATAATCATGGTGTGATTGTCAAATTCAGGAAATTGAACATTGATTAAACACCACTGTCTGATACATCCAAATTTCACCAATTGCCCCAGTAATGTCCTTTTCTTTCTGAATCAGAATTCAATCCTGGATCACACATTACCTGTAATTGTCATGTGTATTTAGTGTGTAAGCTGGAACCATTCCTCAACCGCTTTGTCTCTCATGACATCAATCTTTTTTAAGAGTACAGGCAATTTTTTGGGAGGTTTTCCCTCAATTTGGGTGTATAAACGTTCTCTCATGATTAGATTCAAGGCCTGTGCTTTAGACAGTGATGCTGCACAAACCACGTGTCCTCCCCGGTGTGTCGTATCAGGAGGCACGCAATGCCGGTTTGTCTCGTTGCTGGTGGTTTATGCTTCCGATCACTCATTGAAGACGGTCTCCTCTGCATAGACACCTTTTCCTCTTGGTAAGTAATAAATCATTTGTGGGGAGATATTTGAGACTCTGTAAATATCCAGTTCCCCCCTCCCTCACCACCACCACCAATAAACTTTGACCCAATGGATCCAAGGACTTTAGACTTTGTATTGTGGGAAGCCACTAGAGGGTAATAGTGTGATTCCAATATTTTAAAAAATTACATCTGTATGTAAGTGCTCAGTGCTAAAGGCTGGGAGCATTGTTAAGCAAGTGATTAACTGTAGACTTCTACATTATTTAGGTATTTGAGAAGAATAACATGTCCTTGAACTACCTGGGTAGTTTTTTTAAAAAATGTGTATTTTTTTTCATTGAAGTGTAGTTGACACACAATGTTTCAGTCGTTTCAGGGATACAACAGACTGATTTGACAAGTGTATACCTTATGCTGTGCTGCCAGTGTCGCTCCCATCTGCACCATAGAATGCTACTAAAATGCCACCGACTATATTCCCTACCCTGTACTTTTTATCCCCATGAATTAGTCATCCCCTGACCTGAAGCCTCTATCTCCCACTCCCCTTCACCCACTTTGCCTATCCCCTTACTCACTTCCCCTCCGGCAACCATCGATGCCTTCTTTGTATTTATGGGTCTGGGTCTGCTTTTTTTGTTTGTTTGTTTCTCTGTTTGTTTTGTTTTTAATAATTCACATGTAAGTGAAATCATGTGGCATTTGTCTTTCTGTACCTGACTTATTTCACTTAGCGTAATGCTCTCTAGGTACATCCACGTTGTTATAAATGGCAGAATCTCATCTTTTTATGGTTGAGTCATATTCCATTGTATATATACCATGTCTTCTGTATTCATTCATCTATAGATGGACACTTGGGTTGCTTCCATATCTTAGCTGTTGTAAATAATGTTACAGGAAACACTCGGGTGCATATATCTTTTCAAATTAGTGTTTGCATTTTCTTTGGGTAAATACCCAGTAGTGGAATTGCTGGATCGTATGATATTGCTTTTTTTTAATGAAATTAATTTAAAATTTAAATTCCAGTATAGTTAACATACAGTATTATATTAGTTTCAGGTGTACAATATAGTGACTCAGCACTTCCATACATCACCCGGTGTCCATCACAAGTGCACTCCTTAATCCCCATCACCTATTTAACCTCTCCCTCCGCCCACCTCCCCTCTGGTAACTATCAGTTTGTTCTCTAGTTAAGAGTCTGTTTCTTGGTTTGTCTCCCGCTCCTTTTTCTTTCTTTGGTCTTTTTTTTTTTTCTAATTACTGTACACGAGTGAAATCATATGGTATTTCTCTGACTGAGTTATTTTGCTTAGCATTATACTCTCTAACTCCATCCATATCATGGCAAATGGCAAGATTTCATTTTTTATGGCTGAATAATATTCCGTGTGTGTGTGTGTGTGTGTGTGTGTGTGTGTGTGTAATCCATTCATTTTCTTTATCCATTCATCTATCAATCAATGGACACTGGCTGCTTCCATAACTTGGCTATTGTAAATAATGAGGTATCATAAACATAGAGGTGCATGTATCCCTTTGAATCGGTGTTTTTACATTTGGGGGGAGTACATCCCAGTAATGTGATTACTAGATAATAAGGTAGTTCTACTTTTAACTTTTTGAGAAACCTCCATACCGTTTTCCATAATGATTGCATCAGTTTGCATTCCCACCAACAGTACAAGAGGGTTCATTTTTCTCCACATCCTTGACAATACTTGTTCTTTCTTGTGTTTTTGATTTTGGCCATTCTGACTGGTGTGAGGTGATATCTCAAGGTAGTTTTTTTTTTTTTCCTTTCATTTCCCTGATGATGAGTGATGTTGAGCACCTTTTCATGTGCCTGTTAGCCATCTGGATGTCTTCTTTAGAGAAATGTCTATAAATTTCTTCTGTGCATTTTTAAATTGGATTATTTGAGGTCTTTTGGTGTTGGGTTGTATAAGTCCTTTATATATTTTGGATGCTAACCCTTTATTGGATATGTCATTTGCAAATATCTTCCCCCATTCTGTAGGTTACTGTTTAGTCTTGTTGATCATTTCCTTTCCTGTGCAGAAGCTTTTTATTTTGATATAGTCCCAACAGTTTATTTTGCCCTAGGAGATCAATCTAGAAAAATGTTGCTATGGCCAATGCCAGATAAGTTACTGCCTGTGCTCTCTTCTGGGATTTTTATAGTTTCAGGTCTCATATTTGGGTTCTTAATCCATTTTGAGTTTCTTTTTTGTTTTTCTTTTGTGTTGGTGTAAGAAAGTGTTCCAGTTTCATTATTTTGCACGTAGCTGTTCAGTTTTCCAAACACCATTTGTTAAAGAGACTGTTTTTTCCCATTGAATATTCTTCCCTACTTTGTTGAAGATTAACTGACCATATAATTGTGGGTTTATTTATGGGTTTTCTATTCTATTCTATTGATCTATGTTTCTATTTTTGTGTCAGTATCATACTGTTTTGATTACTAAGACTTTGTAATAGAACTTGAAATCTGTAATCCTGATACCTCCATCTTTGCTGTCCTTTTTCATAATTGCTTTGGCCATTCGGGTCTTTTGTGACTCCATATAAATTCTAGGATCATTTGTTCTAGTTCTGTTGAAAAATGCTGTTGGTATTTTGACAGGGATTGCATTAAATGTGTAGATGCTCTGGGTAGTATGGACTTTTTAACAATATGTGTTCCTTCAGTCTCTGAGCAAGGAATGTCCTTTATGTGTCATTTCTTGGTGTCACCTTCAATTTCTTTCATCAGTGTTTTATAGTTTTCAGAGTACAGGCCTTTCTCCTCTTTGGTTAGGTTTATTCCTAGGCATCTTATTGTTTTCAGTGCGTTGTAAATGGGATTTTCTTTTCTTTTTTTTTTTTTTAATGTTTGCTCATTTGTTTATTTATTTGTTTGTTTAGAAAGTGCAAGGTGGGGGAGGGGCAGAGAGAGAGAGAGAGAGAGAGAGAGAGAGAGAGAGAGAGGAGAGAGGAGAGAGGAGAGAGGAGAGAGGAGAGAATCCCAAGCAGGCTCCACACTGTCAGCACAGAGCCTGACACAGGGCTCGAACTCACAAATCGTGAGATCATGACCTGAGCCGAAATCAAGATTCAGAAGCTTAACCTGCTGAGCCAGCCAGGTGCCTGGGACTGTTTTCTTAATTTCTCCTTCTGCTGATTCATTAGTATATATAATGTAATAGATTTCTTCATATTGCTTTTGTATCCCTTGACTTTACTGAATTCATTCATCAATTCTAGTAGTTTCTTGGCAGAGTCTTTAGGGTTCTCCCTATATAGCATCGTATCATCTGCAAATTGTGAAACTTTTACTCCTTTCTTACCGATATGGATACCTTGGTACTTCTATTTTTAATTTTTTGAGGAAACTCCATACTATGAAAATAATTCTTCCAAAACACGAACAAAGTCTGGAGTCAGGCCGATATGGAGTTAGGCCCAAAACATCTATCACTAGCTGCGTAAATTGAGGAATTTATTTACTCTCTGTGATTCAAGTTCCTCATCTGTAAACTAAGAGTAATATTAGTTTTGTATGAATTAAATAAGAAAAAAATATGTAAAACACCTAGTACACAAAGCAATCTCTGAATTCTTTTTTATTGTTTTTTCCCCTCATAAATTTCCAGTTGCACTCTTTATAGTGGCTTCTTTCCATCAGATATGCTTGTTATTTTTCACATCTTAAAAATTCCATCTTCCCTCAGTCCAGTTTCTTTTCTTCCTTCACCTCTTGAAAGACCTGCCTATTCTCTGTGTGCTCACGTCCTCACTTCTAACTCTGTTCCCATGCTGCAGGGATTTGCCTGCCAAACTTCCTCCACTCCAGAAACAGGCCCTTCCCCAGGTCCCGTCAGCCTCCTGTTGTCAGTTCAGTGGTCACTTGTCAGTCTCTTAACCTTTCCATTCTTGGAAAGCTCTCTTCTCATGGCTTCTGCTACCTTTGTGTATGGATGCTCTCCCAGATCTCAGGTTGGGCCTTCCCAGTCGTCCTTGTGGGATCCTGTCTCTTTGGCCTTTAAAAGCCAGTCTTCCTCCGGCTTCAGTCCTTGGCCCTCTTATCTCTTGGCTCCAATAATACAACACCTCCTCAGAGAATTCCTTCCCTAAACAACGGATCTGAAACACAGAGTCATTCACTGTCATATTTTTAGCACTAGGACGAATTGAAAATCTTATTTATTGATGCGTTTACATGTTTATTTTCTGTCCCCAGAGGTTCCCCCTCTGGATTGTAACTTCAGTGAGAAACAGATCTTGCTTCTTCAGTGCTTTTTCCTAAATGCTGACAGTGAGTGACCAGTTTGATGAATGAATGAACTCTACACATTCTTTTTGAGCCATTTCTTTACTTCAGGCATTACCTGCTACCTTTATGATAATGACATCCCAAAATAAGACTCACTTAGCTCTCTCTACAGTTCTGTGGATGAATATCAACTTGCCATGAGACATCTCTCCCTGGATATATCATGATCACTTCAAACTCAACTTATTCAGGACTGACCTAATTTTCTTCACTCTTTGTAACTACTCTTCCTGCTGTGTTTCCAGCTCCTCTTCCAGCGTCCCAGACAAAAAACTAGATGTCATTCTTTACTCTTCCCTGTCCTCACCTTCTCCATAAACTCAAGCCTTGTGATTTGTCCATCTGCCTCTGAAATATCTCTGTAACCAACCCACTTCTCTCCACCCACTACCTACACCCTACTCTTACCCATCATCGTCATCTGACATCTGGGTGGCTACTACTTTGTCCTGTTTTCTCAGCTTCTGTTGTTACTACCAGCTAACTCATCTTCCGTATGGCACTCAGAATAGTTTTTCTAAAATACAATCCAACATTTAGAAAAGCAAATGTTCACTAGCTTCTCATTACCCTGAAGATAAAGTATGAACACAGTAAGACAACTTATATGATCTTCATGAACTTGACCATGTTCCAGCATGTGTCAGTTTCCAGCATCATGTCTCTTTCTTCCTCTTTCTCATATTACACTTTGGCCACTTAGTGTCCCATTCACACTCAGCTCTTCGGATTCAGTATACTTTCTCTTGCCACTGGAGCTTTTTCCTATGCCGTTCTTTTTGTCAGGAGCAGGGAGCCATTCTCTTCCTAGTCTAACTTCTATTTCATCGATGCTTAACTTAAGTATCACTACTTCCAGGACACCCTCTCTCACCTTCTAAGGATGTCTAATTGTCTCTTCTATATACTTCAAAAACCCCTATCATACCATTATATTAATTAAAAGCTAAAACAAGTAAATTTCAAAAATTCAGTAGTTTAACACAATAGCAGTTTGCTTCTTCCTTCATTGACTGTCCAGTGAAGATGCTCCTGGTTAATGGGGACAAGAAAGAAGGGCACTCACTCTGCACTTTAGGTGCCAGTGAAGATGAGAGCTGTGGAGATTTTTAGCACCCTCAGTAACTTTGAAAGCTTGACAAGAATATAGCACGGATTTCCATCTCAGGGATGCCATTGTTGCATTTTGGTCCTGCAGGGATCTGAGGACTTTCAGTTATGAAATTTTAGCTCCAACCTAAAACTTTAGTCTGTGCTGTGGTTTCATGGCTAAATATTTTGCGTAAGATAGGATGTTGAGCATTATATGGCTTAAAGAAGTATCAGTCAGATAAAAGTAATACCCCTCACAAAGGAAAGATAAATGTATGTGACAGAGTCGGGTAGGATGTTTTCTTTATCCTCATCAATATCACCTCTAACTTGCTAGTACCCTGGGTTCTCACAAGGCCCGAGGTCTAGCTATGTCTCTGTAACTCATCATATGTGAGCTCTTGAGCAGCGAATTAACTCTTTGGTCTTCGTCTTTCCGATTTGCAGCCTTTACATGTGTGATTTCCAAATATCCCTGCTGGTTCTGATTTATATTTTGTTCATTTTTTCATTCTTTTATTCATTCACTCAACAACTATTACTGAATGTCTGTTATGTATAAGGCATTGTTCTGGATATAGCAGTGAACAAAACCAGGCAAAATCCATACCTCTTGGAATTTATGTTCTATAAATCTGCTTCTTTACCATTAATGCAATACAAATTATAAGTGGTCAGAATGCAAATTTGTTGATGCCTTAGTTGATTGTGACTTACATTTCTTGATTTTTCTGATTCTTTTTTTTTTTTTTTTTAATTTTTTTTTTCAACGTTTATTTATTTTTGGGACAGAGAGAGACAGAGCATGAACTGGGGAGGGGCAGAGAGAGAGGGAGACACAGAATCGGAAACAGGCTCCAGGCTCTGAGCCATCAGCCCAGAGCCCGACGCGGGGCTCGAACTCACGGATCGCGAGATCGTGACCTGGCTGAAGTCAGACGCCCAACCGACTGCGCCACCCAGGCGCCCCTTGATTTTTCTGATTCTAAAGTGAACCCTCAATTGATAATATCCTGGATTAGTGAGGATGTAGAAAACGGAATGAGCAGTCTCTGAGCCTATAGGTACAATGTAAATTAAGTCAGCCATTTTAGAGGATGGTTTGGAGGTATTATTAAGATGTCAACCAAAATTTCAAATGTACATGTATTTTGATCCAGCAATTCCCCTCTGTGGAATATTTCTTATGTACACACCATGTTACCATTCTAAAAAAGGAAAACTATATGATTGTATCAACAGATACAGTAAAGGTGTTTGACAGAATCTCACATCCATTCCTGATAAAACTTGCAGCAAACTAAGAGTGGAAAGGAATTTCCTTAATCTGAAAAAGTACATCCTTGAAAAACTTACTGCTACACCATATGAATGGTAAAAGACTGAAAATTTTCTCACTAAGATTTGAGATGAGGAAAGGATATTATTCACTGTTACCACTTCTATTCAATATTGTTCTAAGAGATTCTAGCTAGTGTAATAAGGCAAGAAAAATAAATTATGCATCTAGTTTGGAAAAGAAAAAGTAAAACTATTTTTCTGTTTGCATTCAACATGATCATCTATGTAGAAAATCCAATGGGAACCTATTAAAAAATCACTAGAAGTAACATGAATATAGCTTATTTACAGGATAGAGGTCAATATTCAAAACTCAATTGTATTTTTATACATTAACAACAAATCATTAGAAATTGAAGCTTTAAAAGAAGTGTCATTTATAATACATCAAAAAGTAAGAAATAACTAGGGATACATTTAACAAAACATGTACAACACTTGTGTGCTGAAAATGATAAAACATTGATCAGGGAAACTAAAGAAGATCCAAATAAATGGAGAGATATGCCATGCTCATTGATCAGAAACATTAAATATTATTAAGATGTCAACTCATTGTAAATGGATATACAGATTCAACACAATCTCATTCAAAATTTTAGTATTTATTTGTATAAATTTACAAACTGACACTAAAATTTATATGGAACTGCAAAGGCCTAAAATAGCCATAATATCTTTGAAGAAGAATAAGGTTGATTTCACAACTTTTTGTAAGCTACAGTAATCAAGACAATTTGGTATTAGAATAAGCTAGGCAAAGAGATCAATGAAACAGAATAGAGTCCAGAAATGGACCCACACATATAGTCAATTGATTTTTTGACAAAATTGCTAATGTAATAATGTGGGGAAAATCATTTTAACAAATGGTGTTGGAATACTTGCAAAGAATTTATAATAGTGAGAATTAATTCTGAAAAGGAAGAATGAAACTATAGAACTTCTATACAGACATTTCAGATAATTTTTTTGACAAAACATCTATCCATGGGGGAAAGGAAAGTCTTTTTACTAAAATAAAGTGCTAGAAAAAAATTGGATATCTATATTTTAACAGCAAACTTCAACCCTCATGTCATTATAAAGAAGAAAATTAATTTAAGATGCACCACAGCCTTAAATGTAAACAATATGTACTTATACAGCTTCTAGAAAAAGAAATGTTCTTAGAGAGGGCTCCAAAAACACTAAAAATAGTTGCAAAACTATTGATAAAATGGACTTCATGAAAACTAAATTTTCTGCTATTTAAGAGCTATTGTTGAGAAAATAAATAGGCGAATCACAGACCGGAGAAAATATTTAAAATTAATATATGACAAAGGACTTGTATTCTGATACATACATGTTAATAATTGAGAAAATCCTATTTTTAAAATAGGCACAAAATTTGAACAGACATTTCACAAAAGAAGCCATTAATAGCCAACAGGCACAAGAAAAGTAGCTGAACATCGTTAGTCATCTGGAAAAGACAAATTAAAACCACAACGTGCTACAATTTCACACTCACTAGAATGGCTTAAAAAAAAAAGAAAGAAAGACTGGCAATAACAAATGTAGAGAGCATATGGCACAGTTGAAACTCTCATACATTGCTAGTGGGAGTGTAAAAAAATTGTACGAGCAACTTGGAGAACTGTTTGGCAGCTTCTTATAAAATTAAACATACATGTCCCCTATGACTCAGCAGTTACATTCCTAGGTACTTACCCGGAGAAATGCAAACATATGTTAACGAAAGGACTTATAAAATTATATTCACAGCATTCTTATTCACAATAGCCAAAAATTGAAAAAACACACATGTCAATCACAGGAGAGTAGATAAACAAACTATGGTATATTCGTGGAACAAAATACTTCTCAAGAAAAAAAAACAGTTTAAAACTATTTATGATTGCAAAATATGCCTAAATCTTACAGGTATTAATCTGATTGCAGCAAATGAACCAAAAAAGAGGACTCACCACAGGTGACCGAATTTTGTCCCCATGACCTTGGTCATATGGTTATGCTTGTGAATATGTTACATAACTTGGCAAAGGGACTTTACAGATGCAATTGAGGAAACTCATCAGTTGACTTTGAAATAGGGAGATGATTCAGGATTATCCTGGGAGGCCTAATTAAGCATATGAGCCCTTAAAAGCAGAGGCTGAAGGGAAAGTCGGAGAGGTTCAAAGCTTGATAGGAACTCCGACTGGTTTCAAGGTGGAGGAATCCATGAGGAAACTGTGCAAAGGAAATGGATTCTGCCAACAACCAGCGCTTGGAAGATGACCCTGAGCCCCAGACGAGAACTCCCCTCAGCCAACACCTGGATTTTGGCCTTGTGAGCCCCTGAGCAGAGAATTGAGCCATGCGGTGACAGATTTCTTACCTACAGAAACTGTGAGGTGATAAATGTCTGCCGTTTTAAGCTGCTCAGTTTGTGGCAAACTTTTATGCAGAAATAGGTAACTAACACGCTATGTGATTTCATCTATTTTAATTACTAGAACAGCAAAATGGATATTATCTATGATAATAAAAATCAGAAAATAGTTGCCTGTTAAAGGAGAGAGCTAGCTAAAAGGGGCACAAGGCAAATTTCTGCGGTAATAGAAATAAGTGTTCTATATCTTATTTTACACAGTGACTGCATGGTTTAGAAAACCTTCAAAATTCAATAAACTTTATATGTCCATCAAAAACAAAGAAACACAATGAATGCCCACCAGAATGCCTAAAAACAAAACGAAACCGAAACCAACCAAACAAAATACTGACAATAAGCATTGGCAAGAATGTGGAACAATTAGAACTCTCCGGCATTGCTGGCCAGAGTACAAAATGGTACAACCAATCTGGAGAATGTTTGGAGGTTTCTTAAAAAGTTAAATACACATTTTCCCCATAACCCAGCAATTCCACTCATAGGAATTTACCTAAAAAAATTAAAACTCTGTCCACAAAAAGACTTGTGCAGGAATGCCTGGGTGACTCAGTCGGTTAAGCATCCGACTTCAGCGCAGGTCATGATCTCGTGGTTCATGGGTTCCAGTCCCAGGTCAAGCTCTGTGGTGACAGCTCGGAGCCTGGAGCCTGCTTCAGATCCTGTGTCTCCCTCTGTCTCTGACCCTCCCCTGCTCACACTGTCTCTCTCAAAAAAAAAACACTAAAAAAAAAATGTTTAAAAAATATATTTGTGCATCAGTATTCAAAGCAGTCTTATTCATAATAGCCACAAATTGAAAAATAACCTAACATTCACCGGTGGGAGAATGGGAAGACAAATTGTGGTATATCCATACCATGAATACACTGTATACTAAGTGGCAAAGAACGATACGGCCACATGGATGAGTCTTCAAAATGGCATATTGAGGGGTGCCTGGGTGGCTTAGTTAAGCATCTGACTTCCTTCCGCTCAAGTCACGATCTCGCGGTTTGTGAGTTCGAGCCCTGCGTCGGCTCTGTGCTGATGCTGGAAGCCTCCTTGGGATTCTCTCTCCTTCTCTTTCTGCCTCTTCCACGCTCTTTTTCTCTCTCTCTCAAAAATAAATAAATCAACTTTAAAAAATTTAATACTAAAATGGCATAGTAAGTAAAATAATTTCGGCACAAAAGAATGCATACTGTTGATTCAATTTATGTGAAAGTCCGTGAACAGGAAAAACTAACTATGGTGATAAAAATCAGAAAATGGTTGACTCTGGGTTAGGGGGATGGGTAATGAATTGGAAAGGGCCAGTAAGAAACTTCTGGGGTGATGGGAGTATTCTATATTTTGTTTTGGGTGATGATGACACAGGAGTAAGTAATTATTAACAATTATTAGACTGATAGCATAATGTATAAGCTTGTCAAATCACTAAATTGTACACCTGAAACTAATGTAACATTGTGTGTTAACTATACTCAGATTAACAACAAAATTATTGGACCGAGCACCTGAGTTCTGTGTATTACATGTCAACTGTATTTCATTAAAAACGAAAAAAAAAAAAAATCCTAAGGAGGCAGGGATAGTATTTATTTAATCAGCATTCACTCTCTTACATAGTTAATTGAGTCCCTTCTATCTGCCCAGCCCTGTGCTGAGCTTTGCATTGGAAGACCATTTTGTTTTGACATTCTCTGTCCTGTTTTCCAGACAGATGTGCCTCACACCAGACATATTCCCTTCCTTAATGGCAATTTCATAATTTCAAACAGATCTCTATCACATCCATAGTGGAAAGCTACACATTATAAATACACTACTAACATGTAACATTTGTGTTTCGCAACAACTATGGTATGAAACAGGACGTAGCTTATTTTCCTAGGAAATGGAAATTGTGTATCTGTGAAATGATTTGATTTAGAATTCTGGGTCCAAGCAAACCTTATGGGTTTGAAAGTTTTGAGATTTACGTGAAGGAAGACAGTGAGATTCATATTCCTTTTTCACCTATTTTTATGCTGGCAGGTGTCTACTATGGATTATTTATTTACTGCTTCCACCTTTGCTGATACCATCCAAGATGTTTTTAATATTATATTGCAGTTATTATAAAGATTTGAAAGTTTGCTGCACAGTAGAGGGGTTATTACAGAGATAGAAAGTTTACTTAAAGATTCCACTCAGCCTTTGCAGAGCATTTTGCTTCAAAATTTAAAGCAGTTCAGGAAAGGAGAAATACAAACGATTAATAAACCTATGACAGATGTTAAGGTCTTCTAACAATAAAAGAAAACTAAATTACGAATTAGATACTATTTTTTTTTGCCTCTCAAATGATCAACGATTTTTAAAAGTGACATTATTCAGGTTTGGCTGGGATGGACCATAGGTTGCATCCTATGGTACCACTTTGGAAAAGCAATCTGGCATGTGTGTCTGTAGCCATCCGAAGGCAGGTGGCCCTCTCTTTTGCACACTGTTGTGTGACACTGAAACTCAATCATATAAGAACCATACAGAGTGAGGGGTGTCTTCACGGCTTTAGACACAAAAACCTCCACCCCCAAGCATCCGTGTCGAGGTATTAAATAGGGATGCCTGAAAAGATTAACTATATTTATTGAGGCATTGTTTATAATAAAAAATGGGAAGTAATCCACATGTCCAACAATAAGGAATTGGTTAAATAAATTCTGATGCTTCCATACAGTGGAACAGCACACTTCCATAAAAATCACGTTTTCAAACAACAGCTAAAGACATTTGGAAATGCTTATGATACAGTATTCAATAAGAAAGCAGGATGCAAAAAATTACATACAGAATGATCTCAATTTTATGTGCATCCGTGCAATCGTGCTCCCAAGGAATATACACACATGATACTATTTTAAATTGAACCAAAATGTTAAGAAAGCTCTTTCTGAGTGATGAGATTATGGGTAATCTGTAATTTTTCTTATAAGTTTCTGTACTCCCTGAATCTTTGTTATGAAACCGTAGCTTTTATAGTACATTTTAAAAATCTGGACCTATACAGAGTAAAAAGTTCAAATTTCCAGCCTACCTCCCTGTACAGAGGTGATGGTCCAAACCATTTTCTGTGCCCTTGCATATGTCTGAAGTTGTATATCCATATTAAAAAATGACTTCATTGAGGTATAAGTTACATATAATAAACTGCAACTTTTTTTAGTTAATTTATTAACAGAGGAGACAGCATGAAGGGGAAGAGCAGAGAGACGGTGAGGAGAGAATCCCAAACAGGCTCTGCTCTGTGCTGTGAGCACACAGCCTGAAGCCAGGCTCCCAGGAACCATGAGATCACAACTTGAACCAAAACCAAGAGTCGGACGTTTAACCAACTGAGTCACCCAGGAGCCTCTAAACTACCTCTATTTAAATTGTACAGTTTCATAAATTTGACAGATGTGCATCCCTGTTCATAATTAATGAACCATAATTATGGCACCATAATTAAAACATAAAACATTCCTATCACCCCCCCACACAAATTTTTTCACGTCCCTTGGCAATCCAATGTTCCCTCCACTAATCGATTTTTTGCTACCATAGATTAATTTTTTTCTAGAACTTTATAGAAACGAAATTGTACAGTATTTAGTCCTTTGCATTTAGCTTATTTTACTCATCATTATGGTTTTGAGAGTCATCTATGTGGTTGTAAATAGAAATAGTTCTTTTTTATTGTTGAGTAGTATCTCAATGCATAGATATACTACATTCTGTTTATGTATTCACCTGCTGAAATACTGGGGTTGTTTCTAGTTTTTGACTAATATGAGAGCTCTGCTTTACCATTTAGTGCAGAAGCTTTTTATCTTGATGAAGTCCCAAGAGTTTATTTTTGCTTTTCTTTCCCTTGTCTCAGGAGACCTATCTAGTAATATGTTGCCACGACCAATGTCAAAGGAGTTAACTGCCTGTGTTCTCCTCTAGGATTTTGATGGTTTCCTGCCTCACATTTAGGTCTTTAACCCATTTGAAATTTATTTATGTGTATGATATAAAAAAAAATAGTCCAGTTTCATTTTTTGCATGTTGCTGTTCAGTTTTCCCAACACTATTTGTGGGAGAGGCTGTCTTTTTTCCATTGGATATTCGTTCCTGCTTTGTCGAGTATTAGTTGACTATGTGGCTGTAGGTCCATTTCTGGGTGTCATATTCTGTTCCATTGATTCATGTGTCTGTTTTTATGCCAGTACCATGCCGTCTTGATTACTACAGCTTTGTAATATACCTAGAAGTCCGTAATTGTGATGCTTCCAGCTTTGCTTTCCTTTTTCAAGATTGCTTTGGCTATTCGGGGTCTTTTGTGGTTCCATACAGATTTTCGGATTGTTTGCTCTAGGTCTGCGAAAAACACTGGTTGTGTATTGATGGGAATTACATTAAATGTGTAGATTGCTTTGGGCAGTATGAACATTCTATTTTTCTCCCAGTCCATGGGCATAGAATGTCTTTCCATTTCGTGGTGTCATGTTCCATTTCTTTCATCAGTGTTTTATAGTTTTCAGAGGACGGATCTTTCTCCTCTTTGATTAGGTTTATTCCTAGGCATCTTATTACATTTGATGCAACTGTAAATGGGATTGCTTTCTCAATTTCTCCTTTGCTGCTTCAATATTAGTGTATAAAAATGCAACTGATTCCTGCACATTGACTTTGTGTCCTGTGACCTTACTGAACTCATTCATCAGCTTTCGCAGCTTTTGGGTAGAGTCTTTGGTGTTTTGCTTTGGGTAGTATGGACATTTTAACAATACTCATTCTTCCAATCCAGGAGTGTGGGATGTTTTTCCATTTCTTTGTCTCATCTTCGATTTATTTCATAGGTGTTTTATACTTTCCAGAGCACAGATCTTCTATCTCCTTGGTTAGGTTTATTCCTGGGTATCTGATGGGTTTTGGTGCAACTGTAGATGGGATCGGTTCCTTGATTCCTCTTTCTGCTGCTTTGTAATTGTTAATTACATGTATACTGGATGATTTGCTATTTTCCCACAGGTGTTTTAAAACAAACTTTCTTTTTTTTTTTTTTTTTTTAATTTTTTTTTTTTTCAACGTTTATTCATTTTTGGGACAGAGAGAGACAGAGCATGAACGGGGGAGGGGCAGAGAGAGAGGGAGACACAGAATTGGAAACAGGCTCCAGGCTCTGAGCCATCAGCCCAGAGCCCGACGCGGGGCTCGAACTCACAGACCGCGAGATCACGACCTGGCTGAAGTCGGACGCTTAACCGACTGCGCCACCCAGGCGCCCCTAAAACAAACTTTCTTAAAGGAATAGTTTTAGATGACAAAAAAAGTGCAAAGATAACATAGTTCCCATATACCCCATATCCGATTTCCTCTGTTGTTAACATTTGGGCCATCTGTGGATCTGCTTCTAATAACATTATTTGTATCTTGACTTTGGGTCACATTGTCCTATTACTGTCAGTAGCTCATGATATTGTTGTTTTATACTGGCCATGTGGTCTAATAGAGCAACAAGGATGGAGGTAAATAATATTTACTCCTACTGTGCAGCATGGATCCTGCTCGTTTAGTCCTCTGTGTTTGAGGGGCTGGTCAACCTGATCTTTAGTTGGGCGGGTTTCAAGCTTTGTTGCAAGTTTTTTGATTCAGTTTATGACTGGTTGCATGAGCTTCAAGAGTGGGATCAGGACTTTCCTTTTGGTATGTCTTGAAACCCTAGAGCCTGCAAGACTCTGGAAATTTCCTCAAGCTTCACAGGCCAGCTCCCAGATTTCCAAACTATGGAAACCTGTCTGTGCTTTATAACCCAGCCACCAAATTTTGGGGGTTGTTGTAGCATTTTCTTGCCCCCCCCCCCCCGCCCCCACTCTGCCTCTTCATCATAGAAGTTTGGGATATCTATTTCCAGTCTGATGCCCTCCCCCCAGCTTCCAGTAGGCAGCTGCAATGTGTTGAGTAAGGGCCTGCTGTGCCTCCAGTAGGGGGCATTCCTGTCAGTTCTCCTGCTTTGCCTCAGTTTCTACAGGCTGCTTCCTGGCCCCCGGTGAGAGCCCGTGCTCTGAGGAGAGAACTCCTCTCAGCTTTGCTGGCTACACCCAAGCTTTGCAAGCCAATGCCTAACAATCAATGAAATTCATGTACCTAAGAGAATCTCTCTTCCCGCTCCCGGTCAGCTTCCACCTCCAGCAGGCTGCTTTCCTGTACTGGGGAAGCCTTGATGTACCTCTCGGGGATATTTTTTGGCACCCCTGCCCTGGCATGAACTTTCAGTGTACTCAGCCCATGTACTCAGCACAGGTATCATGCCTGCCCACATACGATCATTGAAAGTGTGTTTACAGATAGGCTGGTCTCTCCCTTCCTTTGCTATATCCCTTCCAGACTGCCCTAGGGGTGAAAGCAGTGTGGGACTCCTCTTCTAGAAAGTACCTGATTCTTTCTAACATTTAGTTAATTTAGTTATTTTTGCCTCACGAATTCTCTGATGGGTATAAAACAAGTAAACAAAAACAGCAACAAATCCAACTATGATTTTTTAGCATTTCTGGCCTGTTCTTGTTAGGGTAAGAGTGACAGACTTGAGGGGTTTCTGAGTGGTTCCATCAGTTGAGTGTCTGACTCTTGATTTCAGCTCAAGTCATGATCCCAGGGTCATGGGATCGAGTCCCATGTGTAGCTCTGGGCTGAGCGTGGAGCCTGCTTAAGATTCTCTGTCTCTCTTTCTCTCCCTCTGCCCCTCTCCCCCACTCACTCTCTCTCTCTAAAAATAAGATAAATTGTAAAAAAGAGATGAGTTACAGACTTGTAACTTTCTGCATCTTATACAGAAATTAAGTCTTGTCCCCTCATTAGATGTGCATTGTCCTGAGGGGGTAGGTTGTATACCTGTCACAAGGTTACCTGAAATACACACACACACACACACACACACACACACATTCCTTTTAAAAGTGGCTAAACAATGCTTTAAAGCCTCAAAGTTCAACATCCATACTAATGTAAAGGAGCTTAAACTTCCCTTTGTCTTCAAAAATGCCCTCTAGAATCTCTCATATTAGTGATGGACTTTATTCACATAATTCTTTATCCAACAAATGCTTGTTGTGTGCCTACTGTGTGCTGGGGGCCATCTCAGGGCCTGAAGGTACAGGATAAAAGTCCCATGGAGCTTACATTTTAGTGTACTTGTAGAAAAATAAAAGGATCATGATTTAGATGGGAGAACTCCCACAATGTACAAGTTCACCATGCTCTAACATTGGAAACAGCCATTTCAGGAGCCAAATTATTAAGGATAATTTATTCCAGATCTCTGCTGAAATAAACAATGCTTCTGAGTTCTGTACAAATGTGTAGCCAGCAGGGAGCCGCCTGACTCCATCAGTTTCTAGGCATCTTTCAGCAAAGTCAGAGCTCCACAAGGAAAGCCGAGTATTCAGGGCCTCTGTGCATATGCAGGCATGCCCTGGGGTCTCAGGCTAATGAGGGGATTACACTCCTCTTTGTGTGCCATTATTTCATTGGTGACAGACTTAATGTGGACAGCAATGCTCACTTAATAAGCAATGCAGTATAATTTAACAGGAGTTGTGAGTGTACGTTAAAGTGAAGCTTCATCTGCAATTTGAAGAGCTTCATGTCTATGACAGAACAGTGAATGGAGAACTCACCTAAAAATAGTGACATCCCGAATTATGTTATTACATTCAGTTCTTTTACTTAAACTTCTTAGACGACGAAAAGTGGAAAAATATATTTCATGATTCGGGTATAATACTAAGAGCTTAAACTAGAAGATGGTACTATTCACCGAACGTATCACAAGACATGAAAGCATGTTTACTCACACAGTTTTAGCTTACCAACTGAATCAGGGTCATGCGTAATTTGTATTGATCCATAGCTGGCTACAGGCAGAAATCAGTGGCTGTGTGTTATGCATAAAATATGACTCTATCATGCAGATATGTATGCAGACGTACATGATGGAATTTATGAGTGAGTATCATATCAGTACATAATGATGCTGTGCCTGAAGGTAGTCAGGGAAATAGATTTTCAATAGACTCTGATGTAGCTTTCCTCTGGGTGGGGAAGAATTAATTAGATTAAGGTCCCTTCAAAGTTAGAGATGTTTTCAACACCATTCCTTCATCCGGCCAGCACTGGTGTTGTTCACATCATGCTAGGATCTGGGGATTCACAGATAAATAGAAAACAGTATCTGCTCCCAAGGGGACACAGTCTAGTGACAGAAAGTGATGAAAAACTAAGACTTAGAGGGATCTGGTAAGTTCCGTAGTAAAAGCATGAGCAAGGTACTCTGATATGGAGAAATGGAATCTCTCGACTTTTCCTGAAGATATTAAGGAAGACTTTGTGACAAAGGTGTCATTTATTTGGTCTTACAAGAGTCAGTATTTGCCAGACAGACAAAGGGAGTAGATAATTTCAGCCAGGCGGGCAAGTTCATGTCTCTTTCTTCACTTTTCCTTAACTCCCTGCCATTTGGCTTTTGTCTCCGTACCTTAAACTATTCTGTCCTGAAGGACACCAAGCCATTAACAGTTTCTCGGGCTGCATTCTCTCCTTGACCGTTCTGTCTCGTTTCACTTTATTAACCACTATCTCCCTCACGCTTCTTTAAACAGATTCCTCCTTTTGGAAGAGCACTTAACCTGAAGTATGAAAATGACTGCAGGCAGTATTGGTTAGGATTTTATTGTGTTAATCAAAGTGAGAAATGATAGGGCCTGACCCGAGACTTGGAGTGCTAATACAGAGGGGGAATAGGTTCTAGAGTGATTCGAAAAACAGACCCTAGGGAGGAAGGGCAGATTGGAAGTACACTGTGGGAGGTGGGTAGGGTATGACCCCACCAGACTGGACTTAATGTCTTAGAACCTTGACAGAGCACTTAACTTCTCTCTCAGACGGGCTGTCATCCCTGGACACGTTATAAAACAGCTCCAAAAAATAATGTTACTCATTTCTTTAATTATTTTTAAAACTGTCTTAAAACACACATAACAAAATTTATCACCTTCCCTATTTTTAAGCGTGCAGTTCAGTGGCAACAGTTACATTCACATTGTTGTGCCACCATCATCACCATCCATTTCCAGAACTTTTCTCGTCTTTTACAAAACTGAAACCCTGTATTCATCAAGCAATAACTCCCCTAGCAACCACCACTTACATTCTATCTCCATGGATTTGACTGTTCTAGGCACCACATATAGATGGGAGTCATACAGTGTTTGTCTTCTGATGATTCACTGATTTCACCCAGCACAGTGAAGCCTCCTGGTTCATCCGTGCTGTGGCACGTGTTCAGATTTCCCGCGAAAGCGGAACAATATTCCATTGTACCTATTTAACGGATTTTGTTTACCTGTTTAATCATCGATGGATACTTGTGTTGCGTCCGCCTTTTGGTTATTTCCTTGCTTCTTAAGGCTGAAAATAACATTTGAAAGATGCTTATACTATTCCATACTGAAAATATCTGCAAAGTACCCATTCTTTAGAAAAAGCATAAATCTGTTATTTTTTTTTTTTCTTACTAACTCACATCATGGAAAAAAAGAGGAAAGCACCAAGTTTGATCTCAACCAGCACAGATTTCTCAGGATCTTCACCTTCTATTGAGTCTGTTCTCTCTGCTTTGCCCTTTCTTACCTTCTATGATATCGTTAAGAAGAGATTGGCTGTGGGGCGCCTGGGTGGCGCAGTCGGTTAAGCGTCCGGCTTCAGCCAGGTCACGATCTCGCGGTTCGTGAGTTCGAGCCCCGCGTCAGGCTCTGGGCTGATGGCTCAGAGCCTGGAGCCTGTTTCCGATTCTGTGTCTCCCTCTCTCTGCCCCTCCCCTGTTCATGCTCTGTCTCTCTCTGTCCCAAAAATAAATAAACGTTGAAAAAAAAAAAAAAAAAAAAAAAAAAAAGAAGAGATTGGCTGTTAAATAATGGTTGGAAGAGCCGACGTGTATTATGATCATTGCTTGATGGTCGGTGCTTGTTTGTTTCAGTTACATCTTTGCCAAATAAAGCAACGATGCACAGCTTTTCTTGTATCTTAATTCCCTCATCTGGTTTCAATTTTCTTCTGCCAGAGGGGTATCTTTCACAGTAGTTCTTTTAGCAAGGATCTAGTAAATGTCCCAGGCTTTGTTTCTCTGAAAGTCTACTTTGCCCTCGCTCTTGAATGAAAATAATAAGACCATAGCTAGACCTGTGACAGTGAAACTTCAGAACGCCAAAGACAAAGAAGTCTAGAAACTTAAGAACTTCGATATAGACATTTGAAACAGCATTACAAGTTAGCAGTCTTGAGGAAATTGGCTATTCAGACAGACGAAACACCTAAACGTCAGAAAGCAATATTGTAAAAGTTTGGACGAGAATAGAAAAATAATATCTTTATGGCATTAGAATAGAGACGTAATTATTATGTAAAATTCAAGAGCATAAACCATGAAAAATATAATATACTTGAATATCTTAAACTTTAAAAAAATCCTCCACCCAGTACCATATAAAAGTAAAAGTAAAAACAAAAACAAAAACAAGACAAACAAAAAGTAAAAACAAAAACAAAAACAAAAACAAGACAAACAAAACAGAAGTGCAAAAGCAAGATGCACACTAGGATATTTGCATAGTACACAGAAATTGTTAGTATGTAAAGAATTCCAACCAATCAATAAAAAAAAAAAAAAGCCCAACAGCCCAATAGAAAACCTGGACAGAGGATGTGAATAGGCAATTTACAGAAGAAGAAACATGAGTAATCAGTAACCAGGTGAAACGATGGCTAGTCTCACCAGTACTCAGAGCAATTAAAACTAAAACAACCTTGAAATGCCCAAGACACTCATTGGCTTGACAGAGAATACATTTTAACCTGACAACACAGAATGTTGGTGGAGATGTGGGAGAAGAAGAGCTCCTGAAAATCACTGGTTCTAGAGTAAATTGCTACACTCACTTAGGAAACAACTTAGCACTACCACAGGAAGTTTACTGGGGAGTGACCACAGGATCGACACCTGTAAGGGAACGAGAGGCGCTGAACCGGCAGAGGGGCAAGTTGAATCGCAGCTCAGCTGCAAAAGAGTCTGTGTTAATTCCACGGGGTGGTCTGGAGCTGCCTCTCCCTTCAGAGTTCCCCTGCATTGAGGCAAGAGACCAGGTCTTTCCATTGGCTCTCCTCCCCCATTCAGATGCTCCCAGGCAGGAGGTGTGACTTTGGGCCAGGTATCCCCCTTTGGCCAATGGAAATTTTCAGAGAGGGAATCAACCATGGCCAACACTACCAAATAGAGGAAAAGTACCTTGCATCTGACTTCAGCTCAGGTCATGATCTCACAGTTTGTGAGTTCAAGCCCTGCGTTGGGCTCTATGCTGACAGAGCAGAGCCTAGAGCCTGCTTGAGTTCTATGTCTCCCTCTCTCTCTCCCGTTCCCCCGCCTCAAAAATAAATATATTTTAAACAAGTTTAATAAATAAAAAATAAAATGAGGATAAATAATAATAATACCTATTCTATTCTACATGTCTCCCAAGGTTATAATGAGGATACAAAGAAGCATTGTGTGTAAAAATAGCTGGTAAATGGGAAACAAATATTCTGTAATAGTACAAAAAGTTTTCCATTTGTAGTCAGCAGGGCAGTATTGGTGACTTGAAATCTGTTTTCTTTTCTGAGAATGTATCATGACTATTGCAGCCTTCAGGCCTTCCCTGGCCTGGAATGGCTTCTCCTCTTTCCTCCACATAGTGAAGTCCTCAGTGTCCTTCAAGCACACTTTCCCCACTAAGGTGCCCTTCTTTTGAGCTTTTCTGAGTCTCTTTAGTGGAGTTTGTGGGATCACTATTGCATACTATCTTTCTCTGGCCATTGCTTTAGGTCTCTTTCTCCCTTGTCAGGGACATTATTTTATACACCTTCTCCTCTCACAGTACATGACAAAAACAGCGGACTCACAGTAAGTAAATGTTTGTTGAGTAGCGTTAAAAGGTAAACTGAGACCTATCAAAATTTTTAAGAGCATGAGCCAAAATTAATTCGAATCAGGAGGTAGCCAGGAGGTAGAAAGGAACTCTGAGGAGCCATACAAAACGAAAGACTTTTACAGCCAATGTAGCAGGATCAAGGAAATGACACTAGGCAAAAAGGATGCTGGTGATTGCAAGATTATTTTCCTTTGGGGGAGAGCATTGTTCCATCCGGCAGTCTACCTAACTAGTACTGACCAGGTGATTCCTGATTGGTTCAAGATTCCATTTCTGGGAGAAGATTCCATTTCTGTAATTAAGTCTCAGTTTGGTGATGGGGGGCTTAGCATAAGCAACTCCATTTTGGATGTGGTTTTTTTTTTTTTTTTAATTTTTTTTTTACATTTATTTATTTTTGAGAAACAGAGTGAGACAAAGCGTGAGCAGGGGAGGGGCAGAGAGAGCAGGAGACACAGAATCAGAAGCAGGCTCCAGGCTCCGAGCAAGCGGTCAGCACACAACCTGACGCGGGGCTCAAACCCACAAACTGTGAGACCACGACCTGAGCTGAAGTCGGACGCTCAACCGACCGAGCCACCCAGGCGCCCCTGGATGTGTTGTTTTTAACAGTAGTTTAATAATCTCTGAGTTGGCTTGTCTCCATTCCCAAGAGCCCATTATGCATATCACTTCCCAATTTTTCACTTAGTGATGTCAAGTTGGTAGCTTGAAAGTGGCAGTTCTGGAAGCGTTTCTACCACAGGAATTGGCAAATGCTACAAATTATAGCCCCATGCTCTACCATAGCCAACTGTTGACATTTATCAGCACACCATCCACGAAGGTTCTGCATGAAGATGGTCTGCAACGGAGAAGAGAACACAGTTCCTAAGATGGAGTCACAGCTGGTAAAGGGTGCAGAAGGGTGGCCTGAGCCTTTAAAGATAGCCTGCACTGGGGTGCCTGGGTGGCTCAGTTGGTTGAGCATTCGACTTAATTTCAGTTCAGGTCATGATCCCAGGGTTATGGGATCAAGCCCTGCATTGGGGCTTAGGATCCTCTCTCTCTCTCCCTCTGCCCCTCTCCTCGACTGTCATTCATATATATGTGTGTGTGTGTGTATATATATATATATATATATATATCCATATTACAAGTACATGTGAGAAGGCTGCCTGATCTTTCTCCTTGAATTCCACTGATGCCCTCTTTTAATCAAGAGTATTACAACTATGATAGACATATAGGAATAGGGGAGGCAAGGTATTTTTATCATTACTGTCAGGGGTGTAGAAACAAAAAAGCAGTTTAAAAAAATCTTTAAAAATATAGGTGGGGGGAAAATATAAAGGTTTGACCAAACTGTACAATTACACAATTAGTTATGGGGGGAAATGTGATTGCTGGGTCTTCGTATTTTAGCCTTACTATTCATGGCATTGAATATGTTGGCATATAAGAGATTTTGTTTAGAGTGAATAGGAAGTGAGAGAGGATATAATCTCCTGGAGGGTCCAAATGACAGCCTAAAGAAGGAGGGCATGGCGACCAGCCTGGGGTGATCAGGAGGAGAGTAGGTTGGGGCATGATGCACAACCTTTTCTACTAGGTTTTTCAGTCCCTTTTCTTAATGCCAGTTATCCATTACCTAAGGCAAGATAAAATAGAGATTTTCCCCTCAAATTAGGGAATAGGGTTAATCTAAATCGTATGTTCCCCTTTTATGAATTAATACACTTTTTTTTTTTAAAATTTTTTTTTTCAACGTTTATTTATTTTTGGGACAGAGAGAGACAGAGCATGAACGGGGGAGGGGCAGAGAGAGAGGGAGACACAGAATCGGAAACAGGCTCCAGGCTCTGAGCCATCAGCCCAGAGCCCGACGCGGGGCTCGAACTCACGGACCGCGAGATCGTGACCTGGCTGAAGTCGGACGCTTAACCGACTGCGCCACCCAGGCGCCCCTAATACACTTTTTAAAGGCATTGTAAGAGAAGAGTACTTTTTGGCAAACCTCCAGCCAAATGCCTATCAAGATAATGCTTTCCACATAAGTTTAAATCTTCAGTCACCTGACTGATTTCAATGTAGAAATTACAGTATCATAACCTATCACCCTTAAGGGTAAAATCAAGAATAAATAAAGGCCAGCCTTTTGGTCCAACCACTTCCCACTCAATGAGTGATCTCATTATTGTCAAAATATTGGCCTACAGTTGTGGGCATCTGTGCTGCTGTGCACAGTCTCGTCCTCACTGCCACACAGGAAACAAGGGGGGGGGTCCCTGGGCAGTGCAACATAGCGCTGGGATGGTGCCCGTTGTCTCCTTGCTCCTGCTCTGCTGTGTGGGCACTTGGCTGCAGCTCATTTTCCCTGGGAACTCTCATTTTCTCTGAGAAACCTTTCCCTCTGTAAAAGAAACATGAGTCAAAGAGCAGAAAAGAAATTGAGGTGATGGAGGAGAAAAGCAAGAAAGGGAAGATGAACTACAGAGTGTGGTTTGAAATGCAAAGCCTGGATAACAGAAAATTAAAACAGACTAGAGGAACACAAATTTAAAAGCTTTGGAACAAAGTAATCAGAGAAACCAAATTTTAAATCTGGAAAAAGAATCATCTGATTATAACAACGGGAGATGGAGACTAGAGCATCCTGAAGTCTCCTTGATTACAGAGAAGGCAGAACTGGACCAAAGCATTTCCGATGGTCGTTTTATGTCGTAAGGATGGTCACTAAAATTTTAAATGATGAAAAATAGCCTTGTAGAAGAAATCAAAGAACTCGTGTGAGTTAATATGGACCTGCCTGAATGAGTTAAATACATTCCCTCCCTCCTAGTGCCCTGCAGTAGTCAGCTTTCCAATTCTACGGGACCATGACAATCTCAGCTATGCTTGGGATTCTTTCACTTTATAATGTTGGTACCAAAGCCTTATAAAATGCTGTTTGTGTAGAGAACTCAATGATGTTAAAAAAGCAATCATTCGTAAGAAAAATTCCGAAGGGAGCAGTAACACGAAATGATGAAAATGCCAAAGATATGAAAAATAAAGACAATTGTTACAAGACGCAATAGCTCTGAATGTTTGCTTTTATGTGACAGATGTTTTTAACCAAAGCTCAACGTTGGCTGTTTGAGTACACTTATGATTTTAATTTGTGCTCTATTCCCTTTTCATATCGATGTCTACTTACAACATCTGTGAAGGCTCTGTAACCTGAATTTGACAGGGGAAAGTGAACAGACTGCTTTTGGAGTGTTTCCATTAAGTCCACATAACAGACTGTTAACAAAAATCTTAAATAGCTATTCTAATCATCAACAGCAATCTTACACAAATTAAATTAGACCCAAAGGGCCCGATTAACTTTAAAATGCCTTACAGGCATGTAACATAAATTTAACTTTTTTTTTTTCCTTTGGAGAAGAAATAGGATTTTTCAGTGTGAGTCAGATATACAGTTAAAAAAAAAAAAAAAGCCAGCATGCATGTTAGACTCATAATAACGTGGAGACAGGATTTCATTTTCTTTATCAGGAAACCACACTTACGTGCATAGAAATTCAGTTAGGCCGCAACCAAGCTCCCTGTTTACATGCAAAGTAGGTGCATTGAATGAGGTCTTATTGCTGAAGAAAAGAGGCATGTATCAATTGGCCTTAACGTTAAAACGATGCCATGAGCAGAGGTAAAGCTGAGCTAGAATTTCTGCGGTTCGTCAACCCCACCTACCAAGAAATAGGCTGAATTCATGATTTAAAGCATAATTAGACCATGAATCAAGGAAAAACCATTAAAAAAGATATCTTCCCTTCTCTGCTTTAGCTAAATCCCCAGGGGTCTGTCCAAATTCATTTCTTGAATTTTCACTTATCCCAAATCCCAGCCAGCAGGTTCACCGTCTATATATTTAATAGCCTCCATTCCTCACACACGTTGGATACCTTCTCTGAGGCAACTTCCTTCCAGCTGCATGAAACATGTGAGTTCTGCCCAAATCAGTAGCGGCAAATGAGAAACTTCGTATTAAAGACCATAAACTGTCGGAATTACCAAAGCTACATTTTGGACAGCCTATTGGTTTGAGGAAACCGTGTCCTTTCAACTCTTGGAAAACTATCACGGACCACCTCCTTGGCAGGCAACACCCCCTGTGTTCTGGTGCCCTCAAGGTAAGTGTTTTCAACCACTTGGACATGCTCTCTTCTCCCCACCTCTCCAGATGCTAGGCAAGAGTCTTGGGAGACGTTCCTTGCCTGCAGAATATTCATCGGTACCTTACAGTACAAAAGTGCTTTTCAGAAACCTACCCTCTTCCACACATTGCTGGGGGCTTTGACCGCCACCTGGATCATCAACAACAGAACCCGATTAATTCAAGTTCACGTCAATGGCCGTCTCCCAGGCACTGTGTTGGGCACATAATCTGAGATGAGATAGGCATGAGGTATTTCATGCCTCTGATAGACCAGGAAGCAAGTAGCTCCCGTTGCCACTGGCAGCCAAACTGGGACTAGAAACAGAACCAGAACCAGTCTTAGGAGGAGACTAAGGCTTCTCTACCTTCAGGACCTGGGTATAGAAATAAGCATTCTGGTTATTTATGCCAGGTGGAGTCAGGCATTTTGATTCCTCACAGTCGAAAATACTTGGGGCACCGGGGTGGCTCAGTTGGTTAAGTATCTGACTCAGTTTCAGCTCAGGTCATGATCTCCTGGTTTGTGAGTTCAAGCCCCGTGTTGGGCTCTGCACCAACAGTGCAGAGCCTGCTTGGATTCTCTCTCTCTCCTTTATCTGCCCCTCCCTTACTTGTGCGCACTCTCTCAAAATAAATAAATCAACTTTAAAAGGAAAAGGAAAAAACTACTCCACTGATTTAAGTGGTCTTCTGAGCAATTTGTACACCAATATCTCAGAAGTTTTCCTAGAATTCAACCACGAGTCCATAAGTGCTGGACCAAAGAGGCTCTAAATAGCAGACAATGCGCTTCATATTGTCTCCATTCTCCAGTGTTGGAGAACTGATTGTGAACCGTGTGTGTGCGTGACTCTCTAGGACTGAGTTCTTTTCCCAAGAGACTTCCTCATGCAACTAGGCCTCTTCTGCCCACCTGTCAGATATGTCCAGTGATACCCTAGAATATGCCAGGTTAAACTCAAGCTAGAACCCCAGGTACATAAATAAATATATTTAATGTATTTTCATACCAAGTTTGAACTGAAAAATGTTGTTTTGTTTTGTTTTCGTTTATCAGACTTAATTCCCCTTCGTTTTAGATAAAACCTAGACTGGAGAAGTGACTTGACCTGACTTGAGTCCGGAAACACTGAGGAGGCACAGAGGTAGGACAGAGACCACATTTCCTGCTCTCCACTCAGTGCTCAGCCTGCTGCTCTGCAATCCTGAACCTTCGAGCATAACCCTCGTGCCCTTTTCCAGTAGCAGATGAGCATTCTACAAGCATTTTTGGGGGATCTGAAGTAAAACTGTTGAGGTTCTATATTTTAGGAAGTCTGAATTTTTCATGGCTCTGCCATGTTAAAACTGTTACTGCTACTTTCCAAGAAATTGTCCTCGGATGCAATGAAAATTTAAAGAAATACTAACTGTCAGGAAAAGAGTTTTAAGCTCCAGGTTAAAGCTCAGACTAAACTGAATGATAAGAAGGTTATTCAATCATACCTAGGCTTCTTTCCTTCAGTGTGTTCTAAAGTAATTAAGAATAGTCATTTAACAATAACAAAAATCCCAAGTTTTAACATAAAAAAGAAGCAGAGGGGCACCTGGGTGGCTCAGTCCCCGGGTTAAACTTCCAACTTTGGCTCTGGTCATGATCTCCCAATTCGTGGGTTCGAGCCCCATGTCGGGCTCTGTGCTGACAGCTCGGAGCCTGGATCCTGCTTCGGATTCTGTGTCTCCCTCTCTCTCTGACCATCTCCCAACTGCGCGCGCGCGCTCTCTCTCTCTCTCTCTCAGATATCTCTCTCTGTCTCTGAATAAGTAAACATTTTTAAAAATGCAGAAAAACATGCAGACCTTTTATGTTGTACCTAATCCATACGAAATATTTAACTGTGAAAATTGCTGCCAAATAAATCCTGGACACACGCTTTTCAGTACATCCCTGCCCGACTCAAGAGCACACCCAGGCTCCTTTCCCCTTCCATCCTTAATTCTAGAATTCTCTGGCTGGTTTCCAAAGCATTCCGTGACCACACACCACTAATCAACCATCTCACTTCATCACCTCCCATGTCCTCTGAAGCATCTGCATGATAGCCAGAAGCCTCCATAAACAACATTCTCTGATACTCATGAATATTCCTCCCTCAGGTCTGAGCCCACATTTAGCTGACATCTGAAATGCCCTCAACTCTCCTGTGATTGTTCAAGCTCCATCCATCCCATAGGGACTCATCATAAACCCCTCCTCAGTGACAGTGAACCCAGCCCATAATCTTTCCTTGCGTTCAGAAGTACTTGCCGTTGATTATCAGTCAGTGTGTTGTTTTTCTAATTATTTCAAACATACGAGTCCTTTCTAAGTTGAGCGTACACTTTTAAGGATAAGCAGTAATGTTACTCTTCCTATATTCATTCTGCAGAGCACTTTGCACAGTATGGATTTCTAACGCTCCTCTACAAATGCTTATTGATGGCTGAGTAGAAATAACCTGTAGTACGGATGAAACCACACCTTACCCTGCATCACGGATGAAACCACACCTTACCCTGCATCACGGGTTCCCCAGAGCCCTGGTCACCACTAGTCCGTTGGTGTATGACAGCTTGTCATTAATTAGTACAGGCTCTTATAAGGGCTGAGGACCAAGTTTCTTGTTCTCTTCCTCGGTGTTCTTCCTGCCGTGCTGTAGATTCTGAGATCTGTTGAGATCTTCATGCCTGGAGAGTTCACAGACCAAATCTCAAATTTCAAAGGACACCTATGACATTGATAATCCTTTCTAGTTCCAAGTAGGCTAGGATCTCGGCTATTTCAGCAAAGCTCTTGTTCTCCAAATCCCCAGGCAATCTTGAATGTCTTGCAGAGATATGTAGTTATTTCTAATGTCTAATCTAAATCTCTTTGGCTGCAACTCAAGTCTGTTGCCTTTATCCCAACCCTAAGTGGAAACAGGGACCAGGACTTTCTTTGCTGAAAAGCATGTCCACATCATATAACTGATTTCTTTAAATGTTATTTACCAGCCTGTCTTCTTTACAAATTAAGGATGTGGTATAGTGTTTTATATCTGGTCTCAGTTTTGTTTTTTTTTAATTATTTAAAAATGTTTGTTATTTATTTTTTATGGAGAGAGAGAGAGAGCATGAGCGAGGTTGGAGCAGAGAGAGAGGGAGACACAGAATTCAAAGCAGGCTCCAGGCTCTGAGCTGTCAGCACAGAGCCCGACGGGGGCCTCGAACTCACGAACCGCGAGATCATGACCGGAGCTGAAGTCGGACGTTTAACCACCTGAGCCACCCAGGCGCCCCAACAACAAATTATACTTTAAAAAAATAATAATAAAATACAGTAAAATCTTGGGGAAAAAAAGACATTCTAAAAATTTGTGTGCTATCAACAAATTCTTCATTCTTGAGAAATCATTTTGTACTTTGTGCTTTAAAGGCTCAAAATCTTTGGATAAAATTGCCTGTTTAATCCAAAGTGAATCACAATTAATAATCACTAATGATTTTTCTTTTTGTAATTATTCTCAAGCAACTATTTTGGGTTTTTTTAGACTTTAAAAAATTTACTTCCCCATCCATTAACAAGCATTTACTGAGCATTAATTATATGCCAGGTCTTGCTATGGGAAAATAAGACAAGATAGACAGAGCCCTTGCCTCATGGAGCTTACAGACATTAAATAAATATGTAATCACAGGGCCAAGCTTTCACTACCACTGTAATAAGTGCTCTCCAGTGCCCTTCTTCTTAGTCCTCACGTAATGTGGCTTCTTTTCCTTCAGAACTTCATTGAAATTGTCATATCCTCTGAGAATCCTCTCCCTACCTGCCATGATTATCTGGTTTGGTTCAGAGCCCAGATTTAAGAAGCTTATCACAATTTACTATTATTGAGATTATTTATTCTAAAAAGTCCATCATCCTAACTAGACTATAAGCTCCACAAAGACAAAGGGCCTGTTTTATCGTGTTCTGTTGTCTTTGCTGTCACTTGCTAGCATGATGCTTGGCTCGCAGTTGGAACTCTAAAAAATATTTGCTGAACGAATGGGTAAGTGAACCAATAATAGAAAGAGACCTAAGAAATGAATAGGCTCTGGCCAAAGAAATGGAGGACGTGAGAGGCGTGTTGGGTGGGGGTGGAGAGAACGTTCCTGTCAGAAGGAGCAACCTGTGTCAGGTCCTTGAGGGTGAAAGGAGAATGGCATGTGGCAGGAACAGAAAGAAGACCAAGGAACCCTGGCATTACGGGAGGAAAGTAGTGGGCAGCTCAGCTTCTCTTGGCCCTGAATATCAAACTGAGGACTTCAAATTTTATTTGAATCATCATTGGAAGCCACTGGTGTGGTTTAAGTAGGGAAATGACTTGTTCAGCTTTTCTTTGTAAAGCTGCTCTATCCAATATGGCAGCCATTAGCCCGGCATGGCTACTTAGATTTAGATTCATTAAGAATAAACGAAATTAAAATTTCAGTTTCTCAGTCGTACAATCCACATTTCAAGTGCTCAAAAGTCACAAGCGGTTAGTGGCTATCTTAACAGAAAGCACAGTTAGAGTGCTCAGTGGTTCAGAGGACGATTCCACTTTACT
This sequence comes from Puma concolor, assembly GCF_028749965.1. Classification (NCBI taxonomy): domain Eukaryota; kingdom Metazoa; phylum Chordata; class Mammalia; order Carnivora; family Felidae; genus Puma; species Puma concolor. The sequence goes on from NC_141667.1 coordinate 221,694,829, forward strand.
GTAAAACTTGAACCTAAAAACCTAAATGTGAGATGTGAAACCATAAAACTTCCAAAAGAAAACATAAGCAGTAATCTCTTGTACATTGGCCTCAGCAACATATTTATGTGTATGTCTCCTCAGGCAACAGAAACAAAAGTACGAATAAACTGTTGGGACTGCAGCAAAATAAAGTTTTTTCTTTTTTTTTTTTTTTTTTTGCATAGCAAGGGAAACCAATAAAAAGGCAACCTATTGATTAAGAGAAGATATTTGCAAATGATGTATCCAATAAGGGGTTAACATCCAAAATATGTAAAGAACCTATACAACTCAACGCCAAACAATTAAATAAATAAAATAAATAATCCATTTAAAACTGGTTAGAGAACCTGAATAGACATTGCTCCAAAGAAGACATACAGGTGGCCACAGACCCATGAAAAGATGCTCTATATCCCTCATCATCAGGAAAATGTGAATTGAAACCATAATGAGATAAATCCTCTCACACCAGTCAGAATGGTTAGTATCAAGAAGACAAGAAATAACAAGTATTGACAAGGTTGTGGAGAAAAGGGAACACTTGTGCACTGTTGGTGGGAACGTAAATCGGTGTTAACTACTATGGAAAACAATATGGAGTTTCCTCAAAAAATTAAAAATAAAAATGCCATATGATCCAGTAATTCACTACTGGATACTTACCCAAAGAAAACAGAAACTCTGATTTGAAGGGATACATTCACCTCTACAGCATCATTTACAATAGCCGAGATATGATGATGAATAGATAAAGAAGATGTGGTATATATATATATATATATATATATATATATATACACACACATATATATATACATATATATGTGTGTGTATATATGTATATGTGTGTGTGTGTGTAATGGAATATTACTCAGCCATCAAAAAGAATGAAATCTTGCCATTTGTGACAACATGGATGGACCTAGATAGTATTATGCTTGGTGAAATCAGTCACACAGAGAAAGATAAATATCATATGATTTCACTTATAGGTGGAATCTAATAAAGCGAATGAACAGGCAAACAAAAAACAGACTCAACTACACAGAACAAACTGATGGTTGCCAGAGGGCAAATGGGTGAGAGGATGTGTGAAATAGGTGAAGGGGGTTAAGGGGTACAAACTTCCAATTGTAAAATAACTAAGTCACAAACAAATAAACTGGAACCTATCCAACGGCAAATGTAAGAACTTTTTTTGCAGCGGAAAAAAATATTTATAGCCCCGATTTAAAACAAATTTTGAGTTTTGACAGAGCAATTTAACAGTTCAGAAAAGGACCCGTGCTTATAAGCTCATAAAAAGAAGCTGCTCTCAAACATGTTGAGAATCCGTCAAAACATTTTGAGATACAGTTCTAAAATTTGTATTATCTAAAAACAAATATATCTAAAGACTGGTCTGGAGATAATGAACAGGAATCTATTAGCAAATTTACTAATTAGGGTTACATCTATGCTTTTATGGAAACACTAAATATTTGTTTATTTGAAGTCAAATCTCTTTAGCCAACTACCACGAATATTGGCTGCCTGTCAAAAATGATGTGCCCAAATTTCATATGTTTTACATCTCCTAGTAGTGATCCAGCCCACGCAGTATTTTTATATAATGACAGCTGTCATGAAAGCAGAATATCGTATATATACCTTGGATTTTGATTAATGAGCTAATGGTAGTTCCCGGTCAAAGTCATTAGGCCCTGTGTGGTGTCTGGCATGCTCAGAGTTGATGATGTCGAGGACGTCATCCATGTGTTAGGATGTAGCTAAAATGAGCACATTACTGACAGCCATGCTTTTTCAACGGCAGATCACAACCTATTACTAGGGTGTGAAATTAATTTAGTCAGTGCTATCAGGGTTGAATAAAGAACAGAAACCTAATAGACTAGAATTAGAGTCCATTGAACGTAATGCAAGTAAGTATTGGTTTGGGAAAAGTTTCAGTTGTGTGTCTGTCCCGTGACTGCTGGGTCATACTGTAGAATGTATTTCTTACTGTGGGTTACAGTGAAAATAGGTTTTTCATGTTTATTTATTTTTGAGAGAGAGAGAGAGAGACACAGCGCAAGTCGGGGAGAGGCAGAGAGCGAGAGAGGGAGAGGGAAACACAGAATCTGAAACAGGCTCCAGGTTCTGAGCTGTCAACATAGAGCCCAAGGCGGAGCTCGAACCCACAGACCGTGAGATCATGACCTGAGCTGAAGTTGGACGCCTAAGGAACGGAGCCACCCGGGCGCCCCCAGATGTTACCTTTTTTAATGAGGCCTGCTATGACTTCTTTATTCAGGACTGCAACCCGCCTCATACTCTTTCCTCGTAACCCCCCTTTCCCTGCTGATTTCATTCCTCCATTGTACCAGCCACCCTCAGTTGTACCATAGAATTTATTTATTATGTGTATTGTTTGCCTTTCTCCCTCTACTATATGTAAACTTCAGGAAGGCAGGTATCTTTGTCCCTTGTATTTACTGACAACCAGAGCAGGGTCTGGCACATAGCAGGTGTCAATAAATATTGTAGAATTAATTTAGATTGGGCCCACATCAAGAGAGACCAAGCATCAAATTCAAAATTACCAGATGGATTTTGCATTCATAGGTTATTTTCTGCATTTTATCAGAAACTTCTAACCCTTCTTAAAAAGCAGGCATTCTAACTTACATTTGCTCCTTATAAGGCTCAGTCCACATTTGGTTCTATAAGCCATTAGACCAAGAGCCTCCACTAACTTCTTAGAATCCATCCCAGAGGAGTATAGCATAAGAAATGAGCCTCTGGTGATAATTTATAGATTTAATACAGCTAATCTAGGTAAAATCATCAAAACATGTGCCTCTGCTGAACGCGCTTATTTATCCAACATGGAAAATGAAATAGTAAAGGAGGTCAGAAAATAAATTACAGTGTCACGTGGTTTACAACTTAAAACTTAAGGAGAAAAGTAACCGGATCAAGGTGATGGGCCCTGAAATTTTGGTTCCGAAGCCACCCAGTTCAGGGAATAAAGGTCCCCAGTTCAGGGAATAAAGGAGTTGGCTCTGCCACCCAGGTAGGAGGGTTATGTTCTTGGTACATTTCATTTATCTTGCAGGGACTACTCCTGGCATCTAAGGGAATCACCAATGCCTTTTTGTACTTATTCCAAAACAAGTTACCTTGATCTGCTTAGTGTTATGAGCATCATATATGAAGTAGTTTCCATTTTTAAAAAGCTGGGAGATGGTTGGGTCACCTGGGTAGCTCGGTCGGTTGAGCGTCCGACTTCAGCTCAGGTCATGATCTCGTGATCCGTGAGTTTGAGCCCCGCGTCGGGCTCTGTGCTGACAGCTCAGGGCCTGGAGCCTGCTTCGGATTCCATGTGTCCTTTCTCTGCTCCTTCCCTGCTCACACTCAGCCTCTCTCTCAAAAATAAATAAAGATTAAAATTTTTTTTAAATAAATAAGTACATAAAAAATAAAAAGCTGGAAGATTGTGAAATAAATAAATAATTTCTGGAAGAAATGGTAGAAATATCATTTTGGGTTTGTGCATGATTGCAGTATGGATGCCATTTATAAAATGGCTCACAGAAGACATATTTGATGTTAGAAATAACAAAAGGAGGAGACTTCAAATAGATTGACATCATATAAATAGCAAAAAACTCCAAAACAAGGGCACCAGGGTGGCTCAGTAGGTTAAGTGACCATCTCTTGGTTTTGGCTCAGGTCATGCATGATCTCATGGTTTGTAGGATCGAGCCCCACGTCAGGCTCTGAGCTGACAGCACGGGGCCTGCATGGGATTCTCTCTCTCTCTCGCTCTCTTTCTCAAAATAAATAAATAAGCATTAAAAAAAAAAAAAAAAAAAAAAAAACCCTTCCAAAACAAAATATAACCAAACACTTCACAAAAGGGATGCCTACACATTTGGCCACTTATTTTAATCATTATCTTAATTTGTGCTTATTTATTTACCACACTGTTGTGAGAAACTTAAAGCTATATTATTTTTCCTTTTGTCCCCAAATCTATCCCCCCTTCCTCCCAATCTGTACTGATATTTGAGGAATTTGAACATAAACTCAACTCGAAAGCTTTCTTCTATCTCAGTGTTTATCTCCAAAGCCAGAAGAATTGCACCAAATCTTATTCATACTTCTTAATATTGTTTTTATTTTAAGCTACATTTTAAATAAATGGAAACATGTCTGCATGGTTCCTGTCTACAAGAAAGATGACAGAATCTGTTTCATTACAGGCTTGTCACGGTTCAGTCAATATTGCCAAAGCTGTGGAATAAATATTGCAGCCTTTCAGGGTAGGGCAATTCTTTCACATCTTAAATCAATGTTAAACTTTTAAAATGTCTCTGTTTTTTTTTTCCCAACTCCAGAACAAGGGGTACTTACTTGGTTACAAATTCTTCACCTCTTGGCATGATCTTGATAAGAAATACATGGGATTAGGGGTGCCTGGGTGGCTCAGTTGGTTAAGCATCAACTTCAGCTCAGGTCATGATCTCACGGCTCATGAGTTTGAGCCCGGCATCGGGCTCTGTGCTGACAGCTCAGAGCCTGGAGCTGTTTGGGATTCTGTGTCTCCCTCTCCCTTGGCTCCTGCCCCACTCACATTCTGCACTCTGTCTCTCTCTCTCAAAAATTAATAAATATTAAAAAAAAATTTTTAATAAAAAAAGAAATACATGGGATTCATTTGTTTTGTCTAGAGGTCTTGATAGGTTTTTTTTTTTAGTGTGTTTCATATTTACACTAAAACGTAGAAAAAATACATGAGCACTTTTAAAAGATAATCATTTTATTAATTTAACTAAGTTCTTAAAGAATTAGGGATATTTATGAACTAACAACATTCATTTGTTCTGTCTTGAGATCTAGATGATTTTTTTCGTAAATTTTCTTCATGGTTATGCTAAAAATAGAGAAGTTATAAGCTCTTTTAAAGGACAGTCTTTTTATTAAGTTCTTAAAGGATTAAGGATATTTCATGGACTCTGAAGAAGACTCTAAGACCTAAGAAAAGTTACATAGTCAATGTAATTACAAAGCTTAATGTGAGGGATGCCTGGGTGGCTCAGTTGGTTAAGCATCCTACTTCAGCTCAGGTCATGATCTCATGGTCTTGTGAGTTCGAGCCCCTAGTCAGGCTGGGTGCTGACAGCTCAGAGCCTGGAGCCTCCTTTGGATTCTGTGTCTCCCTCTCTCTCTCTGCCCCTCCCCTGCTCTCTCTCTCTCTCTCAAAAGTAAATAAACATTAGAAAGCTTAATGTGAAATTAAATATCCTGTAGAAGATGCAGAAGTTCCTCTTTAATCAATATTACTAATTTTTGCTGTTGAGCAAAATGTCGGGTGGACGTCACACTACCAGGAAAATTGTTCATCTTTGGTGATGCATTAGTCATATTTGGCAGTTGCAGTTCCTGTTTTCAGATGGTCGGACAGGATGAGTTCCTAAAATATCTCATTACTATTTGAAGAATATTTTACTTGTAGGCAGAGGGCAGCAGAAATGTACTGCTTTGATGTAATCAGTGAACGTGTATCCTCAACCCTCCTAATTGTGAGATCATTGGTAAAGGTAATCGAGACCAAAAGGGAGTAAGAATGTTATTCTTTAAACAGATTGGGGGTGGGGGGGAGGGCCCTGGGTGGCTCAGTCGGTTGAGTGTTCAGCTTCAGCTCAGGTCGTGATCTCGCGGTTGCTGAGCTCGAGCCCCGCGGCGGGCTGTGTGCTGACAGCTCAGAGCCTGGAACTTGCTTCACATTCTGTGTCTCCCTCTCTCTTCTGCCCCCCTCTCCCCAGCTCATGCTCTGTCTTTCCCTCCTCAAAAATAAATAGCCATTAAAAATAACAACAATTACTACAAAAAAAACAGGAGGAAGCACAGAGTAAAATGAAACTAGAAATTAATAATATATTTTTAGAGTACATTATTTATTTATTTAATTTCAAGTTAGTTAACATACAGTGTAGTATTGGTTTCACGAGTAGATCCCAGTGATTCATCACTTGCATATGACACCCAGTGCTCATGCTAACAAGTGCCCTCCTTAATGCCCATGACCCATTTAGCCTGTCCCCCACCTACCTCCCCTCTGGCAACCCTCAGTTTGCTCTCTGTATTTAAGAGTTTCTTTTTTTTTATATATTAAATATGATTTATTGACAAATCGGTTTCCATACAACACCCGGTGCTCATCCCAATGTATTTAAGAGTTCCTTAAGCTTTGCCTCCATCTCTGTTTTTATCTTATTTTTCTTTCCCTTCCCTTATGTTCAGCTGTTTTGTTTCTTAAACTCCACATGTGTGAAATCATATGATATGTCTTTCTATGACTGACTTACTTTGTTTAGCATAATACACTCTAGTTCCATCCACGTTGTTGCAAATGGCAAGATTTTATTCTTTTTCATCGCCAAGTACTATTCGCGCGCGTGTGTGTGTGTGTGTGTGTGTGTGTGTGTGTGTACCACTTCTTTATCCATTCATCAGTCAATGGACGTTTGGGCTCTTTCCATATTTTGGCTATTGTTGATAGCACTGCTACAAACATTGGGGTGCATGTGTCCCTTCAGACCCGCATTTTTGTATCCTTTGGATAAATAGCTAGTAGTGCAATTGCTGGGTCATAGTGTAGATCTATTTTAAATTTGGGGGGGAACCTCCATACTGGAGGTTCTGGAATCACATTCCAGAGTGGCTGCATCAGTTTGCATTCCCACCAACATTTCAAAAGTGTTCCCCTTTCTCCTCACTCTCACCAACATCTGTTGTTTCCTGAGTTATTAATTTTAGCCATTTTGACAGGTGTGGGGTTGTATCTCATTGTGGTTTTGATTTGTATTTTCCTGATGATGAGTGATGTTGAGCAGCTTTTCATGCGTCTGTTAGCCATCTGGATGTCTTCTTTGGAAAAGTGTCAATTCATGCCTTCTGCCCATTTCTTCACTGTCTTATTTACTTTTGGGGGGATGTTGAGTTTGATAAATTCTTTATAGATTTTGGATGCTAATCCTTTATGTGATACATCATTTGCAAATATCTTCTCCCATTCCATCGGTTGCTTTTAGTTATGTTGTTTCCTTTGCTGTGCAGAAGCTTTTTATCTTGATGAGGTCCCAATAGTTCTTTTTTGCTTTTTTTCCCCTTGCCTCTGGAGATATTTCTAGTAATAAGTTGCTGCAGCCGAGGCCAAAGAGGTTGCTGTCTCTTTTCTCCTCTAGGATTTCGATGGTTTCCTATCTCACATTTAGGTCTTTCATCCATTTTGAATTTATTTTTATGTATGGTATAAGACAGTGGCCCAGTTTCTTTCTTCAGCACCATTTGCTGAAGAGACTTTTCCCATTGGATAAACTTTCTTGCTTTGTCAAAGATTAAGCTGGCCACACATTTGTGGGTCCATTTCTGGGCTCTCTATTCTGTTCCATTGATCTATGTGACTGTTTTTGTGCCAGTATCATACTGTCTTCATGATTACAGCTTTGTAATACAGATTGATGTCTGGAATTGTGATGCCTCCAGCTTTGGCTTTTTTTTTTCAACATTACTTTGGGTCTTTTCTGGTTCCATTCAAATTTTAGAATTGTTTGTTGTAGCTTTGTGAAGAATGCTGGTGTTATATTGATAGGGATTGCACTGAATGTGTAGATGGCTTTGGATAGTATAGACATTTTAACCATATTTGTTCTTCCACTCCATAAACATGGGATGTTTCTCCATTTTCTTTGTGTCTTCTTCAGTTTTTTTCATAAGCTTTCTATGGTTTTCAGCATACAGATCTTTTACCTCTTTGGTTAGGTTTACTCCTAGGTATCTTATGGCTTTTGGCACAATTGTAAATGGGATCAATTCCTTGATTTCTCTTTCTGCTACTTCAGTACTGGTGTATTAAAGAAGCAGATGCAACCAATATCTGTACATTGATTTTACATCCTGCAACTTCACTGAATTCACATATCAATCAGTTCTAGCAGTTTTTTGATGGGAGTCTTCCAGTTTTCCATGGACAGCATCACGTCATCTGTGAAGAGTGAAAGTTAGACTTCTTCTTTGCTGATTTGTATGCCTTCTATTTCTTTTGGTTGTTTGATTGCTGAGACTAGGACTTCCAGTACTATGTTGAATAATAGTGGTGAGAGTGGACATCTTTGTCATGTTCCTGATCAGAGGGGGAAAGCTCTCAGTTTTTCCCCGTTGAGGACATGGCCTTCGTGATGTTGAGATATGTTCCTTCTATCCCTACTTTCTTGAGTGTTTTTATCAAGAAAGGATGCTGTATTTTGTCAAGTGCTTTTTCTGCATCTATTGAGAGGATCAGATGGTTCTTATCCTTCCTTTTATAATGTGGTGTATCACATTGATTGATTTGTGAATATTGAACCAGCCCCGCAGCCCAGGAATAAATCCCAATTGATCATGGTGAATAATTCTTTTAATGTACTGTTGAATCGGATTTGCTAGTATCTTGTTGAGAATTTTTTCCTGCAGCTTCATCAGGGATATTGGCCTGTAGTTCTCCTTTTTAGTGGGGTCTTTGTCTGGTTTTGGAATCACGGTCATGCTGGCTTCATGGAATGAGTTTGAAAACTTTCTTTGCATTCTACTTTTTGTAACAGTTTGAGAAGAACAGGTATTAATTCTTCTTTAAATGTCTGGAAGAACTCCCCTGGGAAGCCATCTGGCCGAAGAGTCCTGTTTGTTTGTAGATTTTTGATACCTGATTCAATTTCTTTGCTGGTTATGGATCTGTTCAACTTTCCTATCTCTTCCTGTTTCAGTTTTGGTAGTAAGTTTCTAAGAATTTGTCCATTTCTTCCAGATTGCCCAGTTTGTTGGCATATAATTTTTCATGGTATTCTCTTATAATTGTTTGTATCTACGTTATTTGCTGCCTGTGTGGCTCAGTAGGTTGAGCGCCCGACTCTTGCTATCAGCTCAGGTCATGATCTCTTGGCTCTGAGACCCAGCTCCGTGTTGGGCTCTACACTAGTGTAAAGCCTGCTCGGGATTCTCTTTTTCTCCCACTGCCCGTCTCCCCACCCCTCTCTCTAAAAACAAAATAAAAATTTTAAAAAATATTATCCAATTAAAATATTAATCACACAATTTAGAAAATACACCAAAGAAAGAAAGAATGAAAGAACAACTCTGGTTAGATTTTAGCCACCAGTCTTTTATTTCTGTTATTCTTCTTAGTTGTGACCATACTTTCTGTACAAGTTTGTATCCTGCTTTTGAACATAAATATTTAAATGAAAAGTAGCCGATATTTGAAACATTTCTCAATTTATTGACTTGCTAGGTAATTCATGGCTTAAAAACACACATCTCAAAAGCATTGTACTGTTGAAATATTAGTATTATATGAGAGTAAATTAAATGAGTAATGAAGACATCAAGTTATCAAAATTTTCTGAAGTGTATGATAATTGCTTCATCTGTCATGCAGCAAACTATGTAATTATCTAATTATCTGATTCATGTGATCACGGTAGCCTATCTTTACAGATAGTTCAGGCACAAAAGTATATTTTGGAGTTTGAGTTGCCTGAGATTTCTTGCTACCTTGATTTTATGTAAATATATATGATGTTTATAACTCTATATGCACACACAGACTGGAATGTGTAAGCCTAGTGCCAATAAGCTTCAGCCAAAGACTACTAGAAACACACCTGTAGTTGAACAAGTTCAACTTGTCACTTGTTGCAGGGAGGGTGAATACACGCCATGGGAAATCATGGGTCTTAGTAAGATAGTGTTAGAAGGAAGCTTCAGTTGTGTGACCCGGGGGAGAGCCTAAGGAAGCAGACATGGCCTCCAGATTGGGTGCTGTTGGAAAGTGGGGCAATTCTGTGATTGAGGGTCTTAGTTGAATCTCATCTACAGGAAGGGAAAACTGGAATGAGGATAAAGCTGTACACGGTAAAGAAGTAGCAGTCACTCATTTGGTCTAAGAGAGGGGAGGTGTGTGGCATTTTGTGGGTGGCACAGTGACCTGTTTTTGTCTGTGCTTGGGCCAAAACCATGAAGTGGTCTGGCTTTGTCTCATTTTCTTCTGGTTTCAGGGCAGGCTTGTGTGAGGCTGGTATTCTGGGAAATTGTTTTTGTCTCCTGGCAGAGAGAGTCACACGGTCCAGCTGTGAGCCCCGGGCCAGCTTCTCAATGTCAAGGGTGGTTCTTCTTCCTTTCCTAATAGCTTCAGTCATTTTTCTTCTAGAACTGGCAGATCTCACTAGTTTACACGTGCCACACTGCCCGTCTGCAACAAGTATAATCCAATTTTAGGTTGGGTTGGATAAGAGAGTGAACATAAAGGAAACATTCTCCCCAGAAAGGATGGTTCACTACTACTCATTGGTCCCCTTTGTAAACAATTGGCTCTTTTGAGAGCTGATCCTTTCCTCCTCCCCAGCTTATGCTCAATGTTGTCTTCTCTGTTGTCACTAGATGAACACTTGGCAACAAGACAAAAACAAGGCAACAATCTTTTCTTATGGTAAAAGTGATGATAGATGTGAATTTTCATTTGCATTTTGTTTTGAAAGAAGCATTCTCATAAGTTTTTAATAATCTCTAAGAGAAAGAAATTGTTTCTCTGCGCCTTAGCTCAAGGATTTTGTGCTCTGGTCACCACTAAGCATTGCTACAGGTCATTTGATTCTGAACGTCTTCCTCCCAGTTCCTTTTTTTTTTTTTTTTTTTTTAAACTAGAAAATGAACATCTCTTGCTTTTGGCATTTAGAAGAGCTTCTGTGATTCTCTATTGAATTCTCTACTTGCTGTTTCTTTCTTATTCTTTGGAGAATGACCTGCTTGACTTTTTGCATGTTAGCATGGGCTAGTATAAAAATTAATTTCTGGAATATTTTTTGGTATATTGGAAAATCCATGTGTTCTTGTTTGTAAAACTTAGAAATACCAGAAGCCACACTGTTACCATTACTGCCTATTTATCTACATACATATTTATTCAAAAGATATATGCTAAGCACATGGTGTGCCCATAAGCTTCGTCCTAGACATTGGACACCAGGGCAGGAGGGAGGAAGGGTGAAGAGCCATCTAGGGGTTGGTATTCCTGCTCGGTCACTTGCTGGTTGGGCATGCTGAGCAATTAGTTATCTCTCTAAATTTACATTCTTCCTCTGTACAATGTGGGGATCCCACTAATACTTCCCCTTAAGGCTGCAGGAGGATGGAAAGAGATCATCTGAGTTAAATGTTTAGTGCGGTGCTGTCACGGTTAGTACTAAAAGAAAGCCATTGTTATTTTTAGAGGATTAAATGGTGAATAACTAGATGCTATCCTTCCTCAAGGAACTGGTGGAGGCTTGGGCTCCCCTACCTAGTGATGTACCTGGGAAGACTGGAGGCATCGCATTCATTCTTGGGGAGGGTGTTGGGGGGCAGCAAGACGAGTGCTGTAGAGAAGGAATTGCCTAAATAAGACCTGGTGGGTGAGTAAAAGTTGGCCAAGCCGTGGTGGAGAGTGAGAGAGAAAGTGAAGGAATGCGGCTAGTGGAGAGCAGGGTGTCCCTGCAGTGGGAACACAGTGTCAAATGCTCGATGTGACAAGGGCAGTTCCTTGTGGCTAGACTGTGGACAGGGAGGGAGGCAGTGGGAAGTGTGGTTGGAGGGGCAAGTGAGGACAAGATCTCAAGGTCCCTCTGTTCAAAGCTTAGTATCTTGGACTTTATTTATCCTGAGGACAATAGGACTCTGGAGTCAGTTTCCTATATCACCACTGGTACCCCTTCTAAGAAGGTACTCAAATTAAACATTTTAAGTGGATAAAGGAAATCGTTGAGAAATGTTTGTTGGAACAGATTTTTAAAAAATGTTTTTATCCCTGGACCGAAATGCCAGAAAGTAAATTATACTCTCATTCATAAAACATAGTGACAGTCGCCCATGTGTGCCCTGGCTCCTCTCTTATTTGACTTTTCTTGCCCCCTCATTCTTTACTTGTCCCTTATCCCATTACCCTCCATTTTGAAGATGCCATTCCTTATGCGTTCCATCCATGGTCTTAAAACTGCATGTATCCTTTTAAAAGATACAATGTTTTAAGTGGGTTTTATTTTTTGATGTTTATTTTTGAGAGAGCCAGAGAGCGAGAAAGCATGAGTGGGGGAGGGGCCGGGAGAGAGACTGGAGACACAGAATCTGAAGCAGGCTCTAGGCTCCAAGCTGTCAGCACAGAGCCCCACGCGGGGCTCAAACTCACCAACGGCGAGCGAGATCATGACCTGAGCCGAAGTCGAACGCTTAACCCACTGAGCCGCCCAGGTGCCCCTTATGTGGGTTTTTGATTTATCTACTTGGTATTCTATTAGTCCTGCATCTTTTTTTTTCTCTTGATATGAAGCATCCATGTTGCTGTGTGTACATGTAGTTCATCATATGAACATCTAGTCCATTGCTTTGAACTGCCGCAAAGTCCATGTATAGTATGCACTGTAGCATTATTTATAACAGTTTGAAATAACCTAAATATTGCCCACTAGGGAATGGCTAAGTAACCTTGGTACATTAGCAGTATGAAATAATGCCTCCTTTAACAATACTCTGGATGCCATGGGAAACATGTTTATATAATGTTAAGGGAGAAATGCAGACAAAATTGTCTTTACTCTGCGCAAACTACCTCCTGATAAATACATATTCATACAGCCAATGGCTGGAAAGGATCAGAGAATGAAAATAATTCTGTATGTCAGAGCAAGGGAACTGTGGGTAACGTTTCTCTTGTAGCTGTTAACAGCGATTATGGTGTGCCTGGGAATTTAGCCTACACACGCTTTTCCCCTAGTATAATCTTGGGGGAGGGAAGAGATCAGAGCAATACTAATCTGCCGCCTGTCCCAGCGTTGGCATCTGGATGTCCCTCCTGAGGCAGAAGGGTGTGTCCTCCAGTCAATTTCAGCTGCATTTGCCACCACCACTCCCCATGGGAAATTGGACTGAAATTAAAACTCCTTTCAGAAGGCTGAGATAGATGGAGTTCTGCCAAAGTTAACTATCTTCAAGAAAAGTGAAGTGCATTAAGCTATGTAAAATATTATTCTTCCATTCGTGCAAAAAGACACGGACTTGTACGTGCATGGAAAATTTTTGGAAGAACAGACAAGAAACTGTTAACAGTAGTTGCCCATGGGGATGGAGATTGGGGATCTGGGGTAGGAGGCAGACATATTTTTCTTTACAGTATAAGAGAAGTATTTATTATTTTCTTTTAAGAAACCCTGTACCAGGTACCATTTTCAATTAAAATTTTATTTTTCAAAGTTTAAATCACCAAATTTCATGAACTTAACTTTTAAACATCGCTTTGATTAAAAAAAAAAAACAACTTTTTTTTACTTTATTTGTTTAGAGAGAGAGTATTGGGGGGGGGGGGGGTTGTGCAGAGAGAGGGAGAGAGAATCCCAAGCAGGCTCCACACTGCCAGTGCATGCAGGGCGAACTTACCAACCCTAAGATCATGACCCGAGCGGAAACTGAGTCCCACGCTTAAGAACTGAGCCACCCGGGTGCCCCTTAAATATTACCCTTTTAAAATGTCTTACATTTTTAACTCATTACAAAGATTCTCCCCAAATAACAAATTCGTATTTTGAGCACCTCTTTTTAGTGGTGAGAGCTAAGCCCAATTCGAAGACTACTTACAATGCATTATGAATCCACAAAGCACAAAATACTGTGACCTCAATTCCAACGCAGAATGCAACCGACAAACAAGATATACTAACAAGAATGACATCAGGATTAGAATCTGATGGCAGTTGTCCTTAACACGGATCTGCTGCAGGCTTTTTCCTCCACGCTTGGTGTTCGCGCTCCCCAACCCTCCGGGTGCGGCGGCCTCATCCGTCCCGGCACCCCCCCCCCCGACCCCCCGCTCCCGGGGCGGGGGCGGCCTCGCTCGCTCTCCCACCTGGGACTCCTTCCGCCGCCGTCCGCGCCACCACTTCGCGGGCCGAGGCTCCCCCGCCCGCCGCCGCGTCCCAGGGTGGCCGCCCCGCGCGCCGCGTCACTCCGCGCCCTCGGTGAGGACCTACCACTGGCCGCGCAGCGGAGGGGAGAGGGCGCGACCCTTCCCCTGCCGGCGGGCGACGCGCCACCACTCGGGTCGCCTCGGCCTGGCGCTAAATTTAAAAACGTTCACAGGCGCGGCCGGCTGGCTGCGGAAACGAAAGTTAATTCGTCCCGCGGGCCGCCTCCCGGGCTCCGCCGGCCCCTCCGCGCGCCGCGCTAGCGGGGATACACCCTTCCCCCGCCATCTTCCGCCGGCTCCGGGCAGGTCCCGCGCTCCGCGGGTGAGGCCTGCTCGCGCCCCGCGAAGAAGGCGGGCGGCAGGGACGGCATGGACGGCGGGGACCGGGCTCGCGCCCGGCAGCACGTGTTCCTGCTTCCAGGTAAATACGCCCGCCCCGAGCGGCGGCGCGCCTCGCCCGGACCTCCGCCCGCGCGGTCCGGCGGCGGCGGCGGCGGCGGCGCGCGGCCGGACTTCCACCTGGGGCGGCGGGGCGCGCCCCACGTCGGCTCTCGGCGCTCGCGGCCCTGCGCGCGCACCCCAGCGGGTCCCACTCCCGCGCGGAGCCCGGGCGCCGCGGGCACGGGCGCTGCGCGTCCCCGGGCCCCCGGTGTGGGACCAGATTCTCTCCCCGACGCGTCGCACCCGCTCTTGGTCACTCCTTACAGCTGACTGCGGGGTTTGCAACCCAACGCCGAAAGCGCAGAAACGGGCCGAGCGTTATTTCTCCCGCTGCGGTGGGCTGCAAGGAGCGGCCCAGGCCTGTGGAGAATGACGCGGGCTCAGGGTCTCGCGGCACGCTGTGGGGCCCGGAAGTGTCTGTTTCGGGGGGCAGTTTGCTGTCCCCCTCTCTCTCCCCACCCGGCAGCTGGCCCAGCTCTGGGTTCCTACTGGATAGGATCCAGTGAGCCCGGAAAGGCCTCAGACGCTGTGCACCTTTCTAACAAGGCCCAGATGATGGTAGGGGTTAGGACAAGTCTTCAAAGAAAGTCAGGTGGGTAGTTAATGAAGTGATGGAGCCAGGCCCTTTGTCAGCCTCCCCTAGGTGGTGAGGGGCCATCCGGGGTCTGCAGAGGATTGGAGAAATAGATACCGCACGCGATGGGCTCCAGTACGTGTACACCCCTGTCATCATCCCCCAAGTCAAGATGTAGAACTTTTTCAGCAAGCTCATGCTTGCTGCTGGATAGCCACGGGTCAGTGCTGACCTTTGTCAGTAGAGATTTGTTTTGCCTGTTTGGGTAAGTGTGTACTCCTATAGGTCTGGCTTCTTTCACTCAGCAGTATTTCTTGAGATTCATCCATATTATGTGTAGCAGTGGTTTGGTTTATTGGTCGATTTGTGTTTTCATTGTTGTGTGTATTTTATTGTATGAATATCCATACTGTTTATTTCCTCTGCCGTGGGTGGACATTTGGATTGTTTCCACTTGGTAACTATTGTGAATTGCACTTTTTTTTTTTTTTTTTAATTTATTTATTTTGGGAGCAAGCAGGAGAGAGGGAGAGAGAGAGAATTCCAAGCAGGCTGTGCACTGTCGGCACAGAGCCCAATGCGGAGCTCAAACTCACCAACCTTGAGATCATGACCTGAGCCGAAACCCTAGAGCCAGATGCTTAACTGACTGAGCCACCCAGGCACCCCATGAATTACACTTCTAAGAACATTCTTTTATGAGGCTTTTGGTAGAAAGAGGCACTCATTTCCCTGGCGTGTGTACCCAGGAGTTCCCATTGCTTCATATCTTCACCAGAGATTTGTATAGGCAGTTTTTTAAAAATTTTGTATTTGAGAGAGAGAGACAGGGAGAAAGGCAGAGAGAGAGGGAGAGAGAGAGAATCCCAAGCTCAACATGGGGCTCCATCTTGCGACCCTGAGATCGGGACCTGAGCCAAAATCAAGAGTCCGACACTTAAACAACTGAGCCACCCAGGTGCCCGGAGATGTATATATACTAAAACCATTAAAGCAAATTTCAGGGTTTTGATAGAATCTAGCAAAGGCCTACTCGTATACATGTTTTACATTAGAAAAATCTTCTTCTTGTTTTTTCACATCAATTCAGTGAGATTTTAAGGGTAGGAACTCCAATTCTTTCACAATCAAGTGCATTATTATTATTTGGATACACACAACAGCTGCTGATAATTTGGGTTTCTTATTTTGTTCTGTTTAATTGGTATTGACATTTTCATTCTTGAAAATGCATATATCCTCATCGTATTAAACACAAAAACCTGGGGCGCCTGGGTGGCTTAGTCGGTTGAGCTTCCGACTTCAGCTCAGGTCATGATCTCACGGTCTGTGAGTTCGAGCCCCGCGTCGGGCTCTGTGCTGACAGCTCGGAGCCTGGAGCCTGCTTCAGAGTCTGTGTCCCCTCTCTCTCTGACCCTCCCCCGTTCATGTTCTGTCTCTCTCTGTCTCAAAAATAAATAAACATCTTTAAAAAACCCACAAAAACCTTCATTAACTATTGCATCCCTGAAAATTAAAAAAAAAAAATTTAATGTTTTACCTATTTTTGAGAGAGACAAAGTATGAGCAGGGAGGAGCACAGAGAGAGAGGTAAACACAGAATCCAAAGCAGACTCCAGGCTCTGAGCTGTCAGCACAGAGCCCGACGCGGGGCTCGAACCCACAGACCGTGAGATCATGACCTGCACCGAAGTCGGATGCTCAACCGACTGAGCCACCCAGGCTCAGGAAATATATGCAGGAAATATATGCAATTTCCATATCCCGGGAAATTTTAGGTTTAATGTGTTTACTGCTGGACTGTGAGAAGTTCAGTCTGCTTCCCGTTCAAAGCTGAGATGTCCTGTGGCCTATGAACTCATTGGAGAGGGCTGAGCCAGCTGCTCAGGAGCTGCGTTGTCTGGCTGGCTTGTTCTTTACCACTACTTGAGCTTCCTGTTCCTGCCTGTCCGGCCGGCCTTTAGTGCCACCTGCAGGCTTTGAGCGTACAAACATTGGTGGTTTCACAGTTCCTGCAGTGCAACAATGCCACTCAAACTTGAGGGCGTAGGTCACCTGGGGAACTGGGCCCCACCCCCAGGGTTTTTGATTCGGTGGCTCTCGGGAGAGGCCTGAGAATGTGCATTTCAAACAAGTTCCCAGGTGATGCTGATGCTGTCGGTCTGTGGACACCACTTCGAACCCCTGCACTGAGACAGCCCTTGGGAGTGGGTAGGGAGGAGTAGGAATGGCCAGCCCCAGGTTTAGCTCTCTTTTCGTGGGCCGGAATTTGTATCCTCAGGGGTGTGCATGTAAGTCCAGGGTATGAGGCCCATCTTCACAGATACATATTTGTGGGTTTTTTCTAGCAGATGAGAAATCAGCTACGGTAAGCTATGCATTTGAGACGAGGAGACTATATCCTCCTTGGAGTGAGCACTTTAGCGCCAGTGAAATTGGGCCCTTAATTAAGAAAACAAAGATTATAGAAGATTTTTCAAGAATATTTGGTGGAAGCCGTTTGTACTCAGTTTTAGGAAATTTCTGGGATCGTTAGAACTTACTCTGTCACTGGAACACAAGCTCATTAGCCAACAGATTAATAGAACTTTAGAGATTTACCCATGAGGCAAATGCAAAGCCACTGGTCCTTGGGATGACACTTTTTTCTTGCCATTTAGTTCATGTTGTTTATCAAGTTGTCTACAATAACATTGTGTTATACGTTGAAGGATATATTAAAAAGGACTATTTAGGCCTCTTGCTTTTTAATTCCTCTGGAGAAGTCAAAATTCCCTGAGAAACAAAAACTGAAACTTGGAAAGGATACTTGTGAGGTAGTAAGGCTTAGGGCCTTGACTTTCATAGGCTGCCAGGGACAGAACTGCCTCCCATGCAAACAAGACAAGCATTTCTTGTAGTTTGGGATGGTCTTCAGTGTTTCTCCAAAAAGGCCTGTAGGTTCTAGCCTATTCACAGTTTTAGTTACTGTAAGAGACCATTAACATCTCTATCTTTTAGAATTTGGTGTAAGTTTCTGTCTCTCTTTGCTGCCCTAAAAATAAATGTTTAAGTCATATTCTTAATATTTTTCTCTAGTCTAAGTTTTGTACACTTGTCAGCTCTACTAGGTTGGGATAGACCCTAACGTGAAAGGTGGGCTAGGAACCGATTCACCAAGTATAGAAGTCTGTGTGGATTGTTTGTGTGGCTGCACCCTGTGGCTGGACCATCTCCAAGGAGATGTCAAAACATTGGAAAACCCTAATGTTGTGTGAGGGAAGAAAGGAAGGACGGAAATGATCTCAGGACCACTAAATTGATTTGGGTTAGCTTAGACTGAAAGCATCCCTCATTCAGCCCCCTGATTAAAAAGCCCCCAGATCAAGGTAGATGCCACATCACATTTTCAGTTGTAGACAAGTTTTGAAATAAAATTATTCACCTTTATCTCCAGAAAACACACGTTCAAAAGCATTTTAAGAAGAATTGTATTTGTAATTTCTTTCCCCACAGCATGAATAATGCCAGCTTTTGCATGGTAGAGGATGGGTTGCTTTTGGGGGGGAGGTAAGAATCACAGGCCGGCCTGCCTGCCTACCTTAGACATTCCAAATACATTAATGAGCCTTTTATGAGAGGCAGCATGATGATCACAAACAATACGATCCTCTTTGTCTCTCCAAATAGAATACAGAAATAGATTTGAAAGCATTGTGAGAATGCAGGCTTTAGAACCATGTTCTAATTAAAGGATTAAAAAAAATCAACTTTAAAAGGCAAAAGTAGTTTTTGTAATTAATGGTAGAGACAATTTATATTAATGTTATTTCTGATTCGAGTCTTGTAACTTTTTAATAAGCCCACAAGAAACACCTCTTATTTTGAAAAAAAAAATAATAATAGTGTGAAGTATGTGGTAAAGGAAGAATTGCTATAGACCCAAATGACTTTTTTTCCAGTGACCCTAAGACACATAAATAAATAAAACTTTTTTCCTCCTTTACCTAAAGGCACATGGTTAACGTCAGAAGAAAACTGTAAGCAGATTTTTTGGTTTTTTGTCAACACTGTTTACACATATGCATGTTTGTGTTTGGAAATCTAGCGTGTGGGCTGAAAGCTTCCTTACTTTCAGAAGAGCTTATTCACAGGGCAGGAACCTGTACTGTACTTGGTAGGAGACGGGGCACAATTCCAGCACTGGTTTTAGACCATCTCTGAATAACTAAGCTCCGCTTCTTGGGAGATTCGTCTTTTACTGAATAGTCTTCCGCAGGCCGTCAGCAGCACGGGAGTCTCTGAGTTCGCCAGCATGGAGCATGTTTAACGTTTTCCACACAAATCCTGAGGCTGGTTTTGTCTTTACGAGGCTTTTTTTGGTGGCGGTTCCACCGACCTTTTCTCAGACGGCCACTGGATCTGCCCTATCTGAGCACACTCTGAAGCGGGTGAACTTAGTCGCTTGTCAGTTGTGCAGTCAAGCTGAGCCTGATACTGTCCCGCTAGTAATTGTTCCGAAAGATTTGGGATATTTATAAGAACTTTTAACTCTCACATATTTATCCTCCAGGGCAGAAAAGAGTTTTCATAAAAGGAAAGTAAGAAACGTTCACAATTTTTATTTGAGTATGGTTGTCCCCTAATGTTACATTAGTTTTAGGTGTGCAACATAGTCTTCCAGCCACTCTGTGCGTTATGTGTGCTGTGCCCACCACGAGTGTAGCTGCTGGGTCACACTGGCTGTTCTCCCCATACCCTACCTTTTATTCCCATGACTTGCTCATTCTGTAACTGAAACCTGGGTCTCCCACTCCCCTTCACCCCACCTCTTCTCCTCTGGCAACTGTCAGTTTGTTCTCTGTATTTATGGGTCTTTTCTGCTGTTTGCTTTGCTTTGTTTTGTTTATATTCCACATGTAAGTGAGATCATACGGTATTTGTCTTTCTTCGTCTATTTCACTTAGTATAATACCCTCTAGGTCCATCCATGTTGTTGCAAATAGCAAGATTTCATCGTTTTTATGGCCAAGTAATATTCCATTGTGTATGTACGTATACACACATTTTACATGCACACACACACACACACACACATAATCACATCTTCTTTATCCATTCATCTATTGATGGACACTTGGGTTGATTCCATATCTTGGCTGCCGCAAATAATGCTATAATAAATATAGGGATGGCCATAGCAACCTTTTTCTAGATAGGTCACCTAAGGCAAGGGAAACAAAAGCATGTCAAAATAAAAAGCTTTTAAAAAAAGTTTTGACTACATCAAAATAAAGAGCTTCTGCACAGTGAAGGAAACCGTCAACCGAATGAAAAGGCAACTCACTGAATGGAAAAATATATTTGCAAATAACATGTTCAATAAGGGGTTAATATCCAAAATATAGAGAGAACTTCTACAACACGACATCAGGAAAACAAATAATTTGATTAAAAAATGGGCAGGAGACCTGAATAGGCATCTTCCCAAAGAAGACATCCAGATGGCCAATAGACACATGAAAAGATGCTCACCATCACTCATCATCAGGGAAATGCAAATCAAAACCACAATGAGATGTCACCTCACAACTGTCAGAATGACTAAAATCAAAAAGACAAGAAATAACAAGTATTGGTGAGGATGTGCGGAAAAAGGAACCCTCATGCACTGTTGGTGGGAATGCAAACTGGTACAGCCACTGTGGAGAACAGTATGGAGGTCCCTCAAAAAATTAAAAGTAGAATTGCCATATGAGGGGCACCTGGGTGGCCCAGTCGGCTAAGCCTCCAACTTTGGCTCACGTCATGATGCCTGTGTTTGAGCCTTGCATTGAGCTCTGTTCTGACAGCTCAGAGCCTGGAGCCTGCTTTGGATTCTGGGTCTCCCTTTCTCTCTTCCCCTCCCCCACTGCACTCTGTCTCTCTCAAAAAATAAACATTAAAAAAATAAAAAAGAAATGCCATATGATCTAGTACTTCCACTACTGTGTATTTACCTAAAGAAAACATAATTTTTTTTTTTTTTCAACGTTTTTGGGACAGAGAGAGACAGAGCATGAACGGGGGAGGGGCAGAGAGAGAGGGAGACACAGAATCGGAAACAGGCTCCAGGCTCTGAGCCATCAGCCCAGAGCCCGACGCGGGGCTCGAACTCACGGACCGCGAGATCGTGACCTGGCCGAAGTCGGACGCCAACCGACTGCGCCACCCAGGCGCCCCAAGAAAACATAATTTTTTATTTGAATAGCAGAAAAGGGGGGCACATGGGTTTTTCCCATATCCTCTAAGCTTTTACCATGATGTTAAGACACAAACAACTTATCAGTATTTTCTAAAGTGTTGTAATAAAACATACCTAAAACTAGATTTATGCTATTTGTTGGCTCTATGTCCTCGGACAAATTGCATCTTCTTTGTAAAGCCTCAATGTCCTCATCTCTACAGTGGGGAGAACAGCTCTTTCTCCTAAGCTCCCCTTTGCACCCCAAGATCTTAGTCGCAGACCTGGGACAGAGTGGGCATTCGGTAAACATTCACTGAAGGATGCATGTCTCACGTGCCGTTTTTTCCTGCAGAGTCTTTGCTACACTGCCCTTTGTCCTCCTTTTACACTTCTATCCAAATCCTACCCCTTTCTTCAAGGCCTGGTTCAAAGTTAGTTTCCACAAAGCTAAGCCATTTGTATAGACCACAAATGAATTCCAGTATTCTTCAGTTTTTCTCATTTTTCTATTTCTGCCTTTATTTCACTCTGCACTCATACTACTCGCTAAAATACTCAGGGTTATTGGGGTTATACAACGTATCTCTGTTTGAATGCCCGTGACTTTGGGTCTGCCTGGACTCTCCTGCCTGCTCATCTTCACGTTCTCTGCCTGGCAAATGCCTGCCTGTCTCTTAACCTCAGCCCCTGGCTCCTCCAGGCAACCTTCCCTCCGAGCCTCTCCCCTGTGAGTGTGCGAGCTCGTGGTACCTTCTCGGCCACCTACGCATCTTGTGATTATTCTGTCCACTATCCTTGTTATGTAAAGACGTATTGAACCCCCAGTACATGCCAGCAGCTGGAGAGAATCCACGTGCGTTCTGCCTGCATCACCACCACCGGCTCCTCAGTGCTGGGCACCTTGGCCTGAGGCTCCAGAGCCCTCCCCTGCCCAGTGCCTCTGAAAGCAGAGGCGTGCCACTGAGGACTCCCAGCCTTTTTGTTCAGAGGTCCTTTATCTGTGCCTTTTAAATATCTGCCTTTCTAGGTATACCTTGCCTTTCCAGGTATGACTGTTGCTAAAGTGGAATGGGCTGCCTGCTGGAGTGGTCAGATCTGCATGGTCTCATGCCTGTTTTATCATCTGCCTCTGAAACGCCGAGGATCCAAGCTGGCCGAGGTCTCTAGGCGGAGCTAATTTCTCTGCAAGAGTCTAAGACATTTGGTGAGGCTCTGCTTTATCAGTATAGAATAGTATAAGTTAGACTATTCTGTGCTATACTATGCTATACTATACTGTATATTTTAATAGTAGAATATTATTAGAACAGTAATACAGACCCAGTGCTGTATGGAAACTTTACCCAGTTCCCAGTATGGAAACTTCAGCGATGCAGAAAAATATAAAGAAGGACATAATTTATCTATCATCTTGCCACTGAGAAATAACAATTTTGGAAATATTTCTTTCCAATCTTTTTCTATTGTATGTATCCTAGTGTGAACTCAGTGTTTTTCATTTTTTTTCTCATTTTTCTATTTTTAGCTTTATTTCACTGTTTATTCTTTCTACTTATACTATGAATTTATTTCTTTTTTAAGAAAAAATTTTTAATATTTATTTTTGAGAGAGAGAGAGACAGACAGACAGAGCATGAGCGGTGGGGGAGCAGAGAGAGAGAGAGGGAGACACAGAATCAGAAGCAGGCTCCAAGCTGTTAGCACAGAGACCGGTGCGGGGCTCCAACTCACAAACCGCGAGATCATGACCGGAGCTGAGGACGGACACTTAACCAACTGAGCCACCCAGGTGCCCCTGAATTTATTTGTATTGTAACAAATATACCAAATAAGTTTTGCTTCAGGGCACCTTGGTGGCTCAGTTAAGCCTCTGACTCTTGATTTGGCCTCAGGTCATGATCTCATAGTTTGTCCCTGCATCAGGCTCCGTGCTGTCAACGTGGAGCCTGCTTGGAATTCTCTCCCTCCCTCTCTCTCTCTCTGCCCCTCCCCTGCTCATTCTCTCTCCCTCTCTCTCTCAAAAAACAATTAAAGAAAAAAAGTATTACTTCACAGCATAGACTGCATATTTTGAATGGATTATCTTTAAGAGTGGGTAAAGACTGAAAATACAAATAGATGCAGGAGAGGTGAACGTAAATTCACAGAACCGTAATGGCCACAGTGGCAAGCTGGGATTCTTTGAAAGCCATTTGAGGTTGAGGTTTTTAGGACAACCATGGCCTCCTGCAAACATCCCTTGGTGTGCTTACCATATATAGGATGCCAGTTTGAGTAGACCATGAATCTAGCTTGGTATGGAAATTACTATGCATTTAATGTTGAGACCTTCATCCTAATTGTGTTGCAAAACCTGGCTTATACTTCCTTAGGGGTTCCCTAGCCAGTTCATTGATCCCTGGTAAGGGCCAGCTGTGTGTTGGGGGTAGAGGCGGGGTGGAGAGTATACAAGCATTGGAACTAGGGTGTTGCAGCACTTAGAGGTCCAGGGCGTATGTCCCCCTGAGAGTTTACTTCCTCTGCTCAAACCAACTTCCTCCACTTAGTAGATAATAGGCTGCACGCTGCACCCACGCCTCAAATCCCCCAGTGTCTACTGGGAGAAGCTGCCCCCTTTTCTCTTCTTCTCTTACAGCCTTTTGACTGGCCCCACTGTGATCACATGCAACCCCAGCCTCACCCCCTGTTAGCTGGAGCCTTGGAGGGGCAGCCTCCACTACAGCACCAGGTGGGAGACGGGGAGGACAGAGGGGTTCTGAAGGGTAGGGAATAAGCAATAGCTATATGTCTTCCCTTTCCCTTTCTGAAGGGTAGGGAATAAGCAATAGCTATTGCTTCCTTTTCCAGAAGAAGGAATGGCGAGGCTGGGCAGCGCAAGAGCTAGCTGCTGCCCTCACCCCCCGGTGTGCCTGAGCTCTGGCCAGAAGCCTGCACTGCGTGTGACGGGGTGGTCTCAGCCAAGCATTCTCAGTTTCCCAGTTCTTGGGGGTCTCTTTGGCTAGATGGCATATAGGTGGGGTAGAGGTTTATCATATGAAGAAGTAGATTTGGGCTGTAACTTGCGCTCTTCTTCGTTTACCCAAGGTTTGTGTAATTTCTAGGAAGCCCAACTTCTAGGTCCTGTGTCTTCTAGCTCTTATACCTTTGAGTACACTTTGATGTCTGCTGTTGTATTTGACCCTCACGATGGCCTTGCGAATTAGTCAAGGCAAGCTTTATCATCACCATTTTACAAGACTTGGAGAAGTCAGACAATCTGTCCCAACACCCCACAGGAATTAAGTGGCAGACACTCCAGGCCCTCCCTGGGTGTCTAGGACCCCTGCTGTAGGCCAGAGGCCACTCTGCTGGCCGAGTTGTGGCATCCCACCAGGATGGGAGAGGCGGGAGGATCAGAAAGGGCTGGGGTTCCCTCTGTCGTCAGTTTGATGACCAGGGACCAGGCACACTGCCTGTCCTGGTGCCAGCCCTGGTTATCAGTAGACATCCCAGTCGGATCTGTCCTTTCTGCCTCTCTAGAATATTCCTGCTTCGCAGATATTTCAAAAGCTTAGCTCCATCTGTACGTGTCGTTGGTCTTCGTGACTCTGAATTGCCTGCCACCCTGAAGTTCTTCATCAGTTTCTTCTTCAGCGCACAGGTCCGTCCTAGAAACATGGCTATTGATAGGGGCAGCCTTGAGAAAATGGAAAGTTTATCTTCTGTGGCCTTGGTGAAGGCCAGTTTTTTGGTTTTTTCTTTTTTCTTCAAAGCTTTAAAATTAAAAAGACATTCTTAGAGGAACCCATTACTTGAGAATTATTTTTCTGGTGCGTGCCTCTGTCTAGCTTTCTTGGTTTGCCTCCTGTGGCATTGAAGGAAACAGAGTGCCCCAAAGCCAGGAAAGTGACCCAGATCTCTTTGATGGCAGTGGTTAACATCTTGGGAAGGGAAGACATATAGCTATTGCTTAAATTAACATTCCTGGAAGTGGCAAGTAACTTAAAAATTATGCTGATTTGTCTTGCGTGCATTGCAAGTGTCCTAGCCAAGTGTTCCCAAGGAGCTGTCCCTGGCGATCAAACCAAAAGGAACCAAGGGGGGTGAATATGTTCTAACGGCTGATGACTGCAAGAAAATGAACCAGAACCTATTTAGGACAAGGTATTGCATGAGCATGAGAGTGATGCTCTCATCTTTTTTTTTTTTCTTTTTCCTATTAGATCTTCTTAAGGAAACTGAATAGCCTTGATATAGTATCTAAAAATAAAGTAAATGGTGCTTTGATGTCTGTCCTTTCTTCCCCATGTAATGGCGGGTGTGTGTTTCTCAGAGCTTATCTGCTGTGTGCCAAAAATCGGACAGGGTCACGGACAAATGTCCGTTGCTTCCAAGTCATAAGAACACTTGGCAAAAAGGTGGCTCTTTCTGCTGCCTCATGTCTTTGAACTTTAAATGATACGAAGAAACTTGTCTTAACCAAGAGAGGGATAAGAAAGAGCTGCCAAGTTTAAAAACTGGTTGATAAGTAACTTCGTATCAACGGCACAGCCCATACCATGTAGTCTGAAGATGAAAAATAATGTTGCATTTTGGCTTCTACAAGACTTCCTGACTAACTTTTCAATATTACATAATGGTTAAGTCTGTGCAGTGATACATGCTGTGTACAGGCAAGTTTTCTGTGAAAACTTGGGGGTGTATGTAACTGTGCAGAGGATGTTATATTCTCCAATGGGAAGAGCAGTTTCCTTTTCTTACCTTTGGTCAAACTTCTTTATCTGTTTTTATCACCTGATGTTTCTTGTTTCCCACGACAGATTTCTCTCGTCGTTTGTTCGTATATTTTTTGATCCAGCCCTTTTTGTCTCTCTCGCTTTCCCCAGCACCCCCGCCCCTCTCTTCTTTCTGCGGCACCCCTGGCAGTGTGGGAAGCCGGCTGGATTGGAGTGGGGGCAGCTGATTAGACGACCCTCTGGTCCTCAAAGCCGAACAGGACACAACAAGAGAAGACCAATGGGTCTGCGACGTCTTCGTTGTAAGAGAACAGGCGTGCAAGATAGTCCCTGCGCCTCAGAGCTGCAGTTTGTGTTTTCTGAGTTAATGCGGATGGGATTTGAGATTAAGAGTTTCTCTCAAGTGTCTCTTAAATCTTGGCTCTCTGTCCAGCTACATAGCTCTGAGACCTTGAACAGGTTTCTTAACTTTGGGCAAGTTTTTCACCCAAAAGAGTGGGAATCAAAATAGCACCTACCTCATAGAAATAGTATAAGGATGACATCATGTAACTTGTATCAAGGACGTTGCCTGGTGTGGTAGATGCCCAATACGTATTAGCTATTATTTGCTGTTTTACATTCATTGGACACAGTTGTCTCTTGATCACTGGTATGTTTTCTTTAAAGTTCAAATGTCAGGAAGGTAGCAATGAGACTTTCCTTTCTGTTGAGGTGTTTAGATCGGGATGGTAAACAGATGGAGAATTTGCTGCTAGAGTTAATGGTGACCAGTGGGACATAAAATTGGGTCTTTATAGAAAACACAAAGGCCATAAGAAAACTGCCGTGGAATTGGTTAGACAAAAGCTAGCAGGGCTTGAGACAATTGGCAATTAGCAAGTTTGAGATATCACTGAGTCCAAAATGGCCCAAAATACCAAGTACCTATGTCTGAATTTTTTTATTTTTCTGAAAACACTTTTGGCCAGCATGGCTTAAGTCATCTCTTACGTAAGAGAAAACAGTCAGAAAAAGAAGGGTGGGAAGCTTACTCTTTAAAAAATGCAATTTGAATCTTATTTTATTCAGTGTAGCTTTAGGTGTTTCATATGAGTCAATTCTCTAGATAAATGAAGTTCAACTTGTTGGGTATCAAAATTTGTTTTACTGTTTCTTACTGAGCTTTTTCTAAAGTCAAACAACACATTCATGTAACATTTATTGAGCACATTCCATGTGCCAAAAACTGCTGGGTACTTTACTATATATTGGATTATCTTCATTTTCGCACCTAAAATGAATATTGTGTTTTGGCTTTTAGAAAAGGATATCCTGGTCCTAACTTAGTCTCTTCTTAAAAAGCTAA
Organism: Puma concolor; assembly: GCF_028749965.1. Lineage (NCBI taxonomy): Eukaryota > Metazoa > Chordata > Mammalia > Carnivora > Felidae > Puma > Puma concolor. The sequence goes on from NC_141667.1 coordinate 221,722,147, forward strand.
TCATTAAGCCCTTAGGTAATTCTGTGTTTAGAATTTTTAACCTTTATATTTTGATCTTATTATTCCCTGCATATTCTTAATGTTTCCATGTCACTGAGAGAAAGGGAACTGATTTTTAATTGTTTATTACATGTTCTAGGCACTTTGACATATATTTAAGCTTAAGAAAAACACAAAATTTGGGGGTGCCTGGGTGGCTCAGTCAGTTAAGCGTCCGACTTCGGCTCAGGTCATGATCTCGCGGTTTGTGAGTTCGAGCCCCACGTCGGGCTCTGTGCTGACAGCTCGGAGCCTGGAGCCTGCTTCGGATTCTGTGTCTCCCTCTCTCTCTGCCCCTCCCCCGCTCATGCTCTGTCTCTCTCTGTTTCAAAAATAAATAAAACATTAAAACAATTTTTTTTTCTTTAAAAAAACCTATAAAATTATTTTATAAATGAAACAACTGAGGCACACAGTTCATACTGTGCCCAAGTTCATACTGCTGAGCAAGAAAAGGAACTGAGAGTGGGTTATGCGGACCTCTCTGTCTCTGGATCTTGTACTCTTTTTTGTGCTGACATTATCAAAGAAATAGGCCTTAGTTACAACTAGGTTAATAGAGGACAACCCTTTTCCAATTCCCACTCTCATACACTTCTTATTCTTTCTAAAAGCAGATTTTTTTTTTCCTTCTTTAATTAGTTTTGCTATCCTTCAGCTGTGCTAGATGCAGGTAAAAGTTAGAAAAAAGATAGAACTTTTAAGCTTGTGGGTAAGGAAATAGTCCATAGGATGACCCAGAATTTTCCAGATTTAAATGAAAATAAAAAAACTGTAACTTTTATAGAGCCTTTAATTTATAGTCGCAAGTAACTTTGTGTGCCTAAGGCCAGGTATAGACTAAAGAATTTATCAGAAGTGTTATAGCAATATGAGTTCTTTCCTCATGCTAAGCCTTCAAGATTCGGTGGGGGTAAATCCACCCCTCCATAAAGCAATGAAAACGTTGGCAAAGATGGCCAAAATCAACTTTTTCAAAACTCTTCAAATTAGCCAAAGTCTTCCAACAATCTGAGAAGTGTTTATTCAAGAAAAACTGCTGAATCTCATTAAGCAGGGTTTGTGGCATTGTAACTTGAACTGCTCACATCTCCCTCTCTCCAGGTCTACAGGAACCTTGAAAACCAACAGTCTTGCAAACATGGTACTTGTAAAAACCATCAGCATTGCAACCCCTGGATGGGATAGGCCTTGTTGGAGCTTCTCCAAATGTTCCATTCCCAGAGCATTGTCCCTATTTGACCTGTCTTGCAGTTCCCTAGAAAAGCTAGATTGGAGCTCAGAACTTGCTCTGCAAGAAATACCCTGTCCCCAGGGCCTTTGTCAAAAATAATCAGTGGCAATTGTTAATATATCAGCTCCTGACGGAGCAATAGCAGTTGGGCAAATAAGAAAGAACCTGGCCAAAAACTTAAAAGGAAGATATGAGGAGAAGATATCCATAAGGGACTTTGAAAAGCTCTGACATATTCCTAGGAAATTAAAAGGCCGAGCACATATTCAGGACGGTATGCATGCCCAGGAAAGACCTGAGAGGGCCCTAATCTCTCACAGTTAGGTAAGCAGTAAATAAAAGGTAAGGTAGAAGTTTAAATTGGTTGAGTGTTGAGGGCATGTCCCAAAACACATGAGAACTCCTTAGCAAATGTTGGAAGGCTTCTTTGTTCAAAACATTTAAGGGAATCTCTGACTACTCATTAGCTAACCACTAAACTAACTGAGACATCAGTGGTTACAAGCGTAATAGACTTTATAGGATTAGTCCAGGAAGGTCACTAAAAAAACAGCAACAACTACAATGATGACAAAAAGTAGCAACAACAATACATCTTAGGGACTTGGGGCAGGGGGTTCTGATTTTCAGAATTGTCACATCAATCACTATATTATCTAAAATGTCTAGCTTTTTGTTTTTTTTTAAGGGTGTGGGACACCTGAAGAAATAGGAAAGTAGGTTTATACACAGGAGAAGAAAAAAGTAGTCAATAGAAACTGTCCCTGAGGGGGCCCAGTTGTTGGACTTGTTTTGTGAAGATTTTAATCAGCTCTTATAAATACATTCAAAGAACTACAACCAATTATATCTAAAAAATTAAAGTAATGTAATGAAGTCTCACAAAATAAAGTATATCAATAAAAAGAGATAGAAATTATAAAAGAATATATAAATTCCAGAGTTGAAAAGTATAATAACTGAAACGAAAAATTCATGAGCAGGTTCAATAGCAGATTTGAGCTGACAGAGGAAAGAATTAGCAAAACTTGATGATAAGCCAATTAAGATTATCTAGCCTGAGGAACAGAGAGATAAAAATATTAAGAAAACTGAACATAGTCTCAGAGACCTATAGCATACCACCAAGCATAGCTGATATATGTATAGTGGGAGTCCCAACAAGAGAAGAGAGAAAGAGGTAAAAAGAATATTTGAAGAATGGCCAGACCCAAATTTGATGAAAAACATTACATATCTAAGAATCTCAACAAACTCTAAGTAGGATAAACAGAAAGAGATCCATGCCTACACACAGCATAGTCAAACTGTCAAATGACAAAGAAAGAATCTTGAACGCATCAAGAGCAAGTGATTTATCAAGTACAGAGATCCTCAGTAAGATGAATAGCTGACTTCTCATTAGAAATCAAAGAGCCCAGAAAATAGTTGGATGGCATATTCAAGATGCTGAGAGAAAAAGATAACCAAGAATTCTGTATCTGGCAAAACTACCCTTTATAACTGAGGGATTCTCAGATACAGAAGAACTGAGAGAATTCGTCACTAGTAAACTTGACCCTCAAAAATCATGAAGTTAGTCCTTCCAACTGAAAGGAAAAGAGACTAGATGGTAACTTGAATCCACACAAAGAATGCAGAGCACTGGTAAAGATAAATATCGATAACTACAAAAGACAGTAAAAATGTACTTTTGTTTGTAACTCTTTTCTATCTGATTTAAAATATAACTTCATAAGCAAAAAATATAAAATGGTTGATGGGCTTATCATAGATAAAGATAATTTGTGTGTATATGTATATATGTACACACACACATAGATATATGGCACATAGTAATAGCACAAAGGAAGGAGGGGAAAAGGAATATATTGTGGGAAAATTTCTAGATACTATTGAAATTTTCAAGTTAATATTAATTTGAGCTACATTGTTGTAAGTTAGGTTGCTAATTATAACTCTCAAGACAACAACTGAGAAAATTGCTCCCCCAAAAATATAGTAAAAGAAATGACAAGGGAATTAAAATAATGCCCTAGAAGATATCTATTAAACACAAAAGAAGGCAATAATAGAGGAATACAGGATCAAAACCATATGACATATAGAAAATAAAGTTAAATGGCAGATATAAATCCTACCTTATCTGTAATTACATTAAAGGTAAATGCATGAAACATTCCTATTAAAAGGCAGAGATTGGCACAATGGGGAGGCATGATGCAACTATATGTTATCTACCAGGTGCACACTTTAAATTAAAAGACACAAATAGGTTGAAAATAAACAGATGGGAAAAGGTATAATGCAAACAGTAACCAAAGGAGAGTTGAATGACTCTGCTAATCATATGAAATAGACTTTAAGACAGAAATTGTTGCTAGACACAAGAGTGGATACTTTATAATGATAATAATGTTAGTCTATTATATAACATATATACACCTAACAACAGATCCCCAAAATATACAAACCATAAACTGATCAAATTGAAGGTATATATACACAATTGAATAATATTAGTGGGAGATCTAAATAATCCATTTCCAATATGGCTAAAACAACTAAGAGGAAGATCATCAAGGGAATAGAAGACTTGACCAACACTGTAAAACGACTAAAGAGACATCCATAGAACACTCAATAATTGTGGAATATGCATTTTCCTTAAGTGAACATGAAACATTCTCCAGAAAAGACCATATCACAGGCCATAAAACAAACCTCAGTAAATTTAAAAGGATTGATATTATACAGAATATGCTCTCCAAAAACACTGAAGTGAAAATAGAAAGCAATAACAGAAAGAAATTTTGGAAATTCACAAATACGTGGAAGTTAAACAACACACTCTTAAAATAACCAATGGATCGAATGAATCGAATGAAAATGATACATTATATATCAAAAACAGAAGAGATGCAGACAAATGAGTGTTTAGAGCAAAATATGTAGTTGTATATGGCTATATCTAAAAAGGAGAAAGATCTCAAATAATCTAAACTTCCAGTTCAAGAAACTAGAAAAAGGAGAACAAACCAAACCCAAAGCAAGTAGAAGGAAGGAAATGAAGACCAGAGCAGAAATAAACAAAGGAGAGAATAGAAAAACAACATAGAGAAAAATCAATGAAGCCAAAGTTGGTCCTTTTGAAGAGATCAATGAAATTGCCTAATCTTTAGTTAGAATGACCACAAAAAGAGAGGGGAGGGGAGAGAAAGAGAGAGAAGATTCAAATTACTAAAATCAGGAATGCAAGAGGGGACATCACTAATGATCTTACAGAAATTAAAAAGGACCGTGGGGAACGCTATGAACAACTGTATGCCCATAAAATAGATAATTTAGATAAAATGCACAAATTCCTAGAGTGGCATAAATTACCAAAGCCAACTCAGGAAGAAATAGACAATCTAAATGGACCTATAGCAAGTAAAGAAGTTAGTAAATTAAGTTTCCCATAGGAAAAAAAAAAGCCCAATCCTACATAGCTTAACTGATAAAGTCCACTAAACATTTAACATATTGGGGCGCCTGGGTGGCTCAGTCGGTTAAGCGTCCGACTTCGGCTCAGGTCATGATCTCACAGTCTGTGAGTTCGAGCCCTGCGTCGGTCTCTGTGCTGACAGCTCAGAGCCTGGAGCCTGTTTCGGATTCTGTGTCTCCCTCTCTCTCTGACCCTCCCCTGTTCATGCTCTGTCTCTCTGTCTCAAAAATAAATAAATGTTAAAAAAAAAAAAAACATTTAACATATTAATATTAATCCTTTATAAACTTTTCAAAAAAAAAAAAAAGGAAAAAGAACATTTCCAAACTCATTCTGTAAGGCCAGTATTACTTTCATACCAAAACCAGACAAAGGCATAGGAAAAGTATAGATCAATATCCCTAGCAAACATAGATGCCAAAGTGCTCAACAACTAGCAAACTAAATCCAGGAGTATGTAGAAAAGGATTATAAACCATGAGCAAGTGGGATTTATCCTAGGAATGCACGGTTAGTTCAACATACCGAAATCAATCAATATACCATTTTAATAAAATAAAAGCCCCAAACCACGTAACCATCTCAATAGCCACAGAAACAGCATTTGAAAAAATACAGTACTGGGGTGCCTGGGTGGCGCAGTCGGTTAAGCGTCTGACTTCAGCCAGGTCACGATCTCGTGCTCTGTGAGTTCAAGCCCCGTGTTGGGCTCTGGGCTGATGGCTCAGAGCCTGGAGCCTATTTCCGATTCTGTGTCTCCCTCTCTCTCTGCCCCTCCCCCGTTCATGCTCTGTCTCTCTCTGTCCCCAAAATAAATAAACGTTGAAAAAAAAAATTAAAAAAAAAAAAAAATGAAAAAATACAGTACTTTTCATGATTAAAAAAAAAAAGTTAAAAAATTAGGAATAGGGAAGTTTCTCAGTCTGATAGAGCACATCTATAAAAAACAGGTAACATGCTAACACATTTCACACGAAAGTTTTTTACATGTTATGAAAATACTTTAGGTATATTGGGTTAAATAAAATATATCATTGACACTCATTTTACCTATTTTTAATTTTTATTTTACCTATTTAAAATTTTCTAAGTGACTCACATTTGTGGAATGCATGTTATTTCTGTTCTGGACCCAGGGCCTCCGGGTTCTTGGTACATGTGGGCCCTATCCCCTGTCCTGTAGCACTGGATGATTGAGAGGTTAAGGGTAGAGCATGGGGATTGATGAAATGGGGTGGAGAAGAAGTAGACGGAGATGAAGGGGTGTAATGAATGCAGTCTTGCTCTGAGAGCCGGGGCCTTGTTTTATTCACAGCTGTATCCTCAGTGCCTAGGTTAATACCTGGGCTGGTAACAGAAAACTGGTAATAAAATAAAATAAAGATTGGCAATACAACAAAAAAGATTCAGTAAGAGGGTGGTGTCTATTACTAAATGGTTATTTATTCAGCACTTGATACTTGTTAGGCCCTGCTGTGGGTACACAGAATCTAGCAGACAAGAATGCAGTTCAGTGAGGACATATGTGGCATCTGTCAATGGTCTGACCATGGGATGGATGTACGAGCTGCCATAGGGGAATACGGGAACTAGAGAGTGGTAGTTGGGGTTTCACAAAGTTAGCTTGTTGTTGCCAGGTTTCTTTGATTGCACAAGGCAAAATCTTTGCCTAGTAATTTTTTTTTTTTCACGTTTAGGGAAAATATACTTAATTTGCAGTCTGCACTTTATGTAAAATCACCTGATTTCCGAATATTGGCACCTAAATTCAGATTTTTTTTAAAGGCGCACATCAAACAAAACCCTTCTGTGGCTTGGGTTGGGCCCAGGAGACAAGGGAAGATTTAGCTGGTGAAGTGAATGCATAATTCCTTTGACTTCTTAGCCATCAAAGCAAAGTACTTAACCATTGCTAGGCACCCGAGGCCTTAGACCTCCTTGTCTCTGTTGTTATCCTCTGTCTTAAGGTCTCAAGTTCCATGTCTTTTTTCAACTTAGCAGCTGTTATGTTTGGAGTCTGCATTTGTGTGATTATTTCACCCAATATCTTTCTCTTCCATGGAAAGTCCAAAAGCGTCTCATGGGTAGAGGCTGGGTCGGCTTTGCTAATCAATAGTTAATAAATGAATGACTGAAGTAGGGAGGAGAGATTAGTTTTAAAATCCATTGTGTCGTTGAAGAGGAAAAACAACCTGAGTATAGCATCTCACTTGGAATTCTGTGTTGAAAGATTGAGTCCAACAGCAGTTCATTTTATTGGCACGACTGAGAAAAGATGACTTTTTTTCCCTACCAAATAGACATTTCAGCATTATCTACACTAATACCTCTCAAAGTATATTCCAGAGAACCCTGGCATTTGCAGCAGAACACATTGTCAGTATCTATTTGTACTTAGTAAATCCAAAGTTCTTACAGTTTGACATTTTAGGCCATACCTAATCCTCGGACTTAGTGCTCTTCCTGAGAAAAATGGAAACAGTGCTTCCCTTGTCTAGTTGTTAAAAATACATTTTTTGGCCCTTTGGTGTTTGTAAATTTTAATTATTTTAAGCTCTGCAGGAATGGGAAGGCTGAAGGAGACCTGGCAAGAATCACCACAACTGGCAGTTTCTATTAAAAAAAAAAAAAAAGGGAACAGAAAAAATCAATAATGATTCACCGAGTTAACGGTGAAAGATTTACCGTGGTATTGATATAAAATAAAGGGTGTATTGCCGAAAGAGAGAGGTCGCCTTTTCTGTGCCTGGAGACACAATGGAGATAAGCGAGGCTGGGCAAGTGAGAAACAGCAGGGGCAAGGAGAGAAGCCAAAACCTGTTTTCGTTTTGTGGAAAAGTTTTTAACAGCGCTAAACTTTATCCTGTACATTTTTACAAGTTGCAGAAAGGAAAGTCTTAAAAGATTCTTAAAATTAAATCGGTATGGTTCCATTTGTATCACATTCTCAAAAGCACAAAACTGTAGAGACGGGGAACAGATTTAGTGGTTGCCAAGGGTTGAAGACGGGGCAGAGGGTTCTCTGAGGGTTAGCACGTCCTGCGGCTCTGTATTTGTGAGCATAAACATTTAAGATTATTTCCTCTTGGTCTTTTTCTCATTGTGAAATGACATGACCGGCTTTAAAAAAATTATTTTTTTAAATTCCAGTAGAGTTTTTTTTTTTTTTTTTAATTTTTTTTTTTTTCAACGTTTATTTATTTTTGGGACAGAGAGAGACAGAGCATGAATGGGGGAGGGGCAGAGAGGGAGGGAGACAGAATCGGAAACAGGCTCCAGGCTCTGAGGCATCAGCCCAGAGCCCGATGAGGGGCTCGAACTCACGAACCGCGAGATGGTGACCTGGCTGAAGTCGGACGCTTAACCGACTGCGCCACCCAGGCGCCCCTAAATTCCAGTAGAGTTTTATTGGCACATACATACATTAGTTTCCGGGGTACAATACAGTGATTCTACAATTCTATACATTATGCAGTGCTCATCATAGTACATGTATTCTTTGTCCCCATCACCTATTTCACCCATCCCCCAACCCACCTCCCCTCTGGTAGCCGTCAGTTATCTGTAGTTCAGAGTCCGTTTTTTTGTTTGTCTCTTTTTACCTTTTTTCGTTTTTTTTAAATTCTAAATATGAGTGAAATCATATGGAAAACGGTATGGAGTTTCCTCAAAAAACTTAAAAATAGAATTACCATATGATCCAGTAATTTCACTACTGGAAATTTACTCAAAGAAATGAAAACACTAATTTGAAAAGATATGTGCACCTGTATGGTTATTGCAGCGTTATTTACAGTAGCCAAGATACGGCAGCCACCCTAGTGTCCGTCGGCTGATGAGCGGATAAAGAAGAGATGATAAATATATGACGGAATATTACTCAGCCATAACAAAAGAATGAAATCACCGTTTTCAGCAACGTGGATGGAGCTAAAGGGTATAATGCTAAGTGAAACCAGTCAAGTCAGTGAGATGACCTTCTTCATTCCTGGTAATATTCTGTGTCTGTTATTAGCAGAGCTATTTCATCTTTGTCTTTATAAGTAGCATGATAAGGGCGATGTATCTTCTTCCTTCATTGTAACCTGCTAGTGCTTTCAAGTGTGTCTCTTACAGGCAGCATATGGTATTACCTAACTTTTTTAACCAATCTGAAAACTTCTGCCTTTGAATTGGGGTGCCCAGAGATTTATGTCACATGTGATGATTCATAGGGTTAGGTTTGAGTCTGTCAGCCTCTGTTTGTTTTCTCTTTATCTCATCTGCCCTTTGTAACTGCTTTTACTCTCTTTCTGCTTTTTTAAGACTGAGACGGCATAAGAAACTCACAGCAGTATGCTTTCATTTCCCCCACCCTGGCCTTCGTGCTATTGTCGTCATGCATTTCGTTTATATGTAGGTGGTAAGCCCCACACTAACTTGTTATTTTTGTTTAGTCAGTGATCTAAAGAGATTCAAGTAATAAAAAAATTCTTATTGATTTACCCCTGTAGTCACCATTAACGGCACTCTTCATTTCTTTGTTTAGATACATATTTTCATCTGGTATCGTATTCCCTTTTTCCGGGACTTCTTTTAGCATTCCTTGGTAGTATGGGTCTGTTGGTGGTTATTGCTTTCAGCTCTTGCTGTCTGAAAAAGTCTATTTTAATCACCCTCATTTTTCAAGGGTATTTCTCTCGAGGATCATCATGTTTTCTTTCAGTGCTCTAAAGATGTTTCTGTTGTCTTCTGGCTTGCATTATTTCCAACAAGAAATTTGCTGCCATTTTTAGTTTTGTTCCTCTGTACATAAATGTGTCCTCTTTTCTTCTGTCTGTTTTTAAGATTTGTCTCTTTATTACTGGCTTTGAGCTATTGATTATGATGTATAGTTTATTCCTCTTTCTGTCCTTTGGGTTTATTGAACCTCATGGATGTGTGGGTTTATTGTTTTCATCAGATTTGAAAATATTTAGCCATAATTTCTTCAAATATTTTTTCTGTTCCCCACATCCCCTTTCAGAACTCCAGTGACATGTATATTATTAGGATGCTTGAAGTTGTCCCACAGTTCACTGATACTCTATTTATTTTTCATTCTTTTTTCTCTGTGTTTTCATTTTACATAGTTTCTATTGCTATGTCTTCAGTTCATTAATCTTTTCTCCCACCGTTAATCCCATATAGTGTATTTTTCATTTTAATTTGGGTCTTTAAAAAAAAAAAAACTACGTCTCTCTATTTAATTTTTTGTGCATGAGGAATACTGTTCTTATGTCCTTGCCTGTTCATTCTAACATCTGTGTCTAATATCAGTACCCTTCCCTCAATATTGATTTCTTTATTTTTCTCATTATAGGCCATATTTTCCCGCTTCTTTGAATGCGCAGCAACATTCAATTAGATGCCAGACATTGTGAATTTTACCTTTGTGGCTGATGAATACTTTTGTATTCCTATAAATAATCTTGAGCTTCATTCTGGAGCACAGAGGAGGTACTTAGAAACAGTTTGATCCTTTTCGGTTTTGCTTTTAAAATTAGTTTGCTGGGACCACAGCAGCATTTAGTCTAGGGCTATCTGCTCCCCACTGTTGAGGCAAGGCCCTTTTGAGTACTCTGAATTGTGAGGTTTTCCAGCCCATCTGGAATTTGGAGCCCTGAGTGAGTGTGAGGTCCTATTCCCTCTAATCCAATGCGGGTGGCTCCTCTCCTGGCCCTCAGGTAGTGTCATCATATGCATGCACTGATCAGTACTCCGTTGAGTATTCAAGCAGTACCTTTGCACATCTATGGCGTTTTCTTTCTTTGTAGCACTCTCCTTTCCCGTAAACCGCCCTGTGAACTGTAGCCCTGGTGTCTCTAGAACTCTCCGCTCCACCTCTAAAAGGGAGTCTGCCAGGCCTCACCTGGGGCCTTCCATTCCGCTCTGTAGCCCGGAAACTCTCTCAAAGCAATAAGCTGGGGCATTCACAGGGTGCACCTCGGTTGTCTCCGGGGTCACTGTCCTGCAGGGTTCAATGCCCAGTGTCTTGAAAACAGTTGTTTCATGTATTATTTTATTGTTGTTGTCATTGTTGTTACTGTTTTGGTTGTTTCAGGTGGGAGGATAAATCAGCTTCCTGTTACTCCATTTAGTTGCAAGTAGAAATCTCAAAATTAGGGTTTTTAAACCTTTATATATTTAGTGTTACTATTATTTTAAGAAGAAAGTTGTATTTTAACCATGTATGAGTAAGCCGATTTCTAATCATGCTTGCTGTATTTAAGTTTATGAAGATCCGAAATGGGGTGAAGGGAACGTGGGCCACAGAAAAGAAAACACACCGAAGTGCCAGTCCTTACCCCAAAGCTCTCCCATTTGCTCTTTGGTAGGTTGTTGCTCTGCTCGATTAGTAGAGCCCCTTTGTTCCTCTTGGAGAGAGATTCTCCAAATGACTTCTATGAACGTGCATTTAAAACGTCTAGAAGAAATGTTATAAATAAAATTGTCATGATCTTTTGTGTTTCGATCTACACAATTAAAACTTGGACAGGAAAATATTGTAGAGGAAACATACTGCGAGAACTTACTTCAACAGGTAATAAAGTGCATTTTAAAGCTATAATAATTGAAATATTGAAGTAATAATGCTAAAGCAGACACAGATTAGTGGACCAAAATAGAATTTCCATAGACAGACTTATAAATGTATTTTAAACATTCAGCATAAAGGAATTGTTTCAGTAATGAGTCCTTCAGAAGATAGTGTTGGGACAACTGGACAATTCACTGAAAAAAAAAAAAAAAAAAGCTGGATCTCCTCTCCATATCTTACACCCAGATATATTTCAGATAGATTGGAGATACAACGTTAAGGTGTTTGGAGAAAATGCAGGTGATTCACATAAGCTTGAGGAAGAGAAGCCTCTCTAAGTATGACCCAGAAGGTCCAACTCTAATGAAGTTAAAGATTTTACAAAGAAAAACCATATAAACAGAAGGAAGAAAAACCAAGTAAACTAAATAAGGTGAGCAACAAAGCAAATGCCCTTTAATCTTACAGACTCATTGTTTCTTTTCAGAATATTTCAAAGATGCTTCAAAGAAGATGAAAAGTGGGCTTATGTTTGTCAAACTGGTGAACCCGTGTTCAGGTAAGCTTTCCTCCTCTCTCTTCCTCACCACCTCCGAGAACTGTAACTTTAATGTTTTTTAAACACTGCTGCCCCAAAGTGTATATACTTATTACCGTGTATGTTTGTCCTTCCTTAATAGCTTTGAAAGGTAAGCTGGCATTACTGGATGATCAAAACAAGCTTGACCTAAACATTTTTTGTTGTTGTAATTTAAATCTGTAGACGATTCGCTCGCCAGAAATGCATGCAGGACAAAAAAGTGGCATGTTTGGTTTCTCTCGGAAAACGGACTAATTTTCTTTAGCTTTCGTAAGCCAACTCTTCTTAGAGTAGTTATCCAACATTAGCCTCCACTTATATTCATTTTATGTTGTAAAGTAAAATAAACAACCAGAGTGAAAAAAAAAAAGTTTTTGCTTGACATGCCAAGATTTTGAGTGGTTTCATTTTTAGCGGTACTTTCCTTATTTTGTTCTGACCAAAAGGCAGTATATTCGTTCCCAGTCAAGGGGCGAATTTTTTATATTAAAAGCATTGCATACGGAGATACCTATTTTATTGCAACCCGTTTTAGTTTCACTTTATATTCAGTGCATTTTGTTTTCTAATTTTTAGGCAAAAATGTTAAAGTATACCGTAAATATACTGTAATATTGATATTTGTCTTTATGTGGGATTGTTTTTTCATTAATTTATTTTACAAGGTTTATGTTATAAAGTTATTTTATAAGGCTTTGAGTAGACACCTAATACTTAGCAAATTAGAGCGTTGTGCTGGCGGGTACAATATTGAATAGTGAAAGCAAGGGAAAGCCAATGGGTAGTGCCTTGTTATTATTGTTGATGGAAAGACATACAAATAGAAGCCACAAGTGAGGCAGAATTTCCTGGCTTCCTCCAGTTTTCTTTCCTCAAGATGAAATTGAATTTGAATTGAAAATGAAATCGGTCAGCTACGTTATGTGGCACTTCTCACTGGATGTGAGACTAAGCTGAGGTGGGCAGTTTTTTTCAAGAGAAGTCTTAGGTAGTGGTAAAGGTTGTAAAGAATCAAACGAAAATAAAGGTATAAAAAAAAAGCTAAGCTTCTTGTAAAATTTCCATTTTGTCTAAATTGTCTGTAAACAACAGAAGAACAAATGTTTGCATCTTCTACGTTGGCTGTGGAAAAATAAAGGCTAACATTTGCTGAGCGTTTACTATGTTCCGAGTACTGTTTTAGGAACTTTACATATATTCTGTCTTTCTACGCCTTACAAAAACCTGTGAGGTAGCTTCAGTATTGCTTCCGTTTTACCGGAATGGAAACAGAGGCACAGAAAGGTTTCCATAACTTCCCCAATGGCACACGCCAAGCATGTGGTACCCACGGATTCAAACTCAGGGTCCTTGACAGTGCTGTGGTTAGAAAAAGATTTCATGCATTGAAGGGCCCTCGCCTTTTCTCACTTCGAGCTGGCCCTGGGGTGTGTAGGATCCATCCCTCTCTTGGGCCCTCTGTGTGCAGAGCCACACGCTGCACTGTTGACAAGGACCCACATGCCAGCTCAGTTCATCTGGCTGAACCATTAGGTTTGGGTAGTTTAATAATGGGCTTCCCCTCATGATCTAATGGAGGATTCAGTGAGAGGCTTTGTAGCAGTTAAGATGAATGGCTTGTACTTTTGTATTTATTGGTTTAAGTTCAGTGAGGATTATAGAGCTGGAAAACAAGCATCTGTATATAATAGCTATAAGCTTTCCTTGGAGTCAGTTTGTGTAGAATATATCTATGTATGTTTATGTTCATATTAGGAACATTCCTCAGAACTATTGGACAGTCTTTTGATTTTGTGTGTGTGTGTGTGAAAACTTACAAATAAAAAACAGATTTGTCTTAACAGGGGAAGGAACCATTTACTTGTTCAATATGTGTCTTCAGCAGCTGTTTGAAATAAAAGTTTTCAAGGAAAAACACCATTCTTGGTTTATAAATCAGTCAGTTCAATCAGGTAAGTGACTAGCGTATACGTTTCCATTAACTAAACACATACTCTAACTTTTCCAACCTTCATGCATGGTGGGGGTGTGGGGGTTGGTACAGACCTGTCTGCCCAGTTTGGAGTCTGGTCCATGCCTTAGCCTTCCTTGGCACCAGAGCAGGGCTTAATCAAGGGGAAAGGAAAGATAATTTGAGCAAGTTTAAATCAATACCTACATGTCTTAGATAGTAGGAAAATTTAAATGAATACCTCTGCTTTGTCTCCTAAAACACTGACATGTCCTTAGTCAGAAATTAGAGGATCTTCCTACCACTGAAAGTACAAATCTTTCATTTTCACTGCACATTGCGCAGACTGGGAACTCTTTGCTCTTCTGTTAGACACTTTTGAAGATTTTCAAGTTTTAACATCTTATTTCTTTGCAAATGGATACCGATATTGCTTCTAAAATAAGATAGAATATAACAGATTTTTTAATGCTTTGTCATATAAATCACTGCTGCCCCCACCCCAACATACCCCCAACACACACATATACTCAACACTGAAGAAAGTTCTGTTTATTTAATGTTCTAATTTGGGGGTAGTATTGACTCAGAAGGAAAAAGGAAACCGCATGTTGTTCTGATGGTTCTGGCAGTTGGGGGGAGTCAGGGATAGTTGAGGCATTCCGTATTCTCTCTGCCTATTTTCTCATTGTTTCCAGAGAGTGCTTTCTGTTTCTTTCTAAGCCCTCTGCTTTCTGTTGACTGTGTATGTCTCCACTTAGTGCCAAGGTAGAAAAGCCACTTTGTCTTTCTTCTTCTCAGACATTCCAGAACAAGGGTTTATTGCTGGTGATAAATTTCACATGCTTGTGTGCATGAGAATATCTGAAATGGCTTTCAGTTGCCAAAATGCAATGGCAGTCTGTGTATAGTCTGGCAGGTGGAAAGTATATATTCCCTTTTATTGTCACTGCTATGCTTATTCATTTGGCAATATATGAGAGTTCTAACTTCTAACGTAACACACTTGCAGTTGGGTTTAGCTCGATAGACACAGTAATATCCAGATAAAACTGGGATACATTGGGAGGCAGTGATTGATCATCTCTCCCTCTGAGCTGGTACCTGCTTTTTTTTTTTTTTTAATAGACCTTATTTATTTGAGTGGTTTTAGGTTCACAGCAAAGATGTCTGCTTTTTTCATCATTGTCTTCTTTTAAACTTAGCCTTGAAGAAAGAGCTGTTTTTAAGAATAGCCACCAGGATATTAGAAACCTGTTCCTAATTTCTGACTATCATGGATGCCTCCTATAAAATGAGCTTACAGATTGTTTTCATACGTTTCTCTTCTACTTTTAATAAAATAATCAACTAATATAATATGAAATTACTTTCTTAATTTTTCTTTTACTTACTATGAAATGGATTCACATATATAATTTAGGGTTAGAATTTCTTGGCTGTATAGATAGGTTGTTCTGCTAGGGAATAAAAGTAAGTACACGTGTTTCTGAAACCAAAATAAGGATTGGAGATAAAGGAATTGTTTATTGTTCCATTTGATGAAATACCTCTTCTGGCTTACTCCCATGGGAGAAGGAGTCTTGGATGCTTGGAGGGGGCTGTGACAGAGGAAAGAAAAGTGGGGAATAGGTAGGCTAGTTTGTTTGATTCGCCTTTTTTCCCTTCAGCCTGGATGGTAGAGTTAGACTCTTACTGCAGAGTTTCCTGTTTCTTATGCTCAGTCTTGTTAGATTCCTTTCCTCTTGCCTTTTCTTCAGAAGTAGGAGGATAGGGTAGGATGTGGATAGGATAGGGTCTGGGGTGGGGAACCACCTTCTGAGCCTTCGATCATTGGAAGTTCCGAGCTGTGAACCCACAGACCATAGAAGGAGCTATGTATGGAGAGAATACTATTGCTTGCCCATGGCCTCATCCTCAAAAGTGTAGGAAATTACATTTTACTGCAGCTTTATAGATAGACTTCTACAGGTTTTGTAATGTTTTGCTGGTTCATGTTCTGTCCATATTTCCCCCAATTCTTGCCTTTTTAGGGGTGGTGGGAGGACCTCTGCTAAAAATGATTTCTAAATATTCCACACACACACACACACACACACACACACCCTATCTTCTTTATTCATTCATCCTTCAGTGGACACTTAGGTTGTTTCCATACCTTGGCTGTTGTAAATGATGCTGCAGTAAACATCAGAGTGCACGTATCTTTTCAAATTAGTGTTTTCATTTTCTTTGAGTAAACACCTAGTAGTGGAATTACTGGGTTATATGGTACTTCTATTTTTACTTTTTTGAAGCATCTCCATAATGTTTTCCACAATGGCTGCACCAATTTGCATTCCTGTCAGTAGTGCACAATGGCTCCTTTTTCTCTGCATCCTTGTCAACACTTGTTATTTCTCGTATTTTTGATTCTAGCCATTCTGACAGGTGTAAGGTGATATCTCATTGTGGTTTTGATTTGCATTTCCCTGATGATGAGTGATGTTGAGCATCTTTTCATGTGTCTGTTGACCATCTGGATGTCTTCTTTGGAAAAATTTCTGTTCAGGTCTTTGCCCATTTTTAAATCAAATTGTTTTTCTGGTGTTGAGTTGTGTAAGTTCTTTATGTATTTTGGATATTAACCCTCAATTGGATGTATCATTTGCAAATATATTTTTCCATTCAGAGATTTCCTTTTTGTTTGGCCGATGGTTTCCTTCACTGTACAAATCTTTTTATTTTGGTGTAGTCCCAGTAGTTTTTTTTTTTTAATGTTTTTATTTATTTTTGAGACAGAGAGAGACAGAGCATGAGCAGGGGAGGGGCAGAGAGAGAGGGAGGCACAGAATCCGAAGCAGGCTCCAGGCTCTGAGCTGTCAGCACAGATGATGACATGGGTCTTGAACTCACGGACTCTGAGATCATGACCTGAGCTGAAGTCGGACGATTAACCAACTGAGCCACCCAGGAACCCCCCAATAGTTTATTTTTGCTTTTGTTCCCCTTGCCTGAGGAGAAATATTTATATACAATGGAATATTTTTTTAACTTGATTTGTTTGGGGAGAGAGAGCACAAACAAGGGAGAGGCAGAGAGAGAGAGAGAGAGAGAGAGAGAGAATCCCAACCAGGCTTCATGCTGTCAGCACAGAGTCCAATGTGGGGCTCGAGCTCACAAACATGAGATCATGACCTGAGCCAAAATCTAGAGTCAGACGCTCAACCAGCTGAGCCATCCAGATGCCCCTATATACAATGGATATTAGTCTGCCATAAAAAAGAATGGTATCTGGCCATTTGCAACAACATGGATGGACCTAGAGGGCATAATGTTAAATGAAATAAGTCAGAGAAAAATAAATATCATATGATTTCGCTCATGAATGGAATTTAAGAAACAGAACCAACCGACAAATAAAAGAGACCAAAATAACAGACTCTTAAATACAGAATAAAAACTGGTGGTCACCAGAGGGAAGATGGGCTGGGAAGATGGGTGAAATAGATAAAGGGGACTGAGAGGCACACACTTCCAGTTGTAAAATAAAGAAGTCACGGAGATGGAAAGTACAGCATAGGAAATATAATCAGTAAGAGTGCAGTAACATCATTTGGAGGCAGATGGTGAGCACTGAGTATAACGTATGAGCACTAATGTATAGAATTGTTGAATTATGTTGTACACCTGAAACTGATAACATTGTATGTGAATTATACTTCAGTAAACAACAACAACAACAAAAAGATGTCTAAAGACAAAAGGAATTTAAAGATCAGTTTCATTGTCTTGGCTGTCCTCTCCACGTACGGATTTGAAGCTTTTTGGAGTAGAATCTCATGGACCGCATTCTGCCTTTTGAAAGAGTTGTGTAGAATCTTGGGCTTGTGGAGGAAAAACTTCTGAATTTGGAGTTTCACATATATTTTTCTTCTTTTTAAAAAAAAATTTTAATGTTTATTTCTCTCTGAGACAGAGACAGAGCATGAGTGGGGGAGGGCAGAGAGAGAGGGAGACACCGAATCCGAAGCAGAAGACACAGAATCTGAGCTGTCAGCACAGAGCCTGACACAGGGCTCGAACTCACAAACTGTGAGATCCTGACCTGAGCCCAAGTCGGTCACTCAACCGACTGAGCCACCCAGACGCCCCTCTTCTTTTTTTTTTAGATGTTTATTTAGTTTTGAGAGAGGGCACGAGCAGGGGAGGGGCAGAGAGAGAAGGGGCCAGAGGATCTGAAGCAGGTTCTGTGCTGGCAGCAGAGAGCCCAACGTGGGGCTCGAACTCGTGAGCCATGAAATCATGACCTGAGCCAAAGTCGGTAGCTTAACTGACTGAGCCACCCAGGTATATTTTTCAGTAAATGGTTTCCCCACTGGGATTAAGATGAAATAACTAAGTTGTCTTTCCAAGACATTTAATTCCCTTTGTTCTCTTTTTAATCTATAGGAGGTCTTCTCCACTTTGCCACACCTATAGACCCTCTATTTCTGCTTCTCCACTACCTCAGAAAGGCTGATAAAGAGGTGAGTTCCCAGTTTGGGGTATTAACAGAATGCACTGTTTTGGCTTGATCTTCTCTCTCTCCTTTTAATGATCCAAATGTAGATTCCCCACAATTCACATTTGATTCAATTTAATTCAGGTTGGTATAGAACAACTGTATCACACGCGCTGGTATGGACTCGATCACTGACTCAGATCTGAGAAGCAGCACTAATCTCAGACTAGTTTTCCTGTGTCTTCTGAGAATCGCCTAGCCCTCCATGCTATGTACCTTACTTGTTTGACTCAGCCTGACAGTGAAATTTTTATCATTAACTACCCTTTGATACTACTCCAAAAATCAACAAGGAGTAGAGGTTTCTGAAAAGTTAGTTGCAGTGTGGAATCTGAAACCCTGTTAATGAACTTCTCATGCTCTGTTCACATGAAAATCGATTGGCCTGTGTTGCACTGAGAATAGATTTTTTTTTCCCATGTATGACTTTGTAATGTCATGCATTGATCACTTAGAAAATATTGTTTCACTGAATTATGCAGATCTTACAAATGTTGGCACATCTCATTACACACACATAGATTCTCTCTCTCTCTCTCTCACATTTGTTAATATTACCACTGGTCTCATCAGAAAATTATTATTATTATTTATTAGGAAGCTGTCATAGTGGCAGATATAACTTTTCTACAGTTCTAATTTTTGCTTAGAAGTTAAATTTGTATCATTGGTTATAAGCACTGTCAGTCTTTTCCTTGAAGTGACAGGTTCACTTCTTTTATGTTCTATCAAATACCTAAGTCTAAATAGCCATTGTCTGTAACGTTTCCTTTTTTTTCCGGTTAAAAATGGTATCCTACAAAAAATGATTATTTTTGCTCGTGGCTCAGTGACGCAAGCACTTTTCCTTGAGGTGATCACTGTGCCTGGGTAGTGGCAGAAGGACTTTAGCATCTGTCTTAACACACAGAGTATTTAAGTTTATTTATGTATTCTGAGTGGGGGCAGAGAGAGAGAGAGAGGGAGAGGGAGAGGGAATCCCCAGCAGGCTCTGCACTGTCAGTGCAAAGCCCGCCATGGGGCTTGAACTCGCGAACAGCGAGATCATGACCTGAGCCCAGATCAAGAGTGGGACACTCAACCAGCTGAGCCACCCAGGCGCCCCTAACACACAGAGTATTTAAAAGATTTGTACTCAGGCTCAAGGTTTAACTAAAAGTAGTTGCTTTTGCTCCTTGATCAAGGATATCCTTAAAGTGAAACTGGCTTTTTAAAAAAAAAATTTTTTAACTGCCCTGCATGGCCATGAGGAGTACAGGGACTCCTGGGACAGTTTGTTGGCATGGCCGTGACTGGTGCTAAGGAGCCTGCAGTTTAACCCACCTTTGCACTTGAATCTTCAGTGCAAGTGTCAACACAGTGAAAATGCAGATAGCATCTTAGCATTATTGTGCAAATTGTTTTGCGTTTGCGGACCCCCTGAAAGGATGCTGGAGACTCCCAGGGATCTATCAACCACAGTTTGAAAATCTGTGAATTAACAACTTTAAGGAGTAAGTTGTTATTCAAACTGCTCAGAAGAATCTGGATTTTCGTACCCTGGTGTTTACTTACAGTTTAAATGTTTATAGCTCATCTTATTTAGTCCTTAGACCAAATTTCCAAAACTTCCATATTGTAGGTGTGTCAGTTTAATTTGCCGTAAAAACTGAAAGTAATAAAACTGATTTCAAACTTTTCAAGTCCTGCTTTCTCCTGATGCAGCTTAACTTCTTTTGTTCTCCTCCTTTCCTACATCCTCTGTCCTTTAGTGTGGATTAGTGAAGTTGTATTCCTTACTTCATTCACGGTGCTCATTATCATGGAGCCAGTCTATTTAAGGCATGTAAGCAGTGAGGCAAGTAAGTCTTATATCTCTAACAAACAGAAATGGTTCTGGTCACCACCACGAAGGCCCTAGTAGTATTCAGGGGGGAAGCTGAAAACTTCCATTGGCTCCCATTTACTTTCTAAGATACATTAACCGAGAGAAGGCCGTGAACCAGTACCTGTAATGATGCACATTTAAAGTGCCTCCCCACCATGTTGTAGTGATGTTTCCCTAAGACCATGACTGGGGTGAATTAACTCTCACCTTGGCCATCTGTGAGTCCTGAGTGTGCTGTGGCTGGTTCAGAATGGCACAGAATGAAGCAGAAATCCTGCTCAAAGTGGTGCTTGGCTTTCATTGTAAGCTGTCTCACTTCCTCTTCTGAAATACTTGAAATGCCCTATAAAATAACTCATGAGACATTTAGGTAGTTCCTTCCCTGCATTTTAGACATGGTCTTTTCCTGTTTAGTTAAAAAATATCGGTATGCACTTTTAAAATGTTGACCATGGCGCCTGGGTGGCTCAGTTGGTTGAGCGTCCAACTCTTGATTTCGGCTCAGGTCGTGATATTGCAGTTCATGAGTTCAAGCCCTGCATGGGGCTCCGTGCTGACAGTACAGAGCCTGTTTGGGATTCTCTATCTCCCTCTCTGTGCACCTCCCCTGCTTGTACTCTCTCTCTCTCTCTTTCAAAATAAATAAATAAACTTAAAAGAAATAAAATTAAAATGTTGACCTAGTTTTTTTTTTAAGTTTATTTCTTTCTTTTGGGGAGTGGGGGCAGAAAGATAATTCTAACTAGGCTCTGTGCTGTCAGCACATGGACTATGAGATCAAGACTTGAGCCAAAATCAAGAGTCAGACGCTTAACCGACTGAGCCACCCAGGCACCCCAGACCTAGTCTTTTTTAATCCTGAGTTTTAACATCAGGACAATTCTTTTTTCTAGCTGTCCCAACTGTTGTTAACTTTATATTCAAAGCAAGTTGCTATTACATTTCCCTTTGGGGCATGTATGGTAAAGAAAATGAGGATAAAATGTTAGTTAATTATGAAATTATTATATCATAACTGTGTGGCAGTCCATTGTATATAATTAGAATATTTTTTTTAAATTGCTAAATATTTAAGGTATTGGTTGATCATGGAATATAGATTAAGGTAGAAGTCTAAGAGAAAGCCACTAACCAGCCTTAGTACCTATAATGATGCACATTTAAAGTGTCTCCCTCCTATGTAGTGGTGATGTTTCCCTATGTCCCCTTAAGACCACGGGCGGGGGGTGCGGAATTAACCCTCACCCTGGCTGTTTGGAAGTCCTGAGTGTGCTGTGGCTGGTTCACAAGGCACAGAATGAAAGTAAAATTAAGTAAGTAAGTGAAAGTAAGACTTGGAAAATCCCTGGATTATTCTTACACTCTGAAGGAAAAAGATAGCATTTAAATTGAGGCACTTCTTGCCACTTGTTGACCTAAGAGAAAGTATGACAAGCTTTCACATGTGCTGCTAAATGAATGAGATTTCATCTCAAAACCAAAGAAAGCTGCATTTGCAGAAAGAAAGATGATCAGTTTTTCTGTCTTCAAATGGAGTTGTCACTAAAACAGAAAGGCATAGCGAGCTAAAAGTGGGACACGGGCAAAAGAATACATTTTTTATAAAGTCTGGTATCGTTAAGTCAGGGAACTAATCATTTAGACAGACTTCACCCCTCCATGCCCCTGTACAGTTAAGTAAAAATAAACCTGACTGAGAAGAAGAATGTTCTGAATTCCTATGTTCTGCCTTCTGGCCCATTGACTACCAGGCCTTATACACGTATATAGATGAGCCTGATTTAATATGCATGCACCTTCACTGTACTCATCCATCCGGCTATCTTTTCTTTTATTACGGTCTGCATTCGGAAGTACTTCAGACAGCTCCGGCAGGAGTGGATTCATTTTGATAATTTTCTTCTTGCTGTGGGATTTCTTTCTTCAACCTGGAGTAAGGATAGGGAGCGGAGCAGTTTGCTCCGGGCATGATCTGGGCTTATTCCCGAGTGGTGGTCAGGACTCCTGCTCTGTTCACTCAGCTGGTTCTTCTTCATGTTGAAAGGGTCGGAACGGCCCCAGGTAATATCTGCCATCTTCGCAAGCTTCCGTGGCTTCTCTCATTTTGTTCAGAATTTTGTTCCCCTGTTTTATCCAGTGGCTATGCCTTTGATGTGGGTAGTATGCTGCTTGGAACCCCAGTGCTTTCAAGAGCTTGCTGAAGGGAGCTGAGAGTCCGTTCTGGCACCAGTCCCAGTGTAGGGGTTCCTTAGGTGGAACCAGTGGCTTTGAACTTAGTTTAAAGGTTCAGTTACAAGATGATGTATCTTTTCCTCTTTTTTATGTGTGAGTTTGCCGACTGGAGTGCCTACATTCTGACCGAATAAAGTCTTTTTTCAGGGCAAGTTCCAGCCCCTAGATCAAGTCGTGGTGGATGACATGTTCCCAAATTGCATCTTGTTGCTGAAACTTCCTGAACTTGAGAAGTTACTTCAACATGTGACAGAAGAGAAAGGTATAGTACGTGGCCTTTGAAACGAGGCTTTGGCTGCTGGAAAGGCTGGGCGTCCGTCCCACTGAATGTAATACTTGCTCTAGTTTGGTTATAGGGGAGGCCGACATTCAGACTTGCTTCCCCTTGTCAGTACTGGTCCTCTATTCTACTGGATTGTTCAGCCTGTGAAATTCCAACCAGTGGAATACAGTGGCCTCTCTCCTACAGGGCCAGGAATCGTGAAGGTTGGGCTTTGGTCTCAGTTCTTCTTTTAACTAGTCTGTGGCTTTAGTTAAGTTTCTTGCTTACTTTCTGCCTTGGATTTCTCACTTGTAAAATTACATAAAATCTATACCTTCACCGAATCAAGAAGTGTTTATTGAGGGCCAACTAAGAAGCATATGTTGAGCACTAGGGTTAGACTCTAAGCTAGGTATAAATAAGACACCATCCTTTCCCTCACTAAGCTTTGAGTCTGCTGGGGACAAATGCAAGTAGGGCAATGACAGGAAGGAGTCACAGAAGTGAACTCTCGGTTTTCTGGGGATGCACAGGACAGATTCATACCCGGGCAGGTAGGGAGTGCAGAAAGTTGGGTATTGTGTTGCTCTCCTGGGGGAAATGACCTCTAAATGGATCCCTGAAGTGCTCTTAGAGCTCTAAGTGGAGCTCAAAGAATAGCAGCATGACAGGGGCATCAATATATGGGAAAGTGTCATGTTTAGGAAGCTCCAAGGGGTTCAGGGTAGCCAGCGTATAGGATGCCTGGGATGCATTTAGGTTGCTAAGGAGGGAATGGGGTAGGATGTAGGGCAAGGGCTCACATGGTGAAGGGTCTTGTATGTGTCTGACTCTGCCTCGTGGTAGTGGAGTGTCGGCAGAGTTGGAGCAGGGCAGAGCTATAACGTGGAAAACGTGCTAGAGAAGCCAAGTCCAGGTCCATGGAGGCTGCCGCGGCGGTCTCGGCAGGAATGGTGGTGGCCTGAGCTTAGCGCCTGCAGAAAGTAGCACCGAAAGGGAAAACCGGCCTCATTTAGTGTTGGGTGGTAGTCAAGGAGAAGGAGGTGGCAAGGATGACTGTAGAGTTGTGCCCTGACCCGCAGTGAGGTTGGCGTCCTGGAGACACAGGCGAGAGGAGCAGGCTGAGGGTAAAGAAGAGATGAGTAGCAGATACTCTTCATTTGAATTCTGAGGGGGGGGAAGTGAGTCGATAAGTTGATAAGTTAGAAACACTACAACCTTAGTGTCAGTGTCTCAAAAAAGTCATCCAGGTAGTTTCAGGGTTAACATGGAAATATAGCGTGGGACCCAAAACAACAAGCTGATGAGCTGTGGTTGTTCGGGGTCACGGTCGGTTTGGCAACTATGACGGATCTGAGACCAAAGTAGCAGTGGTTCCAAGAAGTGTGAGCTTACTGCGGGAGAGGGGAGAACCTTACTGACTGCATTTCACATTTTAGGTTCTGCTAAATTCACACTTGGCCAGGCCCAGGGCTCCATTCTGGATATGGTGTGTGGCACCAAGGTTTTATTAAAACAGGCCCGTTAAAGACATTCCCTGATGCTGAGCTCGGAGAAGATGTCCATCGTTTTGTGGATGACAAAGAGCCATTTCTGAAAGCTTAAGTAGTGACGAATAATTACAAGTCATTTTAATTTTGCCAAGTTACCGGAAATTGAAAATGCAATTAATTCATTATCCCAGATTCTTACATTAGCTGAATAAAGAACAATTACCTTAAACCCAAACCCAGAAACCCAAATTCAGAAGCAACGTTAACACACTGGCATTTGTTAGCTTACAGCCTGCATTTCAAAGCAAGATCTTCTGTCTCTCTCATTCCTTCCTTCTTGTGTGCTGAACTTGTGACCATTTACTGAGTCATTATCTGAACTCCTGTCGTCATCTCTTTCTGTCCTCAACATCGCCTGATCATTGGAAGTTCTACTGCAATAGAAAGTACGTGCCCTACACTTCTCTTGTTTGACCAGCTCTAAATAAACTTCAAAATACGATGCCTTTCCCTTTGGATCTTCCTGGAAAAAGATGTCTGACTCAGTATGCTGTCCTTGTATTCAGAACTGATGTAAAGAAAATATTTCACATATTTGTGTTCTGGATTAGGGGTGAAATAAGTAATGTGAGATTGCTTATGTGTATTTTGATGAAGAGGCCTTTTTGAGGGTGAAAAATAAGAGATCCTACTATTTCCTTTTTTTGTATTTGTTCTTAAAATTTTTGGTGTTGCTTTTAAGCCTTCCATTATTTTAAGATTTACAGAATGCAGTTCTTTAGGGGAAGAATTTGATTATGAAGAAACTGTCAAGGCTTTTAGAGAACTTCATACATCTTTTAGTATATGAAATGTAATCTGAATTACTTTATGTTTTGCCTTAATATCACTGAGACAGAAAGAAAAATTTGAGGCCTGGAATGTTTAGAAACCTGGTTTATGTACAGGCTGATACTATATCTGCTTTGAAAATGAAAGTACATGGGCAGGTAAAATAATTATTTTAATTAAAAAAATCAAAGATACAGGAAAAACTCAAGAAAAAAAAATGCAAATATTATTTGTACCCAACCCCAATAATCAACAAATGTTAATATTTTGATACAGTTGCTTCAGATATTTTTGAGGAAAGAATTTTTTAAGAACAGTCTGGTAATCTGATCTCAGGATCTGATGGCTTGCAAGAAAAATTAGAAGTGTATTTACTATATAGTTTTGAAGGAATCATTCAAATTTTTCATCATCTTTGGTTTGTAAGATGAAGAGTTTGAAGGGTTGAGAGTATCCCTCATACATTGTATTTACTACCTAGCAAAGTTGTTCTAAATCACAAAATAAAGCTTTTTACTCTTAGCTTTATAGCATTGAGATTACTGAATGACCAGGAATGACCAGAATGTGAACATTATTTAAATATTGCAATTAATAGTGTCCGGTATCTACCTTAAAGAGATGTGTCTGGAATTAATAGTGTCTGGAATCTACCTTAAAGAGATGTGCCATGTCCTACAAGTAACTGAGTGCCAAGAGAGTACTGGATATATAGTAAGTGCTCAATAAGTGTTCATACCGTTAAGGCTGCTAAATTAGAAATTTTAAATTCTTTGCTGATGTTTAAGTACTATATACACTGATACACATGTGTTTTTGAAGGTCCATTGCTAAATTATATTCAAATGGTTTAAGTAGAATGGGGATAATCAGATAACAATAAAAATATCTATCTACCCTATAATGAGAAATTATTATGTATCATTTGTGTGTCTGCTGCTTTACATATGTTATGGTATCCTTACAGTAATTTCCTTTCACTATTATTACAACCTGCATTTTTACAAATGAGGAACAGAGGCTCAAAGAGTTGAAGTTACTGGACTAGAGTCACAGAGGTAGAAGTGGTAGAATCAGGATTTGAACCCGTGTCTGACAGCAACTCTTTCCTTTCCTTCTTGCAACTGCAAAACACTTCCAGAACACTCCATTAGGATTGTCAGTTGGTGTCTCCTGTAAAAATAGAAACATCCAAAAAATCTTGTATACCCCATCTTAAAAGGCAAAAAGAGATAGGAAAGAAGACAGAGAACTTCAATAACTTAAGGAAAAGACGTCTAAGTTTCTCATCCCAACAATGAGCTTTCTTCCGTTCTCAGGTACCCATTCCCCTCTTTTTTAGTGATTGCCTTGGGTACTGGTTGCTTGTTTGAATTTGGTTTACTGTCCATTTATAAGTTAGTGTTTGGTTCTGTTCTGTGTTTTACTGCTAGGATTTTCAAAATAAGTAACAAAGAGGACTGCTAGGGAGTGGTCAGGTGATATCCATGAGAAGGAGCAAAGATAAAGAAGAGAGCTGATTATCTTTAATGTCCTTCTTTCCCCAGGCACTGTGCAGACAGAGCAAAACCTGAAACACTCACATTCCCCAGCCAGATGTTTTGATATTAGACTCCAGATGCTGTCTCAAAAGTCTATGGCATTAAAGACCTGGTTAAGCCTGCTAGGTTTATGACAACCTCCCCCTGCTCCAGTCGTCCCTGCCGTCCCTGTGTCCCTACCGAGTAAACCCAGCCATGGTTGTTTGCATCCCAAATGATGATGGTGGTGACCTTAGTTAACATCGCCTGCTTTGTTAGTGAAGGAAATGATGTGTCTCTGTTTGCTAGCTCTGGGGCCCAGTATATTTTTTGCCAAAGAAGCTCACATTCAGTGGAGGGATGACAGAGGAAAGGCCTAATAAAGGCTTATGAACTTCATCTTGAGTGTAACACTGTTTCGTATTGCAAGCCAGAGCTGCGCTGGGCTGTCCGATGTGATTAACAGGAAGAGCCAGGAAAACTTACCTGATTAAAATACCCCAAGTACAGTTGCCAAGTTTCTATCCCCAAGAGGCAGGAAAAAAAAGAGACCATATGAGTTTCTCCGTTATGGAAAACATTGAGAAAGTAGATGTGAGAATGTGCTCTAGGCAGTTTGTTCAACAATGCATCAGGGAAATTCAAGATTGTGAGCCGATTACCCAATTGCTGAACATGTTATTTAATTGTGGACTCACTTTTATTCCATCTTTATTTTGTAAACCCAATCTTTCCAGATGTTTGAGACCA
This sequence comes from Puma concolor, assembly GCF_028749965.1. Classification (NCBI taxonomy): domain Eukaryota; kingdom Metazoa; phylum Chordata; class Mammalia; order Carnivora; family Felidae; genus Puma; species Puma concolor. The sequence continues at coordinate 221,749,495 of NC_141667.1, forward strand.
GTTTTATCGGCACCAGACACATTAGGGAAAGAAACCTTTCCAGCATGTGCACATATTATCTAACGCACCAACTCTTGCAAATATTAAATTTAAGACATGAGCAAACATGTTATGGTATTTTTCATAAGTGTGGGTAAATTCATAATTGTGAGCCTTTGTGGATATTTTGAACTCCCTTGCTTATCAAAATTTGATAATTTCAAAATTAAGCAGTAGTTTAGCACTTGATCCTTTTGTAGCATTCTGGGATATCCGAGCTGGATGTTTTTTAGTGACCATCTTGTCCTGGGAATGTTTAATTAGAAACAAATTTATAATTAAAACCTTCCTAGAAAAACTCCTCCAGGCCCAACTAGCTTCATTGGCAAGTTCTGCCATACTTTAAGAAGAAATAATACAGTGGAATAAAAACATACCATTCATAATATTATCAAAGATCATGTAGTTTTAGAAATAAATATAACACAGTATGTGTAAAACCAGTACACTAGATATTATAAAATATTGCTGAGAAATTAAAGAATTAAATAGAGAGATATACCATCTTCATGAATTTGAAGACTCAATATCGTTAAGATGTTCCTTCTCTCCAAATTGATCGATACATTTAATGTAATGCCTATGAGGCTTTTTTTTGATGGGAAGTAGAAATTGATGAGCTGATTCTAGAATTTATATGAATTTGCAAAAACCTGCAATATCCAGAACAATTTTGAAAAAAAAAAACAAAGTTGTAGAACCTACACAATCTGATGTCAAGACTTACTCTAAAGTTATAATAACCAAAGTGTGGTATTGGTTTAAGAGTAAATATATAGATAATGGAACAGAATAGAGAATGTAGAAGTGGACCCACACTTATATAGTCAATTGAATTTTTGTCAGTGGTGTCAAGATAATGGGAGAAAAGACAGTCTTTCCAACAAATGATCTAGAAAAACTGGATATTCATATAAAAAACAATGTTAACCCTCACCTCACAGTCATACAGAAAAATTAACTCAATATGGATCACTGACTTAAATGAAAAATCAAAATTGTTGAACTTCTAAGAGGAAACTTTGTGACCTTGGGGATAGGCGGGGATTTCTTAGGACACAAACCCACTAACCATAAAAATTGTAAATGTAACCATAAATTACATTTCATCAAAATTAATATCTCCTGTTTTCTGAAAGATACCATTAAGAAAAAAGAAAAGAGAAGTCATAGTTGAAAGAAAATGTTTACATGGCACATCTGATAAAAGATATGTATCTCAAATATATAAACTCTTAACGCAGTACTAATATACATATACAGCCTAGTAAAAATGCAGCAAAAAGTTTGAACAGACACTTGGCAAAAGAAGACTTATAAATAGCCCATAGGCACATGAAAAGATGTTCAATATCATTAGTCACCAGGGAAATGTAAACTAAAACCACAAGGAAATGTCATTAGCATTCACCAGAGTGGTGTGAAATAAAAAGAAAAACTATAAATTGAGGAACAACTGGAACTCACCTACCTGGTTGATGGAAGCATAAAATAATATAACTACTTAACAATTTCTTATGACTCAGTAATTCTAATCCTAGAGATTTACCCAAGCCTTACAAAAACATATCTCCATGTAAAAAGACTTGTGCAAGGATGTTCAGAGCAGCTTTTTTGTTTTTATAGCAACTTTTCCAAAATAGCCCCAAACTGGAAAAAATCGAATGCCCTTCGGTTGGTGAGTGCGTAAACAAAATGTAGGATATCCATACACAGGATACTACTCCATAATACAAAGGAAGGAACTATTACTAGCTGCAACACAATGGGTGAATCTCACAGAAATTATGTGGAGCAAAAGAAGATGATCACAAAAATATACTTACTGTATGATTCCATTTCCATGAAATTCTAGAATCAAGCAAAAACTAAACTCTAATGACGGCAGATCAGTGGTTACCTGAAGTCTGGGTAGGTGTAAAAGCATTGACTACAGAACGGCTCAAGACAACATTTTGGGGTGACAGTTACGTGACCATATGTATACATTTGGCCAAACTCCTCAACTTGTACACTTAAAATGGGTGTATCAACCATATGCACATTATTCCTAAATAAAGGTGATTTTTAAAAAACTAAAGTAGTTACTGATCCAGCACAAGAAGCTAAGCCTCCTCATTTCTGATACAGTGTGTTTTGTGTTTTGTTTTGTTTTGTTTTGTTTTGTTTATTCCTACCCCACAGCTCCCACAAGGTAATGCTGGAATCCAGTGATAGAATGTGGGAAGCAAGGCAGGAGTGAGTAATGGCTTTGAGATTCAAGCCTGGTTGACCAGGAGGATGGTTTGGGAGGAAGCTGAACTGTCTGTCTTTAGATACAGAGCCTCAGCTCAAGCCTTTGGACTTCCTGATTGGGTTTGTTTAGTCTGAAACAAAATGAACTCCTCCCCCCACCCCCCGACCCCCCTGCAGAGAAAGGTATAGTTAGCCTTGGAGCAGGGGGAAGCAGAGCCAGGAAAGAATCAGAGGAAAAGTCATCAAAGACAGAAGAACCAAGAGGAAAATTTTTGTAGAACCTAGAACCATGGAGGAGTTTTTCCCACAAAGAACAAGGTCAGAAGTACTGAGAAGGGTGAATACCTAATTGATCTCAATAAAATGAGTATCAGATCCACAGCTCTGAAGTCATCTGGAGTAGGAATCTGGTGCCTCTGCTTACTAGCTCAGTGACTTTGGACAGTCTAGTTAACTGCACTCTAACCCAGTCTAGGAAGGTAGGGACAAACAATGGTTTTGACCTGAGATCTATTCTGAACATTCAATGAGAAATGTATATAAAGAACTTACAAAGGCTTGACTGTATATTTGTTTCTGATGCTGTTATCATTAACAAGCTGTCATTTAATCTTTTTTTAAAGTAATATTAAGTATTTGTTACATGCCAGGTGCTGTGCTATTGGCTTTGTGTGGATCATGTCACATAATAGGTGACACTGTGCCCTGGGTGGGTCGGAACCCAGGCAGTATGGCTCAGAGCCTGTGGTCTCCGCTTCTTCTGGTAGAGTATTAAGGAAGGGCCTACAAGGGGCTCAGGGAGTGGGAGAGAGGAAGGAAACTGTGGCAGATTGTGGAATGTTCTTGCAGGAAATGCGGAGGTGGAGGCCAGAGAGAAGTGAGCAGCCGAGTCAAGGTGGGATTTCTTAGGAGAGACCTGCATGCTGAGCTTCTCTGGAGATTTGTCTCGGGCAGTGACCAGAGCTTCTTTAGAAGTTTTAACCCATGCAGCAGCATACATTTATTAAGTGATTGCTGTATGCTCTCAGAATGCCCCTTACTCTTGCACATGGGTAGGACACTGTCTCCAGGGAAGTCGAGTCCAGCCTTGCCTGGTTCCACAGCAGACTGTTGCCCCCGGTGGTCCTGGCTCCAGCATGACAGACTTTGCCCCTTGGAATTCTCGGACTCCTGACAGTGCCACTTGCGGCGGTCTCCTTTTCATTACGCCAGTGACACACGCCGAGGGGATGGATGCAAAGGCCCAGCCCGTGCTCCATCATGCCTCCTGTTGCCCACAACGTGAACAACCGCAGGCTGCAATGGGGAGGAAGACTACAGGTGCTGAGGCCAGCCCCTCTCCCATCTAAGCCGTCTCAGGAATGCAAGCAATTTAACAGACTGCAGGAAACGATCCCTCCCTAAGCATTTCCACTTCCCACAATGATTATGGAAGAAAGAGAAATTGTCATTCTGCATGGCTAGCAGCATCACATGGGGCAAGTCTGCATCTGGCCTTAGGATATTGAAGGGTCCCCAAGATAACTCCTGCACTGGGCAGGAGGCTGGGAGTGCAAGCCCCGCCTCTGCTGACTGCACAGAAAGCAAGAAACTCCATGAATGAAGTGTTACCAAGGAACTAACAGCTCAGGTCACAGTATGCAAAGCTGGGTGGATTGTAGGGTGGGGGGGCAGTATAACTTCCAAGAGGGGAACCTTTTATCCCTCATTACGGGCCAAGTCAAGCCTATCATAAATCTAAATTCCCCTGAATAGCTATGGTTAGACTGGTGATGTGTTCAAAGATAGGCATATCTTTTCTTCCTTCTCACTAATCCCACCAGGACAGTACTAAGTAGTTAACGAGATTTTTTTTTCCCTGAATGTTTGCAACACACTTCATATGCATCTCCTTTTAGTTTTTGTTTTCTTTCTTGGGATTTCCATTTTTATTTTAGAAAAGAAGTCTTTCGGGGCGCCTGGGTGGCTCAGTTGGTTAAGCATCTGACTTTGGCTCAGATCGTCATCTCACGGTTTGTGAGTTCGAGCCCCGCGTCGGGCTCTGTGCTGACAGCTCAGAGCCTGGAGCCTGCTTCAGATTCTGTGTCTACCCCTCTCTCTGTTCCTCCCCCTCTGACACTCTGTCTCTGTCTCTCTCTGTCTCTCAAAGATAAATGAACATAAAAAAAATAAACATTAAAAAAATTTTTTTTAAAAAGGAAGAAAAGAAGCCTTTCATTGAAAACACTGAGGTAAGCTTAAACTTATGTCGACAAATGAAGGTTGCTTGGCATGGTTCATTTGCTGAGTTTTAAAAATCACAGATTTTCTACAGATTTGTTGGTAACTTTTTTCCAGTTTTACTGAGAAATAGTTGACACACATCACCTTATAAGTTTAAGATGTACAGCATAATGGCTTGATTTACATATATTATGAAATGATCCCCACAATACGTTTAGTTAACATCTATCGTCTCCTATAGGTGCAATAAAAAGACAAGAAAGAAATTTCTCTTTGGGATGAGAACTATTAGTATAATTTGATGATTTTCTTAAATTCCCATTCATTTAACGGTTGGATGAAACCTGAGTCACCCAAGTTCTGGCTTGGGATGATTTTTTAACTTCTCACGTATGTTCTCAGGCTTAGAGATTGACTTTTTTAAGAATATAAACTGTTACAAAACATTTTTAAATTATTGTGGATGTTACATACATATCTTGTATACGATATAACCTTATGAGTCTATTTTTTTTGCTTAATCCACGCTTCTGTTTTGTTTTGTTTTTCTCTTTAATCCAGAAATAGACAAAAAGAAATATTACAAGTACAGCAAGGAGAAGACGATAAAGTGGCTGGAAAAAAAGGTAGAGTACGCCTCCAGTACCTTACAGCAGAAAAAGTTTTAATGCTCCTTTTAAAAAATATTTACAGGGGCGCCTGGGTGGCGCAGTCGGTTAAGCGTCCGACTTCAGCCAGGTCACGATCTCGCGGTCCGGGAGTTCGAGCCCCGCGTCAGGCTCTGGGCTGATGGCTCAGAGCCTGGAGCCTGTTTCCGATTCTGTGTCTCCCTCTCTCTCTGCCCCTCCCCCGGTTCATGCTCTGTCTCTCTCTGTCCCAAAAATAAATAAACGTTGAAAAAAAATATATATATATATTTACAGAAGGAGGTAAGTGTGAATCTAAAGGGCCATGTTGTTTATCCAGCTAAAATACAGAAACTGTATAGAGATACCCAAATACTCTTCATCCTCCCTAACTCATGTATCTCTGGGTTTAGCTCCATGTTTTCCTTTGACCTGCATCCCCATTTCCCATGATCCTCACCCCTGAATGAAAGAAGTTCCCACCATTTGGTGATGGATATTTGAGCCTTACAAGCCAGATAATACCAGGAGTGACACGCACTTACTGCTTTCAGTCCCTGTCTCAGAGGTTGCTCACACAGCGAGGCAGGGGGCTGAGGCAGACGGGATTCAGGCCTAGGGGAAGTGTGTTTCACCTTCAGCATCCGGATGCTGGAGGGAACTTAGTGATCCTAACATCCCAGAACTAATCTCAGGTCTGGGGCAATGGTTTTCAAATAGATTCTGTGGGTCACAACCAGTGTTTCTCTTGAATGGAATGGGATTGGGGTGGGATGGGATGGGATAGGATAGGATAGGATGTATTAAAATGTAGCACAGAGTAAGGGCAAGTATTAACTATGGTTCTATGAAGCATATATATGTGTTGAAGTACTGGGTTGCTGGGTATTGCTTACTGTAGGTGTAGTAGAAACAAACTCCTTTGAAAGCCACTGGTCTAAGAATATTGTGGACTTTCATACTGATTAAGAATCTCACCAGTCTAGGTCTACTGATGACAGAGTTTTTCAAGTTCAGTATAGTACTGATTCTGAAGATTCTCTTCTGTCTTGTATATGGAAAACACACTTGTCGTACCATGTTACTGGGCACACGGGGAACCCAGAAACATGGAAGTGAACCTTGCAGAATTAATCAGGCTCCTACTATACAAAATAGTGGAAAGATTTTACAAGTGCCCCCATGGTTCAGTTTTCATTTGCATTAGTGGTAGGTGAAAAATAAGGGTGAGTGCTGAGCAGGGTCTCGGCATTTAGGTTTTGTTGTTAGCAAGTGATGATGATGTGAATCGCAAATTCACATGTATATTTATCAATTGTGTTTCTTTTCTTAAATTCCTAGGAAGTGGGATATTTATATGATTTATTCCATTTAGAAAAAAATTATTGCATATAAACTTTGTGCCAGGCTCTTTTCTAAAGGCTTTACATATATGAACTCATTTAAGCCTCACCACAATACTGTGCATTAGGTACTATTTTTGTCCCCATTAGATAGAGGCACAGAGAGGTTAAGTAAGTAGTCCATGGTCACAGAGCACAGCCAAGTAGCCTGACTCCGGAGGCAGTGCTCTCATACTGCGTAGGCATTTAGAGGTCCATGTTTTGACATCATCCCCAAATGCTGCCGCTGTTGCTCAACTCCTGTCCAAATGTGCATCTCTCTCTCATTTTCTGGTATCTGGTCAAGACATTTCTAGGTCCTCAGTTACTTCTTCCTGGGTCTTAAATGGATCGAGGATCATCTGGAAGGTTGTGGATCTCTAAAGTTCCTTGGAAATACCCTGATGTTTCCCTTTTGGTTACTTTATAGGTTAATCAGATTGTGGCAGCCTTAAAAACCAATAATGTAAATGTCAGTGCCCGGGTACAGGCAACTTCATTTTTCTCTGGTGACCAGGCTTCCAGTGACAAGGAAGGTAAGGAAATCAGTTTTGTTAATATTATGTATTTATTTATTTATTTTTAATTTGAGAGAGAGAGAGAGAGAGAGAGAGAAAATGAGCATGAGTGGGGGAGGGGGCAGAAGGAGAGAGAGAGAATCTTAAGCAGGCTCCACACTCAGCATGGAGCCTGATGCAGGGCTCGATCTCAAGAATTATGAGATCATGATCTGAACCAAAATCAAGAGTCTGACACTCACCCAACTGAGCCACCCAGGCACCCCGGTAAATCACTTTATCAGAAATTACTTTTGCCTGGAGTAAGTTGCTGATTTACAAATGCCTGCCTTATGGTTTTAAAATCTTAATGTCCCAGAAGCTTCGCATTCGTGGCCATGTGTTCTCATAGATCTTGTGGCAGTGTGCACTTCGTTTCAGAACCAAGTGGTACTTCTACCATAGATCGCTGCCGTCACTAATCGATGCTTAAATAATTCCTTCGGCAAGTACTTATTTTGCAAAAACAGTAATGGCCACCCTAACAACTCTGGCCGTCATTCGTTGAGATCATGTTGTGTGCCAAGCCCTTGGCTCATTTGCCAGTATACACACAGTATCCCAGCTAACACTCCCCTTAAGCCTCACTTTACAGTGAGAGTCTGGAGGCTGCACCCAAAGCCACACAGCCAGTAAGTGGTGAAGCCGAGCCTGCCTGACTCTGGGGCCCACACGCTTCCCCTTTCCGTCATACTGCTGTGTGTCCCTAGGCTTCCAACAGGCTGCTTCTGTTTGCATCTTGGTCTCCAGAAGTGTATGTCCTACTATGGATCTTAATATTTTGATCTTCGATGGAAATTGATGCCCTTGGCAATTTTTTTCTTTTAGATTCTTAAGGTACATTCTTTTGCTTTTTCCAGTGTAGTGTCCCCTTATTTTTGTACGTATAGTTGAATAAAAACAGCTGTATAATACAATTAACATTCTCAACTGTGGGACAGAAATTATTCTGGGGACGCCCAGGTGGCTCAGTCGGTTAAGCGTCCCGTTCTGGATTTCAGCTCAGGTCATGATCTCATGGTTCATGAGACGGAGCCCCGCGTCAGGCTCCGTGCTGACAACGCAAAACCTGCTTGGTTTTGCCCCTCCCCTGCACTCAATCTCTCTCAAAATAAATAAATAAACATTAAAAAAGAAAAAAACTTATTCTGAGTTTAAACTCCAATTCAGTGTTCCCCTGTTCTAGACAGGCATACCACTCCAAAGCATCAGAATTTCATCATTAAAAAAATTAAAACTAGGACCAGGGATCTGTTTGTGATTGAAGGTAATTCAGGCAGTCCTTGATTTGCAGAAATCTACCTTAAAACACCTTACACATGTAGATGTTAGCAGGCTCCAGGCATTCAGGAAATGGTGGACAGCTCTGCTGAGCTGAGTTTACTGAGTTTACCAGCTATCACTGGTTTTGACTGGCTTTAACAAAAGAGAAGGGATTGAGTCAAATGGATGGATGGACCCCAGATTTTTTTTTTTTTAAGTAGGAGAAGGGATGTTAGACATTATTTAGATAGACCTCATTTTAAAAGTGAAGACTCATGGTATCAGAGAAGGAGATGACTTATCCAGCGTCACCCATCATAGCTAGTAGACTTCTGTCTCTGAATTCAGTTGGGCATCTGACTTCGGCTCAGGTCACGATCTCGTGGTCCATGAGTTCAAGCCCCGTGTCGGGCCGTGTGCAGACAGTTTGGAGCCTGGAGCCTGCTTTGGATTCTGTGTCTCCCTCTCTCTCTTTCTCTGTCCCTCCCCACTTGTGCTCTATCTCTGTCTCTCTTTCAAAAGTAAAATAAACATTTAAAAAATAATAAAAAGAAAAAGATGATGAAAAAGATCGGCCCCTCTTTGTTATGCCTAATTTTTCTACCTTGAAGTCACAGCATTCACATACCACAGACCATAGCGACTATTAAAATATATAAAAACAGGGGCGCCTGGGTGGCTCAGTCGGTTGAGTGTCCGACTTCGGCTCAGGTCATGATCTCGCGGTCCGTGAGTTCGAGCCCTGTGCCGGGCTCTGTGCTGACAGCTCGGAGCCTGGAGCCTGCTTCGGATTCTGCGTGTCTCTCTCTCTGACCCTTCCCCGCTCGTGCTCTGTCTCTCTCTGTCTCAAAAATAAATAAATGTTAAGAAAAAAAAATTTTTGTTTTTTAAATAAAAAAAGAACAAATGACAAAACTGAGGCTGTGAGTTTAAATGAGTCTCTAAGGCCAGCTAGAGCCAGAATTTTAACTCTGGTCAATTTGGTTGTAAAACTATCATAATTGTTACTAATTTTTTTTTTTTCCTTTCACTCTCCATTCTGTTTCTTTCAGAGGATTATATTTGTTATGCCCATGGTCTGGTATCTGATTACATCCCTAGAGAACTCAGTGACGACCTGTGTAAATATTTAAAGTAAGTATCATTCCTCTAAAGTCGTAATTAGGAAGTACCTCGGCGCTTCCTGGTCTCCCAGCAGTAGGTCCTTTATGGCTCATCACATCACATCACGATTTTTGATAAGAGAGTATTCTCGACTTACCTCCTGGACCGTGTGGTTTGAAGGTAATTTTTAGTGGACACTGGTGGACTGGAACAAATTGATTTGGTGGATACTGATTGCGGAAACTTGTGAATGTTAGGACTGGATTTTTGGATTGGTATGATTTTAGAGGGTAAACAGTATTAAAGTTGATCCCCGGTTACACTTAACTAATTTGGTTCTTTGTGATGATTTTAAGAGAAATAAAGGTTAGAAGGAAAGAAGAGATGGCATGTGGAATATTCTTGAAAGCTACATGTAAAGGCTTTGTACCATATTTACTGTCATTGGATACTCACCAAATACCTTCATTTTGCCCAGCACTTGAAGCTGAAAGGATGAAACACAATCTGTGTCAGAGGGCAGAAAACGGGTTTAAGAAGGACCTGATTTGTGTTATGTCCTTCATAAAGATATTTAATATACTATAAAGACTTTACCTTAGGCTGAAAAGAATGTGTTTATTTTCTAGATTTTAGCGACTATTGTTAAGATTTTATGGGTGTGATAATAGCTTTCCCTGATTCTTCTAGTAGCTTTCTCCTTTGATACATAAACATAAAGCGACTTCTTAACAGATGCATAGTTGCTGTTTTTAGCAAATTACTTAGGTCCTACTTTAAAAAAAAAAAACAGTAGTGGGGGCGCCTGGGTGGCTCAGTCGGTTAGGCATCCACCCAACTCTTGGTTTCAGCTCTGGTCACGATCTCATGCATCGGGCTCTGTGCTGTGGCACAGAGTCTGCTTGGGATTCTCTCTCTCTCTCCCTCGCTCTCTGCCCCTCCCCAACTCACGCTGTCGCCATCTCTCTCAAAAATAAACTTAAAAAAAAAACAGTGGGAACTGGTTTCTAGTGTAGTTGAAGTGCTTGCAAAGCCTGCTTTCAATCAATAACCCTATCTTTCTGTTTAATATTCCCCTGGGTTTCTCAGTGCCTGTTTGTCTCATTGGAGACCTATGTCTCTGTACTCCCATTATTTTTTAGATTCTTTTCTTTACCCTGAAGTGTTTGAAGATTTGGGGAGAAAGATAGGTCAATTAAACTTCTCTTTAATTGAAGAAAAGTAAAGTTCGTGTGACTTTTTGTCAACAATTAAAATAATTTTCAATTTCATATATGTGCTGCATTCGTTGTTTTTGAAGAAAAAAAATCCTACAATGCCAGAATGCAAATTTCTAGAGGCTAAAGTAAAGCAATTCCATTTCAACAATGAGTTCTAATTTTGTTTTTTAGTTCAGACAGTTTCACTACAAGGAAAATGAAGATTTCTTCATTTAGAGAAATTTCATTCCTTTCACTGAGGCAGTTGTACAGTCAGATACATGGAGGTGAAGCTATTCCATAAAAGTGGGACTTGTAAGTCCTAAGCTGGCCCAGACTCTCTGTTTGCTTGTCTATGAAAAACAATGACTATGATTCTTATTTTTCACTCCTTAGGCTTCCAGAACCTTCAGCTTCATTGCCAAACCCTCCATCAAAGGTAAGGAGCTGTGACTAAGCTATCTTTGGGGCACTTGGAAAAATATTTCATTTTTACCACATAAGTTTAGTTTGTTCTAGTACATTTGAAAGCTTTTTTTTTTTTAAGTTTATTTATTTTGAGAGGGAGAGAGCACAAGCAGGGAGGGGCAGAGAGAGAGAGGGAGAGAGAGAATCCTAAGCAGGCTCTGAGCCATCAGTGCAGAGCCCGACATGGGGCTCAAACTCACAAACTGTGAGATGGTGACCTGAGCCGAGATAAGAGTCGGATGCTTAACCGACTAAGCCACCCAGGCACCCCCATTTTAAAGCTTTCTAAATCCACCTTGCATGGATTGATGTTGTATGGATTAAAGATTGTAATGAGCTGTCCATCGGTATTTTTTATTTTTGTAGATTTTACCTGAATGATAAAGTGCTGTGAAAACCAGATTAGAGTTGGTTTTAGCCAGATACCTACGTAAAAGTCTTAAAGATACGTGACGAAGTCTTCTTGAGTCAGCCAGATCCTGTAATTAACTTTATTAATCATCAGGAAGCCTCCATGTATAACTTAAACTCACTTTGCCAGATCTAATTGTTACTGGCACAGAGGTGAGCAGAGCATGATTTTTGTAACACAGAGAATCCTTTGAACAAAGATAGCCAAACTTTTTTTTTTCCTCCGCTTGAAATGATCATCGCAACTTTTGTGTTGCACAAAACCCTTCCTCTTCCAGCTGTTCTCCGACCGCCACCCACCGCTCCCCTGCTCCGTGGGCCGCAGCTTGTTTTTGTCTCCCAGATACAGAGAGTAGAGAAGGCAGCCATGAACCACACCTGATGGCACACTGTGGCGTCCCTCAGTCCAGGCCTGATCTCAGACAAGCGAGCGCTGCTCAGAGACAGGGAAATAAACACATGCATCAGCTTGTCAGTGAGGCCATTCTCCTGCCAACAGAATAATGGATGCCCTGAGAATGTACAGTGGACACGTCATGGATGTTAAAGCACTTTCTGTCTTCCCGGCCTTCACGATGGCCAACATACTCGGGGTCGTTTTTGTTTGTTTGTTTTTGTTTGTTTGTTTTGTATCATGTCCTGTTAAAGTGCATCAGGAGTAGCTATGGGACATTTTCAGCAGAGCGTCCGAGGAGGGGCATCCTTTTCTCTGGAGGAATAGCACTGGGCAGAGGTCAGTTGCTAAAGTCATTCTAGGTCAGACCCACACTTCTTCCAGTCTGGTAGTTAATCTCTGACAGTAAGTAGCTCTAGGGGACAGAGACATGATTGCCTTCCTGTAACTAAGGAGATGGGCATATCCGTTTCTCTCTCATATCTCTCCTTCCAAAACCTAAGCATCTTTCTGTCTCCCAAATATCCGTCTTCCATAGTAACTTAGAGGTCATTCGTGAACAGATCGAAGCCTGTTCTTGAAGCTTTTGGCCTCTGATAGCATCCGGGGTAATGCATTTCATACGTTTGCTTTTAACCCGGTTTTCTATTTTCCTATTTTAATTTCCAAAATGTAAATCATTTGTGATGTCATTCATCATTTATGATTTAGATCGGAGGTCAGCAGACTTACTCTACAAAGGCCAGAGAGTGAATACTTGAGGCTTCACGAAGCGGCTGGTTTCTGTCACAACTGCTCAGCCCTGCTGTGGTAGCACAGAGACAGCCACAGACGATTCATAAACGAAGGCGGGCGGCCGTGTTCCAGCCAAACTTCATTTATAAAAACAGGCGGCCGGCAGGGCTTGGCCTGCGGGCGGTTTGCCAAGCCCTGATTTAGATCTCCCAGTCCTGTTTCCCCTAAATCTCAGCCTCATCTCCTGGATTGTTTAGTTGCTTTTTGAGGTCTCCCGGTCTATTGTGTCTTCCTGGGGCTCCGGCGTGCAGAGTGTGAACTGCACTGGATGATGTACCACGGCTTAAACAGGCTTAGGGTAATGTCTTCTGCTAGCTTTCTTGTCTGCGTCCAGGATTTGATTGATTTTTACAGTAATAGAGTTGACCGTTTTCAGGAAATACGTTCCAGTGGCTATTAGGTATCTTTGTATCTGTCTGTAACGATGGCACGAAGCCTGTCATCCTTAATATGTTTCGCATTATTTTCTTACTATCACATGTTTGCCTGTATTGAAGCCCTGCTTCCACCCGTCGCCCCCTTCCATCCTTTGAATTTATCGCTGGCAGCTGGCAGAGCCGAATGCAGTCAGTAGGTTGGAGACGCCCCTGAGCTCCTTCTTGCAGCTCATTTGTAAGAATCAGACCATCCTAGCATGAATCCCTGTGGTACTCTTCTGTTTGCCCCCCTCTCTTTCCAGAACTGTACCCGCTTAGGCATACCCTTTGTTACTGTCTTTCTGAGCCCTTTTCTATTTCTTCTGAAACATCCCTCCAAACCTATAGTGATTTGGTCTTTTAAGCAACAAACATTCAAGTGAGTGTAACAACTATGACTCTTTCAAGGGTATTCAACGTGAGCTGTGAATAACACTCAAGAAAATTCCAGGCAGAGCCTTCCACAATCAATTTCTGCTATTGTGAGCACTGACGACTGGTGTCTTGCTTAGCAGTGAGCCATTAAAACACCTGGACAAGTCAGTCATCTTACGAGACATTTTATATTTGTAAAGAAGCACTTTTCATCTTAACCTTTACCTTGAACATTTTTCATTTGACTTCCTTTTCAGTGAAAAGTAAACACGCCCAAGGGTTTATAATGACATCTGTAGAACATTTTGCCACAGAGAAGGAAAGCAAACCACCTTATAACGTTAAGCTTTTTGCAGTTTGCATCAGAACCTTCATCGTTATTCCCTGCGAGTTCCAGTCTCTTGGCTGAAGAGACTTTTCTAGTAAAAATATGCATCACCTAAATACCCCTTACTGATCTTAATTTAAGTAGAAACATGTATTCTTAAGTTCCTTGTATACATACTTTGCTGGTAGGTAGTTCATTCGTGATAAGCTAGTCTTTTTCTTTTGAAGGTTCCCTTCTTAGATTGTGGTGTGCCCAAGAGAAGGTTTTGCTTTATAGATTTGCAGGATGCCCCTGTTTTTTTTTTTTGAGTGTCACATAATGTTATAGATTCCCAGGAGTGCGCCCCCCCTCCCCGCCCTTATTTAGAATGAAGTATTTCAAGACCTGTTGTTTTATCCCCTTGGGTTTCATTCATGTGCCAGGGTATCTTTTAGCCCTAGCCCTGCAGTTCTTTGTTTAGCAAAAGCTGGGATATGAAGAGGGAAGCCGGGAACAAATCTGCATTTCCCAGGGAAGAGTCACATTAGATCTTGTCAACCCAGTGTCTCCACAAAGAACCCAAAGATCTATAGAAGACCAGGTTGTGGTCACTGTGCAGTTAGTTCTCTGCGTTAATCATCAAGACTTCCCTGCCCTGTTGTGTGCCTTTTACATAGTAAATGTGTCACGATTCCTTCTGTAATGGGACCATTAAGGCCACAGTCTAGCTCTTGACAAGATTCTCCCATTCCTTGGTGCACGAGGCTCATGTGGATGGTGAAAATATGAGGTAGAGGTGGGCTTGGTTGCACCGGGCCTCATGGAAAGAGCACTTGTTAAGAAATGGAGATCCCAGCCCTTGTCCTCTGCTAGGTGGCCTTGATCATTTGTTTAGTCTCTCTGTGCTTCCTTCTGCTGGCTTCATGCTTTGCAGGGTTGTCCTTGTGTGGACAAACTGAGAGAGTTCAGTTGAAAGGAGGTAAGAACATGAAGCTATACAAAAATGGTAACAACAGAATCATGGTGTGCCTTCTTCCTCAGTGGACGTTACACCAGCCCAGATGGTGAATGCAGTGGGGGTTCTGGCTGGACACCTGGACCCCTTAAAGGAAATTCTTGTCTTTGACCCCTGTGCCTGCCTTCACCCCGTTAGACTATCCTGGAAGTCAGCAGTCACCTAGATACCTCCTGGTCCTGGTACATACAAAATATGTGATCAGTACCACTAGACTGCCCAAGGGGCTGGGTCGTGGGCTCACCTGATCATATCCCCCCATCACCAAGGCTGCTTTTCAGAAGGGACGTGTGGCTTCATTCCCCAGACAATTGGCAAAATGCAAAGTAAAGCCCTTTGCCGGGTCTGTTGTTCCATTTGGCCTTGATGTGGGTCCAGATTGGCCCTGTTGTTTTCTTAAAAATGGAGTGATGTGTCGAGGTGACATTTTATACCACTTTACTGCTCTAACATTGCAGAAAGTAAAGTTATCTGATGAGCCTGTAGAAGCAAAAGAAGATTACACTAAGTTTAACAGGAAAGATTGGAAGACTGAAAAGGTATGTGTGTCCAGCTGTAGTGGCATATTCTTGGATCCCGTAGGTGATCCTGCATGAGGACACGTAGGAACAATTACATGCTTGATTGTGATTTTACAGTTTTAACCATGAAGAATTATTAGCTTGCATTTCTGCAACTCAGTAATTCAAAATTGTGAATGACAATGGATATGTCAAGTCAAGAAGACTTGTGAGGCACGAAGGCAATATGCTTAGCAAGAGTGTGCCTACCCTTTGCTCTATATTAAGAGTAGGGGGGCACAAAGAGAGGGGGCCTCCACAGGTCATTTTTTGTCAACTCTACTACCTGGAAGCTTCCCGGAACTTATGACGAGGACCATAATTACTAATATGAAATAGGGTACAAATAATTTTCTAATCTGTGTTTATCCTTTTCATTTGATTTTTTTAACAGCTTTAAGTTTTTCTGAGGATTAAATAATAGGAATTGTTTCTTCTTGTGATTTTCTCATTATTTTTATGCTTAAAAAGACCTTGCCCAATCCAAGAAAAATTAACTTCCATTTGGATTTTAACATTTAACCCCCCACCTTAGAGCTTAATTTTTTTTTTATAATTTTTTTCTTTGATCTATACGTAATTCATCTGGGCATGTGACGTCAGGGGAAAATCCAGGTTGAGATCTGGCAAGACAGCTGGTCACCTCAATGGCTTCTGTAAGCGGGCGGGTTTTGGCATTTTCTGTGAGAACTGCTTCTGCCCCACCCTTGGAACTGCTGCTTTCTGTTGTATCTATTTGGGTACCGCCCCAGGGAAATGAGGGGCTGGACCCGGCTGTCTGTTAAAGACAGGGGATAACTTGTCTCGAAGAGACTGCCACTTTTCACCATCCCGTGAGAAAATAAGCCTTCTAAAATAGAAGTACAGAACGTGAGAAGCAGGGTTTCAGGGATCAGACACCGTGCCCTTAAAAGGTTCTCTGTCAATGACTATCTCACAGTTCACAGGGAGACACAGGAATTTTTTTCCTTCGCTGCTTCCCATCGCGTATGCTTCTGCTGAGAAGTTATGATGCACTGAAGGAAACTGGCTACTATTTACCTCCTGTTAGTGCCCGTTCCAGGATGTGGCAACAAACCAAAACAAACCAAAACAAAACATACAGTGACCATAAAGAGATAGAAATTTAAAAGGCAGAGTCACTTGGAGTCAGCTTTTTGAAAAGTTCTTAGGTGGAGGCATCCCAGGGCAGTGGTCCTGCTGGTCCGGGATGCTCTGCAGTACAGGTTATCTTTTGAATATTATAGTGTTGGCCTTGGTTTCCCGGAGAGCCTATGAATAAACTCCAACAGTAAATTGTTGTGAATTATTCATCGTGCTGTAATACCAGGCTGTAATTCCTCCTCTGACAACCGCAGCCTATGTCAGTTCCTTTGTTGGTATTATTGCACTGAAAACACCCTCCAGAATTATTCCCCTAAAGTAAACCATTGGTTGCAACATTCCCCTCCTTAGAAGGTGGCCGTTTTGCGTCCTGGTTCTTTTAACGTATTTTGTGTCTTAGGTCTGAATTCTGAATAGAAATCAGAACTTTAAAAAAAAAAAATTATCATTCCCTTATGAAGCACGTTACCAGCAAATACTTCTCTTAATGAACCTTGAGACATGCGTGGTCTTGTTTGATTTGCATGTATGATTCATAAATGTTACATTTGTAACAATTGTTCTCTTATTTTCCTTAACAGAAAAATAACAAAATGACCGCAGCTCAGAAGGCTTTGGCTAAAGTTGACAAGAGTGGAATGAAAAGTATTGATTCCTTTTTCGCTGCAAAAAATAAAAAAAAAAATTGAAAAGACTTGAAACTTTGAAAATGAAATCTAGCAAAAAATAGTCGCCTTTTCCAGGTTCCGTTTTTGTCCTTCCTCCATGCCACTCTACCTCCTGACCCTTAATTACCACCTTTTGAAAAAATAAAACAAAAAAACTTTTTTAAAATGAGGGCAATTTTCAGAGTTGAACATTTCTTGGCATTTGATTTTTGTGTTTCTGAACAAAATATGGGAAAGTAATTGGGTAACTTCATGGCCTGTGGCCTTCAGAGTCTTGTCTGACATCATGAAAAGTCATCAAGTGAACAGAGCTGATCTGTAGCTAGCCTCACAGTTTCCTCAATAAACGAACATGTGACCATATTTGAGTGTATGCCTGTAATTTTGCACAACTTTGCCACATGGTACCTGTAGCAATCTGGTTTTCAGGGTACCAAGAGAATTCAGATAACAGCTGTCAGAAACTACTAGTTTGCTAAAAGCCTTTAGTTTTTGGTAAATCTTTTGTTTAACACTGTCTGTTTTATGAGTACCTGTTCTTTGCAGAAAATAGAGAAAAGTAAAATTAAAATTCGAATCTCCCATTTTGACATTGGCTGGAGATAATATGGCCTGTGTTTTTATAAGAATAATTTTTTAAGGAATCATAGTAGTAATTTTATAATCTTTTTCCTTGACAACATCATTTCGTGAGCATTTCCCAGGCTGCCAAAGTATTTTTCATAGATATGCTTTTTAAATGATGGTCATTTTAGGGGCGCCTGGGTGGCTCAGTCGGTTAAGCGGCCGACTTCGGCTCAGGTCATGATCTCGCCGTCCATGAGTTCGAGCCCCGCGTCGGGCTCTGTGCTGACAGCTCAGAGCCTGGAGCCTGTTTCAGATTCTGTGTCTCCCTCTCTCTGACCCTCCCCTGTTCATGCTCTGTCTCTCCCTGTCTCAAAAATAAATAAAACATTAAAAAAAATTTTTTTAAATGGTGGTCATTTTAAATTATTTGGATACTTGATTAGTTCATGACCATGACATTTAGATTACTTACACTGTTTCACTGTTTGAAGAATCACATTATAAGTAAATATTTGTCCAAGCCTTTATTTATTTTTTTATTTTTTTAATGTTTATTTACTTATTTTTTTTTAAATTTTTTTTTTCAATGTTTATTTATTTTTGGGACAGAGAGAGACAGTGCATGAACGGGGGAGGGGCAGAGAGAGAGGGAGACACAGAATCAGAAACAGGCTCTAGGCTCTGAGCCATCAGCCCAGAGCCCGACTCGGGGCTCAAACTCACGGACCGCGAGATCGTGACCTGGCTGAAGTCGGACGCTTAACCGACTGCGCCACCCAGGCGCCCCTATTTACTTATTTTTGAGAGAGAGCAAGAGCAAGAGAGAGAGAGAACAAGCGGGGGTGGGGGGAGGGGGAGCAAAGAGGAAGGGAGACACAGAATCCGAAGTGGGCTCCGGGCTCTGTGAGCTATCAGCACAGAGCCCGAAGAGGGTCTTAAACTCACGGACTGCAAGATCATGACCGGAGCCGAAGTCAGATGCTCAACTGACTAAGCCAGCCGGGTGCCCTTTGTTCAAAACGTTTAGTTCTCCCTTAGAATGGATTTTTAGATGTGGGCTTCCCAGTTTATAACTAAGCTTTCCAAATACATACTTACGGGAAGATCTTTCACAGAAAGTGTATGGGATCTTGTACTGTATCATATGGTAGTATCAGTTCTTGTCTTATTCGTGCCACCTGGTTAGCTTTGAATGTTATCTTTGCAAACAAGTGGGGCAAAAGGCATTTTATTGTGGTTTTAATTCTCATTTCCCTAATTAGTAATAATATTTAATATTTTTTCACATTTCCTTCACCATTTGTCATCTTATAGAGAATTGTCTGATTATGTCCTCTGTTAAATTGTTGGAGTGTCGGGGCGCCTGGGTGGCTCAGTCGGTTAAGCGGCTGACTTTAGCTCAGGTCATGATCTCGCGGTCCGTGAGTTCGAGCCCCGCGTCAGGCTCTGTGCTGACAGCTCAGAGCCTGGAGCCTGCTTCAGATTCAGTGTCTCCCTCTCTCTGACCCTCCCCTGTTCATGCTCTGTCTCTCCCTGTCTCAAAAATAAACGTTAAAAAAAAATTTTTTTTTTAAATTGTTGGAGTGTCAGTATTTTTCTTATGGACCCTAAAGATATTCTATAACTTAAAGACATTCTTGTTTGTCCACTATATTCATTGTTAATTTTTTTCTTGGCCTGTAAATTGTCTTTAATTTTGTGTATGACATTTTTGTCATGCAGATGGTTTTGGTTTTTAAGTAGACGTGTATGTGTGTGTGTGTGTGTGTGTGTGTGTGTGTGTGTGTATAAACTTTTCCTTTATATTGATGTTCTACTTAGAAGGATGTTTCCCTTTGCAGGAAGGTTAACCACTTATTTTCTTCTAATTTTTCAATAATTAATTTTTTGTTTTATATTTAATTCCTTAAATCATCTACAGAATTTGTGTTTAAATGTGCTGTGAGATAAAGTTCTAATTTAATTGTTTTCTCACCTGTTTATTTTTCCATTGGCTCTGTTGGATTATTTTGTCAGGTTCTAAGAATAAGCTCCAATGAGATTTCTATTGAGATGTTGTTAAATCACTAATATTTGGAGACAAACAGATGTCTTTATAAAATTCATTGTTGTTATTCAGGCATGTAGTAGTTTTGCATATTTCCTAAAATCCTAACCATACCTTTCACTAACATTTGGTTCTCCATCTCCATATAGGTTCTAGATATTTCTCTAAAGGCATATCTCTAAGGTATTTTTGTTGCTATTAATGAAATCTTTTTTTTTTTCCTTTAGTTAGATCTTCTAACTGGCTATTTTGTGGCAAAGTTTTACATTTTTACATATTTATCTTTTAAATGACCAGTTTACTAAACTATTAATTTAAATATTTTTATTATATTCATATTGGGGTTTTGATGCATAAGATACGTATCTTCAAAAAGTTGTGTGTAACTCTAATTATTATATCTCTTATATCTTTTATGTCCTTTTACATGGGTTAATACCTGGAACAGTTAAAGTGTAATAATGGTAGTCATTCTAATTTGTGATTTGATTAATGTACGTTTCCATTAATTCTGACACTAGCTGTAGTTAATATAAGGAATGTCTATTTTTTGGGGCGCCTGGGTGGCGCAGTCGGTTAGGCGTCCGACTTCAGCCAGGTCACGATCTCGCGGTCCGTGGGTTCGAGCCCCACGTCCGGCTCTGGGCTGATGGCTCAGAGCCTGGAGCCTGTTTCCGATTCTGTGTCTCCCTGTCTCTCTGCCCCTCCCCCGTTCATGCTCGGTCTCTCTGTCGCAAAAATAACTAAATGTTGGGAAAAAAAAAAAAATTAAAAAAAAAAAAAAGGAATGTCTATTTTTGAAATTTCCTTTCATACTTAGTTTCCTTAAAGTTTTAATTAGTAATTGGTGTTGTTGGCTGTTATCGTATCTTTCTGGCATCTCTTGAGATGACAAGAGAGTTTTTATCACTATTGAACTGTACTTGAGTTCCTACCATAAAGTCCACCTGACATTAGATAAAGAATACCATAGTGTATGCTTTCTATGTGGTTTAGCCATGTCAGTTTGTTTTTCTGGGCTTTTACTTAGAATTTTTGCATCTGTATTCAAAAGTAATATTGCTGTTATGTTTAGCGTTAGAATTATGCCACCTTTCCATATTGACCAATGTTCTGGAAGGAATAATTTTGCATAGGAATATTCTAGTATTGAAACATATTAAAGAAAACGTTTGATAAAACCACCTAGCACTGAGACTTCTTTTTCATTGTTGTTACAGTCTTTAATCTGGAAGAACTTCCCACCTTTTCTTTGTCTTACTTGATCTTGACATTATTGAATACAGGCCATTACTTGGTAGAATGTTCTGTACTTTGAGTTTGCCTAATGTTTCCTCTTGATTAGATTTGAATGATACCTAATGGGCACCCACGGAGGTGATGATGTGTCTTTCTCATTGCACCATATCAGGAGTCACAGTGTGACCCAATACCAATGATGTTCACCTAGATTAAGGTGGTGGTAACCTTTGATACAGGTTTATCCACTGTAGAGTTACTGTTTTTTTCTTTATAATTAATAGATAGTTTACAGATAAATACTCTGGGATTTTTAACTATACTATTCCTCATCAAACATTCACCCACAAGGTTTAGAATTGACTGGTGATTTTTCTAACTCCTTCATTTCTTCTATATTTATTTCTTTTTATTTAGCTGGCATTTTTAAAATAACGAATAGCTTTCCCTTCTTTACTTATTTTTCATCTATGAATTTGTATCAGCATGGACTTGTAGATTTTTTACTTTGCCCACTGTGTTATATTAAATTATTTTGTTGTTCATATTGTCCCAGAAGGGCCAGTGGGAGCCTCTTCTAGCTGGCCTCTGTATCTTCTTGGTGTGTTTCTATTATTCTTTATTACTTCCTTTCTTCTTCTGTGACAGTTTATTCCAGGCTCTGGTACTCCTTCTGCCCAAGCCATGAATCGGCCTTTTTCCTAAAAATCCAGGGTTCCTTATCATGGAGAATGGTATTTAGAAACCAAAATCTAGGCACAAAATGTGCTCATTGCTTCTATCAATCGATGTGCATGGTTTTTGTGGATTTCTCTCCTACCCCCAGTTCACCAAGAGTTTTGATCAGGAATGGGTATTGAATTTTGCCACATTTTTTTTTTCCTAATTTATTGAGATGATCATGTAGTTTTCCTTTAATAGAGGAATATCTCTTAATATGTGAAGTATAATGATTGATTTTGGAAAATTAAAATATCGTTAAATTCCTGGGAAAAAACCCTACTTGGTTTATAGTGTATTATTCTTTTCACATACAGTATTGTGTTTTACTTCCTAATATTTTGTAAATGATTTTTGTATCTCTGTTCATGAAGGATGTTGGTCTGTGGTTTTCCTTACTTGTAATAATTCTGTCTAGTTTTAGTGTCAGAGTAAAACTGACCTTAGAAAATAAATTGAGAAATATCCTCTCATCACCTATTTTCTGAAAGAGTTTATATGAGGTTAGTAATTGTTGCTTCCTTTTATGTTGGACAGAATTCACCAAATGGAGCCATTTGGGCCTGGAATTTTCTTTCTGGGGAAATTTTTAATTACTAATTCAATTTTTGTAATAGATAGAGAGCTATCCTAATTTTCTTCTGTGTGTGCACCAGTTTAAGTAATTTCTTTCAAAGAAATATGTGTTTCATCTGTATTGTCAAGTTTATTGACATAAGTTGTTTCTCATATTTTTATTATCTCTTTTATATCTGTGGATCTGTAGTGATTTTCTTTTTTCATGCCTGATTGGTTGTGTGTGTCTTTTTTTGTTTTTGTTTTTGTTTTTGTTTTTGTTTTTTTTTTGGTTGATCCAACTAAAAACTTTTTAACTTCTTTGATCCCTTCAAAGATTCATTGTCTTGTGGCTTGTGTGATTTCTGATGAGACATCTGTGATAATTTTTGTATTTCCTCTAGCTTATATAAAGTGTGTTCCCTTGGGGCGCCTGGGTGGCGCAGTCGGTTAAGCGTCCGACTTCAGCCAGGTCAGCCAGGTCACGATCTCGCGGTCCATGAGTTCGAGCCCCGCGTCAGGCTCTGGGCTGATGGCTCGGAGCCTGGAGCCTGTTTCTGATTCTGTGCCTCCCTCTCTCTCTGCCCCTCCCCCGTTCATGCTCTGTCTCTCTCTGTCCCAAAAAATAAATAAATGTTGAAAAAAAAATTTTTTTAAAGTGTGTCCCCTTTCCTCCCTGGCTTCTTTTAA
Organism: Puma concolor; assembly: GCF_028749965.1. Lineage (NCBI taxonomy): Eukaryota > Metazoa > Chordata > Mammalia > Carnivora > Felidae > Puma > Puma concolor. Next base: position 221,772,454 of record NC_141667.1, read on the forward strand.
GATTTTTCTTTATTGTTAGTTTTCAGCAAGTTGATTATGATGTGTTGAGGTGGGTTTCTTTGTGATAACTTGTTTGTGGGCCTATCGAGCTTCTTGAATCTTTGAATTTGTAATTTTTTATCAAATTTGGAAAATTTCTGGTCAGTGTTTCTTTAAATATTTTTCTGCTTTTTTTTTTTCTTCTCACCCCCTCAGCTTCTAGGACTTCTATTTACACGTATGTTAGACCACTTGATAATAGCCCACCAGTCCTCTCACTGAGTTTCTGGATTTTGTTTTATGTTCCATTTTAGACAGTTCTCCCATTGTGTTTTCAAGTTTACTTTATCTTATTCTGTGTCATCTTCCATTAACCTCAGCTAGTAAATTTTTATTTCAAATATGGTAATTTTCAGTTCCGGATTCTCCGTTTGGTTCTTTTTTATGTCTTTCCATTTCTCTTCTCAAATACTTCATTATAGTTACAATAGTTGCTTAAATGTCCCTGTCTACGGGTTGCATCATCTCTGTCACTTCAGGGTCTCTTTCTCTTTCTTTTTTTCTTTACTTTTTAATTTTGGAATGATTTTAAATATATAGAAAAGTTGCAAAAGCAATAGAGTTTACATATACTTTTCACCCAGCTTCCTCTAATGTCAACACCTTATGTAAACATAGTATAATGATCAAACCCAGGAAATTTACGATAATGCAGTAGTATTAACTGATTTACCACCTTATTTGAGTTTCACCTATTTTTACATTAACATTTTTCTATTCCAGAATCTTTTGAAAACAATTTTTAAGTTTATTTATTTTGAGAGAGAGACAGAGTGAGCAGGGGAGGGGCAGAGAGAGAGGGAGAAAGAGAATCCCCAGCAGGCTCTGTGCTTTCAGCATAGAGCCTGACGCAGGGCTTGAACTCATGAACTGCAAGATCATGACCTGAGCCAGAACCAAGAGTCAGACGCTTAACCGACTGACACTCCACGGCTCCCTAGGCGCCCCTCTACTCCAGAATCCAATCCACCATCACACACTGCATTTAGTTGCCCTGTCTCCTCTGATTTTTCTAACATGTGAGTCTCTCAGTCTTCCTTTGTCTTTCAATGGCTTTGACAATTCTGAGAATACTGGTCAGTTATTTTGTAAAAATGCCCCTCAGTTTTTGAAACTATGCTAATATCCTGTTTTTCATGTGATCATTCCATAATACTAAGAACTGATGATTCTAATAACCACGCACACTGTATAGCATTTATGTATTTCTGCTGTTCTGAGCACTTTACATATAATAACTCCTTGAATCCCCACAACAGCTACAGTCGTAGGGCAGGGTGACATAGGAGCCAGGATAGTGACGTCTAACCCAAAGAGCTTACTTAAATCTCTTGGTCCTTTGCTTCTGTTACTTAACGTTATTTATCTTTTTTGATTCATGTGCTGAGTTCAGGTAAGCTTCAAAAACTTCTGCAAACTATAAAACCACTTAGGTACTTACACAAGAGCCTCCGTTTTCACCAAACCATACATAATTCTGAAGCGGATCTCAGAATTACCAGCGTTCTTTTCTTTTTTATGTCTGGTTTATCTTCGATTTAAATGTTCCCTGCACCCCGCCTCTCAGGCTCTCTCATCTTTCGAGGCTTATACTTCTCTGGTCCTGCGTTCCCGAGGAGATTCTCCTCCATCCGCTTTAATGTGGATGTCAAGTGGATTGTGTTGTGTTAGTTCGGGTGTGTTTCTCGTGTGCTGTGCCCATTCCCAGGATCATGTTTCTCTCATGAGGAAACTTAGCAAGACACGAAGGCAATTTGGAAGTGAGAAACTAAAAAGCATCCATTTACTTACCCAATGTACAGTGTTGCTTTTGTTATATGCGAACTTATGACACTAACAGGAAACAGATATCTGAATCTGTAAAAATGTAATAAAGTGAAAAGTGACCAACAACCACCGTGTTTCCAACTGAACTAAAAAGTTTTAAAAAGTAAGAATAATTGGTCCAAAAAGACCGGTTAATTTACAGTAGCTGGATTATACTGTCCCTGGAACCTGCCTGAACTCTGTGGGCCCGGGAGCAAATCACTAGCTTTGCTGGCCCACAGCCGTGTGTTCCCTGTGAAATGAGTCTCGATCAGTGAGTCCTTTTATGTCCTTCCCTGCAGTTGCTGCTGGGTGGGGAGCCTCAGCTCCTTTATACCCAGGAGAAGAATGCTTCAGAGTTAGTATCCATCCAGTACTTAGCATGCATCAGGCACTCCTCTGAGTTCTTTAAGTGGATTATCTTACCTGTTTGACTGGAAGAAAGTCTGAAGGAAACCTGCCAACATGCTCGTTCTGGCTCTTGCGGTGTGCCTGGTATAGACTTGTCTCTTTTCTTCATTTTCCTTAGATTACATTACCTCACAGTGAAAAAAACCCGTGAAGAACACCATTTGGGGGAAGTAATAACAAAGGCTCACCAAGTGCTCAGCAGATGTTAAGCACTTTTCACGTGGATTTATGTGATTGATCCTTCCAGAAACCGTAGGGCACAATTGGCTATTATTTCCCCCATTTTACAGTTGGAAAAGCGAAGTTCACCTTAGGTGCCTGAGGTCACTCGGCTGATAAAGAGCTGAGCCAGAAGCTCACCTCAGGACCCTGACTCCCAGACCAAACTCCCTCTCTCCAGAGGAACTGACTTCCGTCACACTCTAGGAAGTCATGCCATCGCTAGATTTGAAAGATAGTCTCCTCACATGGTTAGGACGGACTTCCTCCGTTATTAAAGGTGACGGAACTTGCTGGACGCCATGTATCACATGCGTCCTCCCACAAGCCCTCTCTCCAGGACTAATGCAAGCTCTGGAGAGCTCCAGAGTCAGCTGCATTGAAGAGTCAAACCTCTCTGTAGAAGACAAAGAGCTCCTGGTCCAGGAAGGGAGGTGCACTGGTATTTTCCTAGTGTCCTTAGAGGATGGCCACAGGCTTTGACTCGTCTGAATAATGGGAAGAAGCGATCAGGCTTATACACCTTTCATACACTGGTGTTTATACACTGCTCAGGGCCATTAGACTGACAGAGCAGTTTCCTACCTTGTGTTTGAATAGCCCTTTATGGTTTCCGCAGCCACCACTTCTCAGTAGCTGCACTGATCCTTACAACAACCCTCTGACGTAGACCAGAAAGGGAGGGTGTCCCTGTTCCATGTTGGTCACGGTGGGTGGCACAGACTGAAAGTGGCTGAGCCCACCGCTGCCCTTTTACCCTCCGGCCCAGGCCTCTTTCCTTTCAGCCTACTTCAAAGGTACCTTACTCATACCGTTGTGTGTGTAGCTTTAGGGCCGTTTCTCCTTCGCTAGTCTGTTTTAATCGTGAGTTTTATCTTAAGGAAGGGACACTCAGATTTCCTGGGCTTCATCTTCTTGCCGTATTCAAAACGGGTTCTGCAGGTCCGTGCATCCTCAGCAGTGGTGAGCCAGAATTTAAGGAAAGCCTCTACTTAGCTGGTGCCTCTGCACGTCAGATCTTCAATTCAGCCTCAGCATTTTAGCATTTCCTGTACTTTGGTTAATAAATGTTATTTTGATGGCCTCACGTTAGTCAAGCCCGTGTGAGAGGGAGGAAAAACACCATATGTGATTTATAGAGGAATCGACTTCTTCACACATGTTAGAAGAGGTGTTACCTTACACGTGTATTTGAATCAGAAGATGTGTAAAGTTAAAGTTAGTCATGGTATTTGCTCTTTGAAAAGAGAAAAAAGCCAAGGGACAAGCGCAGATTCATTTATTCCTTTAAAAACATATACCGAGCACCTGCTACACGCCAAATGTCCTGGGCGCTGGAAATGCTGTTGTCAACGTGGCCAACAAAAAACACCTGCCTTCAAGAAGTTTCTGGTCTGTGAGCAGAGAGGTGGGCATGTCATGTGGTGCCAGGGCTATGGCAGAAGGGGAAGGGAGGGTGATAGTCCTGGGGAGGCAGGTGCTTAGAGAAGGTCATCCCCCATTACGGCACGGAAATCTGATTTCCATTAACTTAAAATAAATCTTTGAGAACACAGCTCCAGAATAAATGATGTTTGAACTTGGACACGGAAAACAGCAGATCGTAATTACACGTGTTCAGAGTCAAGTCTTCTTTAGGGACGACAACTTCCGCCAACAAGTCTGTAGATACCTATTTTTTATACACTGGAGTCCACATAAGGCCTCCCACTGTCTCATAAAAGGATCTGCGTTTAACAAAAAAGAAAGGAAAAGGCAAAGAGTAGAAGGATTTAAGGATCATTCATCGTAGAACCTTGTTTTCATAGGTTTCTTATATTTTTTTTGTTAAAATGATGGTGTCCATCCCATAAATTCGGGTGAACTGAAGATTCGTCTTTCACTCCATTTGAACAGTGGAAAGAAAATACGCTTCCTCCCCACCCCTGCTCCTGGAGACTAATACTAGCTCCAGAAGGAGCTTGGGGATGGAGGCTGGCCACGACGGGAGCCCTGGCCCTTACCTGAGGTCTTCCCTCAGAGGCAGAAGTTTAACCGCTGCTGTTTCTCAGAACTAGAACAGCCCGCCTCGCTTTTCTGTTCTAGAAGGTGCAGATAGTGCTGGGGGTGTCAGGTGACTGCTTCTCCTCAGCGGAATACAACATATGTTTTCCTTTTCTCTCTAGGTGGCAGCACAAAGACAGAGAAGGGACAAGTGACAGCCGTTCCACTCAAAGCTTGGCTGCTTCTTCTAGAACTTCAGATACTCTCAAAGGGCTAAGACTGTTTCTTCTGCGCCTCCTGGAAATTCTCCAAATGCCAAAAGGTGTATTTTAAAGAACTACCCACTGATGATTCATTTCATCTTTGCTACCGCCCATCCATTGGTTAATGGCATGCCACCCTGGAGGCAATTCCGTCCCTGGAACTTGAGAGCAGCCTCTGGGTGTGAACCCGCCTGGGGTCTGAGGAGCTCCAGCCACACCGCCCCTCTGCCCGCAGCCTGTCTTCTCTTCCACAGCCTTGTGCTTCTGATTTCAAAGCAGTGGGAGGAGAAGGCTCTTTGTGAGATTGGGGTCCTTTCGAAAACCTGACCATGCTGGCCTAGAAGTAATGCCTCCCTGGGGCCAGGTGAATGTGTTTTAGGGATGTGTGTGCTGACCATAAGTACTTGATTTCCACACACTAAAAGCTCTGTTGAACCAAGTTTCTACCCTTACTTAAAAAAGAAAGAAGGGGAGGGGAGGGAAAGCCTGACTTTTCTTTACTCTTTATTAATTTGTCAGCTTCTTCTAATTCAACGTGGTAGCTGAACATGGGTATCTTACGACCTGCTGGAGTTATAAACATTGACATTTTTAAAAGAAGCCTAGTATGTGTGTTATTACTATTTTTAAAAGTGAGGACCTAAGACATGGGGGAAAGTGGCAAGTACCTGCCGGAAAATTTCATGGGGAAATCGATGCACAGTGAGTATGTTGTAGGGGGCAGTGGAGGGATTTGTGCAAAGACATCCAGGGATTTGAGCGGGCTCGTCCACCGGACACACAAGGGGAGCAGAGTAGAAGCCACTCGGTGATCTTCCCGCATTCAGACAGGACCCCGAACCTCTTCTTCTTAAAATAGCTTTGTTTCTGATTCTCTAACTCCAGCAGGTAAGTAGAGCCTGGTTCTGGAAAGTACTTTGTAATTTTTTTACACATCTCCTTCCACACAGAGAAATTTGCATTAGCCTTGAAGGACTTTTAATATTCCCGTGCTCTGTAGTTGGTATGTGAACCGTCCTCTTCAGAAACCCAACTCTAGAGAGTCAGCTGTGGAACGAGGGTGTACCTACAGGCTTCCAAGAGGGAGCACTTGGCAGAAATCACCTGTTTGGAATCCAGGCCATTTGGGTAAGAACCAAGAACCTGACACCTAGTTCAACATACGGTTGTAGAGTTAAAACCTGGCCTTTTCCGTCCTCTCCTTGCATAATCTCAAGCACTGTCCTTGGGGTCCAGTGTATATTTTGGCCCAGAGCAACTGCCAGCCCTGGAGTTTTATTGCAAAGTGTGCTATATATCCGGAAGCAACTCGGTTAGCCTCTCAGGACCTCGTATCAGGGCAGGAAAGCCAGCGGATGTGACAGCTGTCCCTTATCTCTTTCTCCTCCAGAAAGACACTGCTGGGAAACCTTGCGTGGGCACCAGGCTCCCACATGGACGAGGCTTCCCCAGCTTGAGAAAGTCTTGTTGGAACAGTTCTGAGTCTTCCACTGGATCCACTTATCAATTGTGTCCTTGCTCCTCTGCTGCTTTCTTTTCTCCTCTTCTCCCCTCCCTCCCCCTCTCTGTCCCTTGCTACACACACACACACACACACACACACATACACACGTACACATACAAATACACACACAAATATCCACACACATATGTACACATACACATAAACACACACACACACACACACACACTACCTCAAATATAACCCCCTCCTTGGTGGCCAAAGTCATGAACACAGGTGACACCTAACTTGTCACCGGAAGCCCCACTCTCTTACCGACCTCATATTTATTTCATTGACCTTGGAACTGTGAAGAACTACCATCACTTTAAATTCAACACACCTAAAATTCTAAACATTCATTACCTTTTTAATCTGTACGCAGCAATTCATGAGACATTCCCAAAAAGTTTAAAAGACAAGAGAAGGTGAAAACAATCCCTACCCTCACCACTGCTCAGGCTCCTCTAGGTGGGGAACCAGCTTCTTTTCTTAGCTGTTCAATTTCCAATATCGAGTTTCTACCCTTTTCCAGCGGGCAACCCCACACTCACTTTTCATGCAGTCTCTTTCATTGTTTCATCTACGTGGTTTTCATGTCATATACTTATAAATGCCGTATATATTGTGTGTTACTATGTTGTCTTACTGGTTCCTTCTTCAGAAATAGTTCACAGGGAAACTAAAACTAAAGTAGATCAATGGCACTAAAACCCCAGCACTTTCAAAAAAAAAAAAAAAGCCCATTCCTCCACACGCCCGCTGCCCCCAGGTTTCAGGCTGTTGCCCACCTGGATTGTCGGCAGTCTTGAGGGTAGAGACCATGTGGCCCGTGTCTCTAGTCCCCACAGAGCTGAGCGTGTCTCACGTGTTCCCCGCTCAGTACAGGAGTTGCCGACGCACAAATACAAGGAGATCCTCCTTCCTCGTCAAATTGTCAAGGACTTTTAAAAAACAGTCCCGCGTAGAGCCAGAGAGGGTGCTGGAAGTGAACACTGCTGGGAAGAATATAAAAAAGGATAACTTCGGGAGGCCGAGTGGGAAAATAATATCAAAGGCCTTCAAATGCTGCATTCCCTTTGCCTCAGCTGTGCCCACCGTGAGCCACAGAAGAAATAATCACGAATGTGTACAAAGATTCAGCCACACTGTGTGACCCCCTCAATGGAGAGAGAGAGAGAGAGAGAGAGAGAGAGAGAGAGAGGAGCATGAGGAAGCCTGCACAGGATTTCTCCCGACCACCTGTGTCTTTGTCCCTTATGATCTGGCTGTATTCCCTCCATATGCCGCTGTAATGAATCTTAGCTGGGAATACGGCTATTTGCCAACTCCCGTGAGTCCTTATAGCAGATCTTCAAACACGGCAGTGGTCTTGAGGACTCTCCCAGCACCATTGTGTCCCCAGAAACTTGCACAGTATTTGACATTTATTAAGTGCTTTATTATCTATTTTTTAAATGAAAGTGAACATGACTTCAGAGGGCTGGGGCTTAATCTATCCTGTGGAAATTCTCAAAAGAACTAAGAAATATTATAATTTATTAACTATATCCCCATGACCCAAATAAAGAATGCACAAACCTCCCAAAAAAGCGGAATAAGAAATGATTCCGGAAATTTAATACAGTCAAAGCCAGTCAGAATTTTTTCTCAAGACAATGAATTTTCTGTGTCTCAAGTCGGGGGAGGCACGGGGAGCAATGGGCTAGAACCTTCACTCTGGCCCAGGTGTGTCTTCCCTGGCTTTCTTGTCTCCCTGCTGCCCCACCACCCATTGGCTATCACATAGAGTGACACTCAGCGTGGGGAGCAGTGAGTGCGTCCCAACTTTGACTGCGCATTGGGAATCATCTGGAAGTTTTAAAACACAATGACGCTGGGGCCTCTGCTCTAGGAATTCTGATAGAATTGGTCTGAGGTGTCGTCTGGGCACCAGGATTTCAACGTGCAGCCCCTCCTGACACCCGCACTGCCCTTCTCCCCCCGCCCCCCAGGCCATGTTTTTTTGACAATCATATTTCACAAGGCCCAGGCTTCTAGTCAAGGCCAATTTATCCTTATTTTTGAAAGACTTCTTAAAACTTCCGTTTTCTGGCATCTTCGCTCACAACCAATAGGCAGGCACACTGATAAGAGGAAGAAATAACACCTCGTAATCTCAGCAGGGCAAGAAGGGGGGAACAGTTAGGACATGCAGTTAGAAGAACTCAAGGGGCGCCTGGGTGGCGCAGTCGGTTAAGCGTCCGACTTCAGCCAGGTCACGATCTCGCGGTCCGGGAGTTCGAGCCCCGCGTCGGGCTCTGGGCTGATGGCTCGGAGCCTGGGGCCTGTTTCCGATTCTGTGTCTCCCTCTCTCTCTGCCCCTCCCCCGTTCATGCTCTGTCTCTCTCTGTCCCAAAAAAAATAAATAAAAACGTTGAAAAAAAAAATTTTTTAAAAAAAAGAACTCAAAACCATAAAAATCAGGATGATTTCAGAGTGGGTCACTCCTAAGAACATCCCTATAGGGCTGAACATCCTTCGTGAGAACGTTGTGTTCAACAGTGAGCGTCTACACCACCACTTAGTGCCATGCCCATCATACTACCTCACTTTACGTATAAGCTGAGGCCAATTAATTTTAATATTGGTTGTATTTGGCAAGAGCTCAATATCAGTAATAAGGATGCATATGTTACATACCGTCTTGGGGAAGCTCTCTCCTCCAGTAAATGTAAACCCATGCATTTGCTATTTTTAAACTTTTCTCTAGGGAAGACCCAGACTATGAGGCGCAGCAGCCGTTAATTGGCAAAGCTGTGAGCTCTCCTTGCAGGACCCAGCATGGCTGCTCAGGGAATCCGGGAGCAACGTGTAGCAAATTGGGTGAGGTCAGGTTATCCAGGTCTTGAAAGCCAGGCAGAGGAGTTTGGCTTGGAAATGGATGGAAACGTAGGTTCTCAAACAGAATAGAAGAGCCACAAAAAGAGATACGGATTGTGGGATACAGACTGGAAGGTTCCATGGCGAAGGTGCACCTGAGCTGGGATGATTGGGATCTAGGCAGGTGCGGCCTGAGGCGAGGCCCCAGGGAGAGTGAACTGTCCGTGCGCGCGCAGACTGCGTGCGCCCCAGCCCTTCCTCAGGATGAGAAGCAGATGAGAACTCAGGAGGAAACAGTCTCAGCACCTAAGGGTTTGGAGAACCTCTTTGGGATCTGATGTCACTTTTCTCTGCCTGGTGCCATGGCCTAAAGGTGGCAGCAATAATTCCAAGTTGAGTGGTGGTTCGAACCCGTGCTCCAAGGAGACACCACAAAGGCTGACTAACAGGTCTGTGAGGAGCGCCTGTCCAGGGGCCCTGGAGTCGGGCAGGCCCAGGCAGGGCCCCAGGAGACCCCATCTACCCAGGTGCGGAGGAGGAGTCAGCTTTCAAAGCCCCTCAAGTCAGCTCTCCGTGGTTAAGCCCAGAGGTAAGTAATCACTAAATGGGCACTAATCATTTTACTGCTCATTTATCTTCCCAGGCGATGTTTTTCAACACAAGTGTTTATATTTCCAAAGAATAAAGACTTGTAAAAAAGGGTAGTGGAGGTTATGGCTGCAGGAAACTGGCTCCCAGTTTCCTCTGCTGACAGGTTTATAAGGCCAAGGAAGTTCATAAGGTAAAAAGAATTTCTGGGGCGCCTGGGTGGCGCAGTCGGTTAAGCGTCCGACTTCAGCCAGGTCACGATCTCGCGGTCCGTGGGTTCGAGCCCCGCGTCAGGCTCTGGGCTGATGGCTCAGAGCCTGGAGCCTGCTTCCGATTCCGTGTCTCCCTCTCTCTCTGCCCCTCCCCCGTTCATGCTCTGTCTCTCTCTGTCCCAAAAATAAATAAACGTTGAAAAAAAAAAAAAAGAGAGATGAGCTCCGTGAAAGGTGCCTTGGGTCTTCTAATATATGTAGTTTGTCTAGTTCAAAAATGGCTGATATGGCTTAAAATTAAAGTTTTAGTAAATGAATACCGTGTTGTTTAGAATATAGTTTCCAGAGCATTAGCCTGAACAGGCATAATGTAGTTACCTTAACATAGCCTAGATGTGGCCATTGGGGGATTACTAGCAGAGTGCGTCCAATTAACTTGGTTGCATCCATGATTATATCAATATGATGTGTATTAAAACATCTGGTCTTTTAAATAATTACCATGGAGATGGGACGGAAGGCAGGGAAGCAGAAGGCCTTAGTGACTGGGAATGTTACCACGGCCCATGCATTTCAGGCAGGACAGGCCTGCACACCAGAGAGAATTGCTCTAGAAAGAGCACTGAGCTCCAAAACCAAGAAGGTCAGGGTTTCTGTCTTGGTTCTGTCATCTTGAATAAGTTATCCAACCTCTTAGAACCTCATTTTCCATGACTCTAAAATGGAGCCGATAATAATACCTGCCCCCGTGAACATTAATGTATGTTAAGTTCCTAGCACAGAGCCAGGCAGATGGTAACTTCCCTGTACAACTTAATTCTCCTCTAACTCAGGGCCCCAAACTTCCCCCCCATCCAAGTTTCCTCATGCCCAAGTTTCACCGCTAGTCATTAATTTCTTGGAGTTAAGCCTGGGGTTGTCCACTCTGTCTTAAGGTGTTAGAGATCCTTTCCCTTCATTGGAGAAATGAGGTCCAGAGAGATAACTTGCCCAAATGATAAGCTAAGGAAATGTCCTGAATACTTTAAACCCATCTTGAGACTTCAAAACATCACATGCTCTGGAAAGTGAATCCCGTATTGTTTTTCCTTAAAAGATTTTCGAAATTAGCTGCTTTAATCCTTTAGACTGTTGGCATTGAATCTGAAATATGAATGTCCATGAACTTTTCTTATAGGAGTGTAAAGATGGAAGGTCTGTCTCTCTCCCTTCTCTGAAGTTGTGGAACGCAAAAGTAAAATAAGAAATGAAAATAAAATACCCATTTTCAGCAAAAGGAGGAGGGAGTTAAGACTAAGAACAGCAAAATAGAGGGAAGGCCTGCAAATTCTGGAGAGCAGGGAAGGGGAGAGAGGAGCACGTGGCTTCAAATACCAGGATGAATCAGTAAAATACGTTTGTTAAAAGGGCACAATGAGGTGAGGAACAGAATCTGGGGCTCGTGTTTTCCTACAGAGGGAACAATGTACAAACAAGGGTGGCAAGAACTTTCTGGACCCAATTTGGTTGTGATAAGTAGAAATGATGGGGTTAACACACAGACACGCGCGTGCACACACACACACACACACACACACACACACACACACACACTTGCAGGGAAAGCCCTATCTGCCAGCAGCAGGAAAGAGAGGAGTTTTTTGAAAACCCTACTGCTGCCTGTCTTTATTGGCTGGGGAGACTAGATCTAAACCTCATGCACAGGGGCGCTTGGGTGGCTCCGTCGGTTAAGTGTCCGACTTCGGCTCAGGTCATGATCTCACAGTTCATAGGTTCGAGCCCCGTGTCGAGCTCTGTGCTGACAGCTCAAAGCCTGGAACCTGTTTCCAATGCTGTGTCTCCCTCTCTCTGCCCCTCCCCTTTTCACACTCTGTCTCTGTCTCAAGAATAAATAAACATTAAAAAAAAATTTAAAACTCATGCACAAACTCTTGATTCATAAAAAAAAAAAATTCCTACTAGGCTTGGATGGGACCCTGCAAATATTTGGTACAAGAAAAACTCACTGGCTCCAAAAGCGAGACATCAAAAAGAACCCACCCAAATTATTCCAGAGACGCAAGACATAAAACAAGATCAGGAAAAGCAAATGGCAGATAAAATGTTGCCAAAGAACAGATGAAAATAGTATAAAGTATTGTACTACAGATGTGAAATATTTAGTGATGAAGTCACCTCTACAAAGTTGGGGCACAACGCAGAGGTGCAGCCCTCTGTTAGCAGGGACGGCAAGACAAGAGACCGAGAGTGAGCTGGCGACATCCAGGGTAGAAATGGAAGAAAAAATGAACCATCAAAGAAAGAGGATGAATTGGGAGAGAAAATGGATAATAATAAAACATAGGAAGGAGCTTAGAGGGTCAAAATGAGAAAAGCAAACAAAATGAAATGGATATGGGTGTAGAAAAGACGTATTAAGAAGAACACAAAAGTGAGCATAATATTGAATTTAAAAACCTGATAATAACTGTAAATTTTTTTAAATGAAATAATTTTAAAATGCCGATGCAAAAATACAAAGCAAAGTTCTACCGAGTAGACTCAAGCAACTCCTTAAGAGAATAGGATAGCATGAAAAAGGGGCATTTATTCTATGCAAAGATGGTTCAATTTCAGGAAGTCTACTTATATGAATTCACCATATAAATGATCAAAGAAAAGAACTATGTATTTATCTCTTTAGGTGCTTTGAAGATATGTAGTAAAATTAAATTTCCATTCTTGATCTAAAAAATTCAGTGAAATAAGAATAGATGTGCACCTGCTAGGATAAGCCAACTTGAAAGTCAACATATGTTTAAAGGAGAAATACCGGGGCTCAGTCAGTTGAGCATTTCTTGATTTCAGCCCAGGTTATGATCCCAGGGTCTTAGGATTGAGCCCCACTTTGGGGTCCATGCTGAACATAGAGCCTGCTTGGGATTCTCTCTCTCTCTCTCTCTCTCTCTCTCTCTCTCTCTCTCTCTTTCCCCCTCTGCCCCCTTCACACTCACGCTTTCTCTCTCTCTCTAAAAAATAAATAAAGTGGAAATACCAATATCATCCCTACTAATGTCAAGAATAAGCTAAAAATGTTACAAACAGGAAAGAGAAATTAGACACAGAAAAATTGAAAAGATATAAAATTATCATTATTTGCAAATTATATATTTGTATTTTTGGATGTCCCAAGAGGATTATCTGAAAAAGATTCTGAAAATAAAACTTGAGTAAGGTGGCTTAATATAAAATCAATATATAACTTTCAAAAGCTTTCCTTCATTTATGCAGCCGATTAGGAGACGTAATGGAAGGCCTTTTTACACTTAGCATAACAACAAAAAAGCTAAAATAACCAAGAATAAGCCTAAGAAATGTTCCACATCTTTATGAAACAAAAACTTTAAACTGCTCCTGAAAGACACAAAAGCAGTTTTAAACAAATGCAGGCATACCATATGCTTGGATAAAAGGAGTGACTATCTTCAAGATGGCAAATCTCCCTAAATGAAATCTCCCTGTGTTGTAATTCCAACCCATATACTGCCAGATTATGTGTGTAATTCAACAAGTTGACTCGAAAGCTCACGTAAGAAAATAAGAAGAACATTCAGGAGAATCCTTTGAAATAAGAATAACAAGACACGGGGCGCCTAGGTGGCTCAGTCGGTTGAACGTCTGTCTGACTTTGGCTCAGGTCACGATCTTCTGAGATCTCATGGGTTCGAGCCCTGTGTTGGGCTCTGTGCCGACAGCTCAGAGCCTGGAGCCTGCTTCGGATTCTGTGTCTCCCTCTCTCTCTGCCCCTCTCCTGTTTGCTCTCTGTCTCTCTCAAAAATAATAAACATTAAAAAAAATTTTTTTTAATAAAAAAAGAACAAGACGTACACTAGCCGTCTCACATATTAAACTATAGTTCTATGTTACAAAAATTAAGAGTGCAGTAGGAAATGAATAGATGATAAAGAATCAGAATAAACATACTAGGGGTAGACCTAAATGCATACTAAAACTTAGTATATGATAAAGGTAAAATTTCAAATCAGTAGCAAAAATATGGATCTATTTCATACATGATTTTAAGACAAGTAGCAATTTAGAAAAAACAAAGTTAGATGTGTGCATCAGGATGAATTCTAAATGGATCAAAGATTAAATGATAAAAGATAAATGAAAGAAATATGGGAGACTTAAAAATAGAATTCTTCCTGGCAAAAATCAATATAAGCAAAGTCCAAATACAAAATAAATGGGAAAAACTATTTGTATCTCATTTCACAAAGACCCAAGTTTCTAGAAACTGAGAAGTAAAAGAACAAGCCAATAGAAAAATGCACAAGGAATTGGCACTTTAAATGAATGGAAATTCACCAAATTGCAAATGCATCTGTCCTTTGACTCACTATCCGGTTCTAAGAATTTATAAACCTGCAACTGTGCAAAACAGTATATAGGTAAGATTATTCATGACCTCATAGGCTGACACAACAGAAGATTGGAAACAACCCTAATGTGTGTTTATAAGGGGCTAACTAAATAAATTATGCATATCTGCACAATGTGTTCCGGTTATCAGTTGCTATAGCCAAATGACCCCAAAATACAATAGTTAGAACAAAAACACATTATCATCTCTCAGTGTCCTGTGGGTTGACTGGACTCAGCTGGGCGGGTCTCACTTCGGAATTCTCGTGGGGTTGCAGTCAGATGTTGGCTGGGCTGAAATCATCTGAAGCCTCCACGGTCTTCATTGCCATGTCTGGTGCACGGGCCAACATGGCTAAAATAGCTGGGACTGGCTGAGATCTCTCTGCACACGGTCTCTCCACATGGCTGGCTTGGCTGCCACACAGCATGATGGCCGCAGGGTAGTCAGATTTCTCCCCAAGCGTCTTTCCCCCCCAGGGGAGTGTCCCAAGAGGCAGGAGGGGGAAGCAGCCAACCTCTTCGCTCTTGACCTACATGCACGGCCTCACTCGCACTGTGTTGTGTTAACTGAGCAAATCACTACGACCGGCATGTCTTCGAGGGGAGGGAAGTAGAATCTACCTCTCAGTGGGAAGAGGAGCGAAGAATGTGGGGCTGTCTTCAGTGTGTCACCTAATGAAAACCTACACAGTTGCAAGAAGAAGGAGGATGTTCTCTAGATACCGACATGAAAAAATGTCAGGTTCTAGTGTTAAATGAAAAAAGTAAGTGTAGAACCACGTAGATAATATCTCTTGGGGAAGGTAGGTAGGTGTGGGGAATGAAAACACCTATGTGTGCGTGCTTCCAGTTTCATAAAGAAAATATTAGTGAGAAGTTAATTTCAAATGCTGATCTATAATGACAGCAGTGGGTGGATAGGTTCAGAGATTGGAAGAAGACATCCTCACGTATGCCACTTTATGGTATTATTATTATTATTTTATGGTATTACTTATCTTGACTTTGGAAATAAATTGGAAAAAAAATACTTAAAGAAATCCAAAGATGCTCCACCTTGCTCCTTCCCTCAGGGTGCCAGAGCTATCTGGGGACCCGTGGAATGGACTCTGCTTTGACAATCCCATTGGTTTCCAAGAAATCTTCATCTCATCATTGCAATAATAAAGACCAACCCAGAAAATAGTCCATTTGGCCACATGTTTAGTTATGGCTAATGGCCCCTACTAGTAATATTGTCCCCAAATTCACTGCCATATTTGTGCTGGCCCGGGGGTATGGAGAGGGGAGTTATTTTTTCTTCCCTGTGAATCCCAACCTGCCATTTAAAATGCAATGTTAGAGGTGCCTAGGTGGCTCATTTGGGTAAGCGTCTGACTCTTGATTTGGGCTCAGATCCTGATCTCATGGCTGGTGAGATCAAACCCTGCGTAGGCCCCCGTGCTGACAACACAGAGCCTGCTTGGGATTCTCTCTCTCCCTCTCTTTCTGTCCCTTCCCCACTTGTGCTCTCTCTCTCTCTCTCTCTCTCTCTCTCTCAAAATAAATAAATCAACTTTAAAAATAAATCCATCCATCCATACATAACATGCAATTTTCAGATGTAGGAATCGTCAAAAGAGAAGTTCGCCAGTGGCATGCTGGTTCATGAGAGCGAATTGTTAAACATTCAGGAGTTTCCCAAGCCGTTTGCTAAACCACTGGTAGCTTAAAATCAACCACGGTGACTACTTCCAGCACATATAAACAAATCAGCTAGGGTCAGGCTGCAATGGGCGTATGAATGAAAAACACAGGGGAGTGTGGAAGAACAGGAGCCAGAGGAATGCTCACTTACACCAGGGATCAGGCAATGTGGCAAATGGAAATTACATTTGGCTTCATCAGTGAGACTTGGGGTTTCCGCTTTTTCTATTTCTGTAAGAAACCGTACAGACATGGGCCGTTAAAGGATTTTTCTTAAATGGTTAACGTTTATTGCACAGTTCCGTGCCCGAGACGCTATGTGTTTTGCAAGAATTATCCCACTAGCCATCCTAACAACTTTCTGAAACAGGGACTATGATGGTTGCCATTCTACAGATGACATGGAGAGCCCAAAGGTGGAAAGTGATTTGCATAAGCCAATGAGCCACAAAACCAGACTCCAAACCTGGGTGGCTTGGCTCCAGTGCCCATTCATTTAATCAACGTGCTATAAGCCCTTTACATTATTCCTTGGAAAACTCAGAAACTCATGATGAAGAAAAAGAAAGTCAGCCATAATTCTAGCTTCTAAAGATGACTGCTATTAACATGTTGATCTAAATCAGTGGCTTTCAACTGTTCCTTCAATTCCGATCCATCTGAGAACTGTGACTCACTTCTGTGAGTGACTGTGGCTCCCTTTGAAAAGATTTTCTCAAGGGTGTGAAGGGTGTAATCTGAAAAATCCCACATGTGTTTTTTTTATATGGTCTGCTTGCTGTCTCATTTTATTTCTTCTTCCAATAAACGGCACGGTTTTTCAAAGTTCACATTGTCCATAATCACGTATAAAGAAAGTTGATATGTTTTTACTAGAATGATTAATGGAAAGCTTTCCTGCACTGTTGCATTCCCACTGTACTCTCATTATACAGCAATCTGCTTTACTTTTCTTAAGATGCTAAGTACTGTGGTAATATGCACACAGTCACATACAGAGTTACGATACCTAGATGACCTGAGAGCCAGGTTCATATTCAAACACACACACACACACACACACACACACACATACACACACACACAATTTTTTGGAAGAGATGGGTCAAAATCAATTTTGATTTTGCCAATCATACTCACTTTGAAAAAACTCACAATCACAAGATGACCATAATATTTACAAACAAATGTGTTAGAGACAAGAAAAAAGCAAAACCAAACGTAAAACAACTTTTTTATTTTTTTTTAATTTTTTTTAACTTTTTTTTTTTTTTTATTTCTTTTTGAGACAGAGAGAGACAGAACATGAACACGGGAGGGTCAGAGAGAGGGAGACACAGAATCTGAAACAGGCTCCAGGCTCTGAGCTGTCAGCACAGAGCCCGACGCAGGGCTCGAACTCACGGACCGTGAGATCATGACCTGAGCCGAAGTCAGCTGCTCAACCGACTGAGCCACCCAGGCGCCCCGTAAAACAACTTTTTTAATCAGAGGTGGTTTTTTAAAAAAAACTTTCAAAATGGTAAATGGTTGAACCTGAAACATTTTTAGAGATTTCTCTGTGAACTGATTTATTTTTTGTCAAATGTTTAATTAAAAATACTTTTGATATGGGGGTGCCTGGGTGGCTCAGTCTATTCAGCGTCCAACTTTGCCTCAGATTATGATCTCATGGCTTGTGAGTTCGAGCCTCGCATTGGGCTCTGTGCTAACAGCTTAGAGCCTGGAGCCTGCTTTGGATTCTGTGTCTCCCTCTCTCTCTACCCCTCCCCTGTTCAAGCTTTCTCTCTCTCTCTCTCAAAAATAAATAAACATTAAAAAATACTTTTGATAGTTAAAGAACATATAATGAAGATGTTAAAGTTCTTTGTGGAAAGATATTATAGGCTAACTAATCATGGACACTAGCCAGTGTCCAGCTGGTTAGCTATGGCATATATTTTGAGGCTCTTAACCTCTGTTTTAGCTCTTTTTGATTTAAAAGAAAATTAATGTTATTTATTTATTTTGTGGGGGGTGGGCAGAGGGAGAGGGAGAGAGAGAATCCCAAGCAAGCTCTGTGCTACCAGTGCAGAGCCTGACATGGAGCTCGATCTCATGAACCATGAGATCATGACCTGAGCCAATATTAAGAGTCAGATGCTTACCCAACAGCTACCCCAGTGCCCCAGCTTTTCTTGGTTTTCAATGAAAAAAATTTTCATGTTTATTTATTTTCGAGAGACAGAGACAGAGAGACAGAGCGAGAGCCCAGGAGGGGCTGAGAGAGAGAGACACAGCATCTGAAGTAGGCTCCAGGCTCCAAGCTGTCAGCACAGAGCCCAACGTGGGGCTCAAACCCACGAGCCGTGAGATCCTGACCTGAGCCAAAGTCGGACACTTAACCGACTGAGCCACCCAGGTGCCCCGATTTTTTAGATTTTTTAGTTCCTGATTTTTAATTAGTATTCCCATTTTCTTTGCTCCTATTTTTCCTCCCTTCGGTCCTTAGTGCTTGGTCTCTATGACACAAGTCCTTGCTGGGCTCATGGGTTCCTCAGGACGGTGGGCCCACCCAAGGGATGAGGTTCCTGCTGCTTTGCTGAGCTCCTGAGTGGCCCATTCGCGAGTGATTTGTAACTTCAGTCTCTTGTACTTGTCACTGGTGTTTTCAATCCTTTTTAATTGAGGTCTTTATGTAAGAGAATACTTTAATGATTTTTTTTCACTTCTGCAATGCAAGCTTACCATTCTAATCTAATATCTTCAAACAAATGTGTTCAGCAGAAATGAAAAAAGTAAGACTAATTTTCCATAAGAAGAAATGTAATTTATTTCCTAGCCTATGACAAAGCTAACAGTGCAAAGAGTTGTCAGTCTCCTTAAATGTTCTTCCACCCTCGGACAGGGTAGAACAAGTCACGATCAGAGGGCGACGTGCGTGTGACTGGTGTTTACTGATCACCAGCAAATTAGTAAACCTTTTGCCTCCCGCTGCCTCTGGTTTTGTTGGATTAATGTTTTCTCCCTGTCACGGTGCTTCAGGCACTTTCAAAGTGGCGTTTGCTGATCTGAGAACGCGTCAGCGATTCCTATGTAAAGCTGTTTTATTTCTTTCATCATATGCTTAGTTTAAAAATACGGTTTCTGGAAGATAAAACGTCTTCCCTTTTTTCTCAGTGTTATTTGGCGTCCGCTTTCATGTTAATTTCCTGTTAATCCAAGGCAGCCGAGAGTAACGGGGGATCTTCAGGGACTGCTCAAGTCCAAAGCGATGGGCCAAAGCCTGCTCCGAGTTGTTTCTTCCCCGACAGGAGAGAGCAATGAGCAGGATTTGGGGACACTTTACTTCTTGGTAATATAAATGAATTTGAACTCAGTTTTAGACACATCGAGCGATGAATCTTACGGCATGCTTCAGGCTCCAACTAACCATTCGTTTAAACTGCTGGATATTCTATGAGGAAAAAATTCAGTCTTAACTTTCATGTAGGTCTCTCCTATTTAGTTAACTCCAACTATATGTGTCTGACCTCAGGGGCTTTGTCGAGGGAGCAGGCGCGAGCATGCACCTTTCCTCCTACGTCTGTGGAAGCATCAGAGAGGCTGCGAGGGGCCTGAGCCAAGACCAGAGTTGGGGTGGGAGTCGGGGGCTAGAGCCGAAGCCCCGTTCTCGCACTCAGCTCTATGCCTCTTTCCCCAGCTGTAACGTCGGATGGTAACAGTACTCATCTCACACTCACAGGACCGGGGCACCCGGCTGGGGCTTGGAGCCTAACACGGACGCAACCCCTGGTGGCCGCAAGAGCATTGCCACCACGGTTCCCAGCCAGCATGAGCACTCCATGTCTAACGCTGCATGTTGACAGGAAGCTGCTGGTCACGTAGACCTCAGGCTACAACCAGCCCCTCTTGTCTTTAAGCTGAATGGAGCCCCCTGCGAGAGGGAGGCAAAACAAGGGGAAACACTCTGAAGCCGTGCATTGGGAAACTGAAAAACATGCAGAGAAGGGCGTCCGCCCGTGTTTGAATGCACATTGTGGTCGGTTTTCTAATGCTGCCTTCACAGGGATGAGTTAAGCAGTTCGTTGACATATCATTATCACATTTTGAAGTTAAACAGCCACAGGAGCTATGAACTCGCATCACACGGCTCATTATTCCTCGATTTTTCTGCACTCTGCAACATATTCTATTTATTTCACCATCTCCTGGGAGCGCTGGTCGCCTTTGTCCCCGTGACACAGCCAGTGGTGTAAAACTTCTGCATCTGTCAGATGTCTCCATGTGGAGCATAATTGCCTGATTTCCATTTGAAAGTACAGCCCTGACGTTACAAGTACATAGACCCACCAGTGATAACAATGATGCCCTGACACCTACAAGGGGGCGGGGAGTGCATAACGCTGTAACAAACGTGTGTACCAAACGCGGGCTCGCCTTCGGAGGGACCAGGTCTCAGTTTACAGCTGCAGATGAAGTGTTCCTCGGGAACAAAAAAAAATGAAAAAATAATAATAACAAAATAAAAAAAAAAAAAGACTAAAGAAAAAGAAACCAACGGATTAGCATCAGCGTGGGTCTGGTGCAGCCAGATGGCTCTCTGTGGAAATCGAGCTTTCCCGCTTTCTTCCAGTAACCCCGACTAGCAGACAGCAAGCCTGCTAAGAGGGGAGAGAAATGATCTCATTCCTCAGCCAGGCGCGTGATTCGCCTTCTTTCTCGGGCTGAGGGAAAGCTGGAAAAGAAGACAGGGTGAGAAAGAAAAGGTGGGGGAGTTCGGGCTGTTGTAAAGAATGAGCACTGGTACCTAGAGGAGGGGAGAGACCCCAGCCCCTGCCAGGCCTCGGCGTTCGAAAACCAGGCTCAGATGGCCCTGGAGAAAGCCAGGTGGACGGGCAAAAGGGTGGCAGGAGGGGCATCCCGGCATATCGTCGTCCCCTCCACCCGCGCCCATGAACCCCACCTCCAGAGGCTGGTGTGTAAGGGTTGGGAGGTCGGGCTGGCTGTAGAAGCCACAGGATTAAGCTCTGGGCTCCCGTGGGGAAGGACGGTAGATGGTGTTTTCAAGTTCTTGCTGATGAAAACGTCCACCTCTCTCCGTGGGCTGGAGGCCAGCGAGTCCGTAATAGCCCTTGGCTAGCTAGACCGGGTCAGAAGCCATCTGCTTGGATCTAAGTCGGCCGTGCCCAGGACTGTGGCCTGCGGTGCAGGGGGCCGAGGGGCTGGCACCAGACAGGGTGACAGGATGAAATGAACCTAACAGGTGGTAGGTGTGGGAGGGTCCCTCTCCCCCCAAGGTCCTAAGGCCTGGAGGGGGCTCCGTGTGGACTCGTTGCGCCTTCCCTGCTGAGCAAAGCATTCGCGGCTCATAAACAAAAGTCTGTTTCTGGAGTGACAGCCAGATGTTCAGCGGATGGGCATCAGGCAGACCACCAGATGTGGTCGGGAGAGCATAGCACTTGCAGAGGTGTGCAGAGGTACAGGCGTCCCCCGAGCCGACCTGCCCTCTTAGTGGACGGGCACACGCCCCAGCTTGGCGAGGGGGCCCCTGAGGGCTCCAGCGGCGAGGAGGGCATCCAAGAAAGAACGCTCCCTTGAGAGTGCCAGGGGCTCACAGAGCATGTCGGCAGCCCGGCCGGGTTTCTCTGGGCGCCGAAGTTCGTCTCCACCAGTGTTTACTCCCGAGTAAATAGCAGGCTCCGGAGGGATACCAAATGCACGATGTAGTCATTCATTTACAGCTGGAAATAATTATTTCAGTCATAATAAACACTGAACAAAATCCTCTCCATTTTCACGCAAGGCGAGGGCACCTGCTTCCCAGTCTCTGGCGGTCTTAGGTATAACTGAGCATTCAAGGGGCACATTCTGCTGGGGCCAAGGAAGCAAAGCGAGCTGCGGGTGGGGAGCCCTGGCTGCAGGCTCCCGCTCTGCGCCCTCCAAAACCAAAACAAAAAGCCGCCACTCTCTCAAACAGCTGTTTGCTCTCCTGTCTCCAGCCATGCTGCCACCTAACTGTGTTCATAGTCTTGGGCTGGGCTCTTGTGGCTCAAAGCTGAGCTAAAGGACTTCGAAGGAAAGTGTGTGCGGAAAGTGACAAGAATTGTGAGCCGGATCACTTTTGCTCGTTTCGGAGGCGCGTTTCAAGAACGTAAAAATTCCTCGCCTCTGAGGAGGGCTTGCAAAGAGTGGCTACCTCTTCTGAATGCTTTGCGTGTAGTTCGTGACATTCCTATGAGGCAGGTCCTCTAATTATCCCTGTTTTACACAAGGGACACTGAGGCACGGAGATGTTAAGCAACTTTCCCAAACTCACACAGCCGGGAACGTTGAATCCTGAAGCAGGACTCAGACCTGGCCCCACCTGGCTCCAGGGTCCATACCTCCAGGCTGTCCTGCCTTTATTTGACCTAAGAACGTTGAGCAGGGTGCGTCTGGCCTGGGCTATTTGCCAGCACCGTCAGTGTGATCTCGGGCTGCTGAATCTGTGTGAGCTGGTTCCTCGTCTGTTGAGTGGGAAGGGCAAGACCTGACTTATTATGGGATTGTTGCCAGGAGCAGAAGTAACGTGTAACGTACATGTGCGGCCAGTGCCTAGCGTGTGTTTGGTGGTCAACAAACGTCAGTAGCTACTATTATTGGAAGCGTCACGGGCATATTTGTGCTCTTGTATTTCCCCGAATCCTCACCAGAAAACAAAACAAAAACCCTGTGAGGTAGGTGGGGCAGCTGTCACTAACCCGATTTTATAGCTGGAGAGATTGAGGTACCAAGAGGTCAAGCGGTAGAGTCAGGACAAGAACGCACATCTTTTGACTGAGCACTTTGCACTCATTCGAATCCTGGCTTGCTATAGCCCTGCACCTGCCCGTTTCTAGACACAAAGCACTTGCTTTCGGGCCGCACCTGCCCGTTTCTAGACGCAAGACACGGTTGCCTCCCGGAAGGATAGAGCAAGGAATTCAGCTCTTGTTGCCTTCCCCTTCCCTTCTGCCCCTGGGATTGGCTGGGGGACGGAGTCGGGTCCTGCCCGTGCCCTCCTGGGAATCGTCGGAGACAGTTAATGCCTCTTGGGACAAGTCAGGTCCTAGCAAGGATGAATCACAGAACCATGCGTGCCCTCAGATTTTCTTTATTATCTAGGTAAAACATACGTGCTAAGTTTCTGGCCATCCCCAAACGCAGATGCATAGTCCGAAGACCACATCTCTGCCTCCCCCCTGCCCGGGCCCACGCCTCTGAGAACATCTCCGGCGCTCTCTGCGGCAGAAGGTGTTTCCATGCCCACAGCGACGAGTAGTAGAGGGGCCTTCTGTGTCGTGAAGGTGGCTGGCCAAGGGGCCTGGGTGTCTGGCTTCATTCTGCTCTGCTTCCCTATCTTTCCTAAGTCTGCCCTTCCTGTGATTTTCACATTTTCCCCTCCATCCTACTTTCAGAAAGTCTCTGGGGTAATGCAGCTTTCGTTCTATTGCTTCACATAATTCCCAGGGCTGGGAATGAAAATTATTTCCTTTCACAACCCCTGGCCGAGTGCCTTTCACGTCCCGGCTGTGTTATGGGGTGATTTATAAACTGCGGGGTCTGGGTCTCTTTCCTCCGCCTCTTCCTCCCCCTTCCCTCCCACCATCATTTAAAGCAAGACATTGCACACAACGCGCTCAGAGGTCAGGGTGTCCTCTGAAGCTGGCCACTGGGGCTTTTGCTCAGAGGCGAAGATTCAGTGGAACCCTAGCAATGAGAGCATGGAAGCCATTCACCCCTGTTAGAAGAAAACAGAGGGGCCCCTCAGCCGAACTTCTCATCTGTGGGAGCAAACAAGACGCAGTCTCAAAGTTGGCGGGGGGGGGGGGGGGGGGTTGGCTTCGAACTGAGAATGTAAAAGACACTTTCCAAACCTGTCAGGATTGGGTTTCGTTTCTAGACTTCTATTCTCAAAGGGACAATGAGGAAGAGACGCAGCTTAAGACGTTCTGAACTGAGAAATGAAAAGAAGTTACTTTCCTTTGTCTCCATAAAACTAAGTTGGGGAAAAATTAAGCCCAGGCATTCGTTTCCCCTCTGTTACAACAGAGCACAGAAACCAGACGGCAGAACGTCATTAGGAAAGCGAGGTGTCTCTGTCTGATCTGAAGACCGCTGTCTGTCAGCTGCCTCCACGGAGTCCTGTCCTGCCTCTGAACTCCCTTCAGGTGTCATTTCATCAGAAGCTGAAACAAGACAATGAGGTGAGCAAATCAGTCAAGCTTCAGACTGGCCTCAGTCGTCAGGGGGCTTCTGTCCGAGCCAGGCTCTGGGCTCCCTTTCCCACCTCCCCAGCCGGAGAACACCTTTGTAGCCGAGGCTGAGGAAGCCCAGGCAGACCTCGGCCTTGTTGCTGTTGTATTTTTTTCGTCCCACATTGTGTCATCTTGTTGGTCACGTACCGAATCTCTACTTGTGCGTAGCTCACATAATCGCACCTCCAGACTTGCTGGCCTTGGGACTGTCTATGAGGTCCGAGCATCAGCAGGACACAGGCCGAGGGTCACACCGGTATGGCCACAGTTCATTGTTAACCTCCCTGGGCCTCGTTCGGCCTCATCCGAAGAGCGGGGAAATAATGATTACACCTATCTCCCAAGACTGTGGTATTAACTAAATCAGATGATTGATATAAGGTGATTAACACAATGATAACGCAGAGTGTGAACTCAAAATGCCAGTTCTTATTCTAAGTATGGAAAAGAGCCCGAGGAGAGAAGGCACTGGAAAAGAACTACTTTGGGGAATGAGGCACGCAAGGAAGGAGGGTGGGGAGCAGGACTCAGAGAAGGAATGGAAGCAAGAAGGCAGATGGAAAGCCTTGTCTCGATCTCTTCCTGCTTTCCCTGTGGTTTCATTTGGAAAAGTTAGCATCTAAGATTTTAAAGTCATATATCATTCCTGCTTCTCTCTTTCTTTCCCTTTTTTTTTTTTTTTTTTACACTAATCATTGCTCCAGAGACAGCCGAGTTCACAGAGGTTCACGTATTAGATTTGCGGCTCTAGTGTTCTAGAAATTAGGAAATGCAGGAGGGGTTTCTATCTTCAGCCTTCTGCTCCCAAATTAATGAATTAATGAGTGACTTCTTTTACCGTTAGGGACTGTTAGCATTTCAGACCTCTTCCTGAACCCGGTTCAGTGATTAACCTTGCTTTAAGATCTTAAAAGCAATGGGTAGTTTTCAGCACAAACAATTTGCTAATGTACTGGTCGTTAAAGAACATTAGTTCATGTGGAAAAATTTGGACTTACTGGGTCTGTCCCCAGTTTCTCCCCTGTCTCTAGCCCCGGATGAGGTGAGAACTTGGGAAAGGACCCTGGAGCAAACAAGGTGGGAGCTCCATGATTCTAGAACCATGTCACTGGGGCAACTCCTGGTGATGGCTCATATTGGAGTATTCGGCTCATGCCTAAGGTGGGGCTAATCTGACAAGGAATCAAGGTTTGTAACACCCTCAGATGTGACATTCTTATAGGGTATGGCCAAACAGGAGTTACTTAGCTATACGTTCATTGAGCTCCATAGTACGCCCTCCCCCTCCCACCCTGCCTTGCAAAATACTGAATCACCCTCAGCAATATTTTATGCTCTTTGGAAACTGTTAATTATTCAGATATGGGGGGGGGGTTGTTTTGTTTTTGTGTTTTGCTAATTCTCTACAAGTTTTTATTATCCCTTTCACTTTGAATCACAGAATTTATGGTGGTAGAGCTTTTCTTTGAAATATAAGCACTATTATATATTTTTTTTTAATTAATGTTTATTTTTGAGAGAGAAGGAGAGACGGAGTGTGAGCAGGGGAAGGGCAGAGAGAGAGGGAGACACAGAATCCAAAGCAGGCTCCAGGCTCTGAGCTGTTAACACAGAGCCTGATGCTGGGTCAAAAATAGCCCCAGCACTATTATAATTTTTAAAAGAAAGCAAATTTCTCAAAAACGGAATATGCAAGATTAAGTATAAGCATAATATGTTTGAAAAGTTTGAGGGGCGCCTGGGTGGCTCAGTCGGTTAAGCGCCTGACTTCAGCTCAGGTCTCATGGTTCGTGTGTTTCAAGCCCCACATCAGGCTCTGTGCTGACAGCTCAGAAACTGGAGCCTGCTTCAGATTCTGCGTCTCCCTCTCTCTCTGCTCCTCACCCACTCATGCTCTTTCTCTCTCTCTCTCTCTCTCTCTCTCTCTCTCTCTCTCTCTCTCTCAAAAATAAATATCCATTTAAAAACTTTAAAAAATGAAAAAGAGGGGCGCCTGGGTGGCGCAGTCGGTTGGGCATCTGACTTCAGCCAGGTCACGATCTCGCGGTCCGTGAGTTCGAGCCCCGCGTCGGGCTCTGGGCTGACGGCTCAGAGCCTGGAGCCTGTTTCCGATTCTGTGTCTCCCTCTCTCTCTGCCCCTCCCCCGTTCATGCTCTGTCTCTCTCTGTCCCAAAAATAAATAAACGTTGAAAAAAAAAATTAAAAAAAAAAAATGAAAAAGAAAAGTTTGAGATCAGTTTTGCTGTGGTATTATGGCAAACAGAGAGGAAAGTAGTTGATTACTATTGAGAGGACATGACGGCAGCCAGGTCTGTCTCTAACCATCAGCACTAAAAGGGGCAACTGAACTCCCCAGCTAATGTCTCCCCATGCCTCAGTCTCTCCAGCTGTAAAAGGATCACTGCACAACACATCTGCCTCCCACTCAACTCATAGGAAATGTTATGAGACCTGTAAGAGAAAATCTCCACAAGATAACATTGTGAGTGCAGAAATTTGTTTCGTGCCTTCGGAATTGGTACCAAAAGTGGGGATCACCCTGACGAAGACACAAACTGAACAATACGGGGTTGGAGTTGCTAAAATAAGAGAATCCAGCAAAGGAAACCTTTTTGTTTACCTATCCACAGGGAGGCTCTATTTATGATGTGCCCCTGCATCCTGGCAACACCATCATTTCTTTGTAGCCAAGGTGAATAATCTATTTTCTGGCTTACCTCTCACAAAGAATTTTGGAAGTAAACTCAACACCAGGAAATAATATTTCACAGACCCTTTAGTCTTCCCATTCTTTGACACTTTCTCATGTTTTTCTTCCTTCTAATTTCTCTTCTTAGAGAGTTTTCAGCCTACCTTTCCTCACAGTTTCATTTCTCTTGCTCCCACGGCACATTTTTCTCTCTTCTAACTGGGTTGTTTTTTGTTTTGTTTTGTTTTGTTTTTGTTTTTTACTTTCTCGCTTGTGTGTGACTGTGGTCCTCTTTCTCCTCCATTCCTACCCATGTTTCCCTCGCACTCTTATTAAACTCACTCATCTTCCTCTTTCGCTTTTCTGCCCCTGGAGAAAAAGTCCCTGATGGACAAGGGGGGAAAAATGACCAAGTAGCATTGTGTTGGGAGAACTGAGACAGCATATTGAAAGCTACCGGGCCAAACACAGCTTCATTTGAGTCAATGCCACCTGACGATTCAAACAAGCCTTGATCGGCATGGAATTATAAGACTTTCCTGGAATTTCTACACATATATATTTGACATTTTACCCCAATCCCATTCCACACTCCAGATGGTGAAAGACTTTCCTTGTTTATTTGGGATGAATTCTCATTCATCATCTTTCACTCTTACAATACTATTGCTCACAACCCCTGAGGACTGCCTACTGGTACCGTCATTTTGCTACAAGTTAATGTTCATTATTGCGCATCATTGGGAAAGGTAGTGCTGTGGTTGTGTCCTGATTGAGTATTACAATGTGCGTCTCCCATGGATGACTGATATCTAAGTACCTGAAATATTCTAGACATCAAAACTAAGTTGAACTAGGTTAGACTTTCTTGGAAACTTCAAAGGCAACTTGAGGACTCACAGAACATCAGCTACCTCACAGATGTATTCCGAATGTGCAGAAGTACACAATAAGTGGAGTTTCCACTTGATATGATGTAAATTGGCTTTTGGTGTACCACAGCACAAGTCGCATGGGAAACAACTATACCATAACATGTCAAGCTCGTTATGTCTTTTCCAAATATCCCTCTTCTGTTTTGAACTGTGTTTAAATATTCAAAGGAAAGAAATCCATCACCTCCCAAGTTACAGAGCAATGTATGTGTGACAGTCCCCATTCTGTGCGGAGAAGCATCCATGCATATACACGCACGAGTACCCTAACACGCACAAGTGTGGAAGACGGGCACCAGACATTAGTAGTAGCCTCTCTGGGTGGTGGAATTACAGGTGCTTTTGCTTTCTTCTTTTGGTTTATCTGCACTTTCTGGTTTTAACGTAATGGTAATAATTAAATATTACTTCTATACTATAAATGAATAAACAAATAATCTTCAGTTGAACAAACCAACACAACCCAGGAAAGAATTAAAAGCAACACCAAAACCCACTTCGATATCTATTAAACATGAATTAAGTAAAAAAGAATGGTTGTAGAAAGAACCTTCCCTGGCTTGGGGAACAACCATCGCTGTGTATCATTGTCAAATGTGAACGTAGGGGATGCTGTAATTCAGTAGGGGCAGCAAAGGCGAGTTCTGGGAAATATTGTTGCCTTGGGATATATACGTGGAATTTGGGTCCGTGGCTAATCATTACAGACAGGACTCCATGAGTCATAAAGGATATGACATGGGGTTATAAGAAGGAATTCTTACATTTGCGATTGAAATAATTCCTTGTCTGCATTCTGCATCTGCATTTAACCTCCTAGATAGAATAAGATGTGGGAAACCATATCTTGGTTTCAGTACTGAGTTTCCATGACTGGGGTGGGGGCTTTGGCCTGAGCCTGAAGTCTGGCTCTCAGTTGAATCTTCTCAGTTGTCCCCATGACTTCACCCCGTTGGAGTGCTCCCCACATGGAGCCTGCAGTTAGGCGTCCCCTCCCACCTGTACGTCTCACCCTGCACCCGGCCTGGCCTTTACCCTGAATGGTCTCCATGTGTGCAGAACAATTTATCTCCTCCTACTTGGTTCCATCTGAGTTCATTTTCCAACGAATCCACCTGATCTGGGGGACGGTCAGTCTGACCACACCATGCCGTTCATAAGTGTGAACAGAAAAAGGAGCCATGAATTCTAGAAGTGATATTCTTTGGGGGGAAACTCCACCAGTGATAGAATTTTATTCTAGTGATAAAAATGGTGCAGTGGGGTCACCAGGTTTCATGGGGGTGGTTTCCATTCTAGAATTCCTCTCCCCCTTGTCTCCTATTTCTGTCCACGGGCAAAAGAGGTCATGACCCGAAGGAATGAGATCTCCAGCTTCCAGAAGCCCCTGCTTTCTCCAGAGATCAGAGCAGAGGCCTCATCCTGGATCTGCCTGTCCCTGCCATCACATATTTGTCAAGTGAGTGAATTCCCAACAATAGGGTCCCTAATTGACTAAGCAGCTGGCATATGTGACATGTCTTCAGCACTTTACAGTTTCCAGATCATACACAGCCTCTCCCATGTCCCTCAAAGCGACCAGGTAAAACAGGCACTCTGCCTACAGGCTGAGAAAGATGAAACAAAGCAGACTTGCCCAAACTGACACAGCTGGTTACTGGGCACCAGGATGTGGACATGGGCCCAGGAGTTCTGATTTCAAGCTAGTGCTCATTCTACCATGATGGTGGTTCCCTAGCCTGGCAGCTTGTCAGAATGCCCTGTGAAGATGCTTAACAAACCAGAGTTGGAAGGCCCCCTCTGAGCCCACTGAGGTAGGCTCTTGGGGTGAGGCCCAGCCATCCGAGTCTGATGCCTTCCCATGCCGATCAGCGCCTGATGCCACATCCCAGTCGATGATGTCAAGGCTGACAAATGATTCTCGAGGCCAGTCCTAACACTGACAGTGTTCTTCCATTAGGAAACTCCCCACTTGTAAAGAGTTCATTTAGACTTCCCAGGATCTTCCTTCTACAGAGCATTGTTGGGTTGGCAGCGCAACTTCTAGAAAGCCTGAGGTTAAACACAGCTATGCCTCAGGGATAAAAGACACAACACGGGGAATATAGTCAATGGTATTGTAACAGCACTGCATGGTGACAGATGGTGGTGACACCGTGGTGAGCACAGCATAATGTACACATTCTCTTCGAATCCCTGTGTCATACACCTGAAACTAATGTGACGTCGTGTGTCAACAATACTTCAATATTAATAAATAAATACATATGAAGACCAGTCTTCTAGCAAAAAACAAAACAAAACAAAGACAAACAACAACAACAACAAAAAAAAACACCCAGCTATGCCATTCATCAGCCCCAAAGAGAAGAGGTCAGGAAGATCTGACAGCCATGCTTAGAAAGGCCTCAGATGGGCCGCTGAAAGGTCTGAGGGCCAGGAATACAGGCCCAGGCTCCTTCGCCTGGCTCCCAACCAGCGGGGCCCCAGCTCACTGGACACGTCTGGGAAAGACACTTGACTTGTATTGTCAAGACTCTGCAAAGTGAGGGGCGAGGACCTGCCAATTAAGTGACCACAGACTCCTGCCTGCGAGAATCACCCACGAGGAGGATGGCCCAGGGTGGGGAAGTTCCTCCTGTCAGGAAGACTGAGTCAGACTTGGGGGGGAATCGGCGGAGCCCCCAGCAGGTAGACCGCTCAACTCAGAGAGGGACCCCTGTCGCCACCACCCTCCAGCGGAGCCGGTAGGAGTTGTGTAAGAAGTCCTTCAAACTGACTTAACCTGCCATGAACCCAGCAAGTGGTCTGGTTTATAAGACCTTGGGCTGATTTATAAGAAGGGGTCACCTCCAGAGAGGAGCCTGGGCTGCATGCCTAAGTGCTGTATACAGGTCAGCCTGGAACCCATTATTATAATGGTTGGGAGAATCAGTTAGGAGACAAGTCGAAGCAAGTCGAAATTTGAAAAACACAGTAACAGCGGTCTGACGAGATGCCAGAAGAGCCTGCCAGCAGGGACAGCTGGAAGGCCAATTTTTTAGTCAATACTGAAAGGTGGTTGCTTAAATATCTGAGTCAACACACACTGATTTCTCTCCGGCTCAATACTCCCGTTTAATTGCACTGGGGAGTCTCTCCACCGACCCATCTAACACCCAAAACCATAGTGGAGTAGAAGAAAAGAGTGTTATTCAAGTGCAAATCAGGTCCTGGGTGCAGCCTGCAGGCCTGGGTCCTGCTGGAGTGTTTCCTATTGCCAGGGCAGGCAGACACTTGGGCTGGGCCTCACAGAGATTCAGGGAGCCCCCCCCCCCCGCTTTGAAAGAGGGCCAAGGGAAGGGGTGAGCATCACATCTCAGCCGGCCCTCAGAGAGGGGTCTGTGTGGTCTGCTCCCCGCCTCTGCAGCTCTGTGCACAGAGGGGGAGAGGGAGGCAGGGAAGCGCCTGCTTCCCACATCTGGGAGCCAAGTCAGATGGGAATGGATGCCCCTGGAAAGCGATCAGAAGTGTGGCAACCAGGTGACGACCTGGTGAGGTTGATGGCGGACGTGATGGATGAGGTGAGTCTTCAATGGCCTTCCAACTGCCTAGAGGTCCGGAGGCAGGCAGAACCCTGAGGTACCAAGAGCCAACAGCCTAATCTTCAGGGTCCTGACAGGTTTCGGCTGCTAATAGAAGCACTTTCCCATAGTGACGCCCACGTAGGGGCCAACCGGAATGGCCCCGAGGCTGGAGGTGAGAGTGGGGGCTCCTGCAGTGACCTTCTGGCACCCTCAGTGCTAAGCGTGACATTATCACATGTAGCCCCAAACCCACCAGAACTGAGACCTAAATCACAATGACAAGGCAGGCCCTGGGAGCAGGTGACGTGAATCCTTCAAGGGGAAACTCTACGTCCGCTGTCCACCATCAGAGATGCGGAAGAAGCCTGTGTGTCGTGCTAAACTCAAACTCCGATTCCCTGGGGAAGTTGTGCAAAGCAATTTCTGATCTGGTAGGTCTGAGTCTGGACGGCCAGAGTGAGGCCCGGCAGCTCAGCTGCCCTCTGTCCTCATTTTCAAGCCTCTGGCTCATACCACACGTGTTATCATTCACCCACACTGTGTGAGCTGGTCCTCGCTAATACGCCTGCTAATCACACTCAGAAACAACCAAAACGCTGCTCAGTCGGGGCCCAGAGGATCTGAGAGAAACATGGCGGGGCACCGTGAAGTCTGGAGGTCCCCAGGCCTACCACCTGGGGAAACCGAAATCGTTTGGGGCCATTGCTCACGTGAATACAGGCTGCTGAGACAAACAAGCATAAGGATCAAGTCCTACTTCTTCCAATTACTAGCTGTGGGACCTCATCGCAATTACATCACCTTTATGAACTTCAACTTTCTTACCTCTGTTACGGGAACAGTCACAGGACTCTTGTGTCAAATAAGATAAAGTGGGTAAAATGCCCAGGACGAACTTGTTGCCCAACAAATGCCAGTTCTCTACCCATCCAGTTTTCACCCCCAAACTGAAGTGACCTCAGTTTCTCCTTCTTTAGTTGTTGCTATTGGTGTATGTCCAGGAAAGCAGCAGTTGGAGGAGATACCGAATCAGGGGCCCAGCTGAGAAACTTCTGTCTCATGTTAAGCAAGAAGCCCAGCCCCCACCAAGACCTGTTCATCTCTCCTGTGGAGGGATCCCCATGTAGCGCAAGTCTGAACAATGAATTTGTTCCCCTTCCTAGAGCACGAAGGGTTCTTAGACTTCCCATTCCGAGCTGTTTATGGAGCAGTCACTTAGGAACTCAAGTGGTAGAGACCTTCGCCCATGGAACATTTCCATGGAGCTCCCATCGCTCCCTGCCTTCTTCTTCTTCTTTTAATTGACCATGCTCATGTTTGCTTAGACCATGGCTCTGTCTGAAAGTCCCCATGACAGCCACATGGCTGGCTCTTATCCTGCACATTTCAGCTTAAATGCTGCTGCCCCAAAGGAGCCTCCATTGCCCTCTTCTCCATTGCCCAGTTTTTCATTTCCTTCCTAACATCGGTCGCTACCTAAAGTGATCTTATTTATTTGCTCTCTGTTGTGTGTCTTCCACAACTAAAACGCAGGCTGTATGAAGGCAGGGACTCCACCTGAGCTGCCCCACCCCCCCACGAGCCACACCTCTGAACCCACCGATTCTCCTGCTCCGCGGCGCTGGGGGTGTGTGTAGTGGTCAGTGAACTCACCATCTGCTGTGTCACTCTTCAGGGACAGCTGCCTACTGTCCTTGTACTGCATGATGGCAACAGCTGCTCTGTCTTGACGTCCTTGAGTACTTGCTTCTGCAAACAAGCAGGTGGGGAAGGGAAAGTGAGGGTGGCAAGCCAACCTCATGAGCTGCAGAAGTGGGGGCCTTTCTTTGGTGCCTCTGAACATCAGCAGCCCCGTGGGTATTTCCTCAGGTGCCCGTCGTGTGAAGGACTTGCTGGACAGTGGTTCCACCTGTTAAATGTCTGGGGAGATTATGTGACATTTAATATGTTTAACGCATTCACCAGCTAGAAGATGAATCAGTAAATGCACTTGCTTTGGAGAACAAAAGGGAGAAAGGAGAATGGTTTGAGCAAGAGCGCTCCGGGGTGCCATCCTTTCTTGCTCCTGTTACCTCCCGGGTGTCCCCTCCTGCCAGGTGGGGGAGGAGCTCGGACCCACAAGGGCACCGGAAGGTCACTGCTGAGGCCCCCTCACCCTGCTCCACTGCAGTTACCCATAGTTCTTAGCGTGGGCCTCAGTGCCACTCTGCTCACTTTCATCTCCCTGGACTTCTTCCCACGCCTCCCCCAAATCACCCAAAACACCAGTGTGTGTGTCCTATGGGAGATAATCTGAGGAAAGAGGCCAATTCAGGAAGAACATTAGCGTGCATATTAGTGTTTCTGTATCCCCCTCCCCCATCACTGGCTTTGAGAGGCTGGGTCTTGCTGTGTGGGGCAAAGTCCCTTGGCCCCTGCAGGCTAATGGGATCGTGTTTGGGGGCCATCTCCAGCACTGGGTTGCAGTGGGGATGGGAGGGGCAGGCACTCCCTTCCCCAGGGCTCGAACCTCCGCTCCTGGCAGGAGATCCTAGGCTGATGGGGAGGGGGAAATGGAGAGAAGCATGGAAAGAAAAAAGGCTGAGATCTTTCTGCCATTTCTCTGCATGGAGATACCTGGCCAAGGAGGTCAGGAGTGGGGCTGACGTCAGCCCAGAGGAACAGGTGACTTTCCTTTGCCATCAACCATACCTGGGGAGATATCTACCCCCCCCCCCAAAGTGTGCTTTTCCCCAACTTGCACAGAGATGCTGTTTAGGGTCCAGAAGGGGCTAGCCCTCCCTCTCTTTCACACCCTTTCTCTTTCTCAAGGTCCACAGTGAAATCTTTAACTGAGGCAGCTTACTCATATCCTGCTGTTGGTTAGTATTGTTTTTCCAGCTCAGAACCGAACGCGGTTTAGAGTCGACTGACCCACGCCATGTTCTAGAGTCCTGTTTCTCAAACTTTCCCATCTGAGAACCCCTGCGGGGGCAACAAGGGACAAAGCGGTATCGAGTTTCAGCTAGGTGCATCTGGGCTGGATGCTGTTGCGTCCTGGTGCTAAAGCCTCCAGCTCTGTCTCTCCTCTCACACAATCAGGTGGCACAACGCCTCTCCCCATTTACTTTGTCTAGTTCTGACAACAAAGCAAAAAAGGGGGGGGGGGAACCTTGCTTCTCCCTTTCTGGCAATCCTCCCTGTGGGGAGGGCATGCTGGTGGGAGGGAGAAGGTGATGTCATGGACGAGGCACCTTGAGCCTAGAAATTCAGGCCCAAAACTCTGTTAAGGGTGCCCTCTGGTCTATACCAGCCAAAGTTATTCCTAGTTTTTAACTTAGATCTCTCTATCTCAGTGTCTGTATCAGTCAAATGTGGCCCCAACCCGTCCCAGCTCACAGGGAGACCGATGCGAGGTGAACGTGCTATGAAAACAATATTTCAAGCTCTTTAAATACCCATCTCTTTATTGGGATAGCCCCACTTTAAACAATAGTAACGTTAACCCATGTGTCCCAAAGAGACCTCCCGCACGTATTAGCAACCAGAAACCCCTGGGTTTCGAGATTTTCCTTGGCAAGCCCCTGGAGCAGCTAGAGATTAGCTCCTGTCAGAACGAATCCACTTCCTCCTCCACTTTGCTTCAGAGGTTCAGGGAGGTTTTCCTCCTGCTCCTGGGTTTCCCCGTCGGGTCAGCACCTCCCAGCATTAACCAGGGCAGATGTTAAGGGGCCCTGACCTTGTGGGGCGGAGGAGCCTGCCTGGCAGCCGATAGAAACCTCCTCATTGGATTCCATCTGCTGCGGCACCGTGAGCCAAATGGTGATCCCTGGGCTGGCTTAGCACTGGGTTGTTTTAACCTAAACTCACTCTCCCGTCATTCCTGGGGCTGTGTGAGTCACAGATTTTGTCCTTCTTCCCAGTTTTAGAAGCCAGCAGAAAATGAGAAAGGTGGATGGTTTCAGGGTGTGAGGAAAGCCAGTCCTGGAGTCTCCTCTGAGGCTGAGAAGCAGAGAGCTTCTAAAGGCATCCCCCAGCTGCAGGACAGACAGATGTGAAAGCCCCCTTGTGGGACCGGCAAGAACCTTGAGAATGAATGCATGAGGGACCCTTTAGGCTGGGCCCATCAGCCCAGCTCCAGGGGCCCATCAGCCCAGCTCCAGGGGCATCAGACTACCCCGGATGCAAGTGTTCATCCTGGTTGCTCTGATCCTTGGGAGCCTCGACCCAAAGAAAGTCGTGCAAAGGGATGACCCACGCCGACCCCACATGCCCAAGGGCCCCACTAAACACATCTGAAATTGTTAGTGGAAAAAATATCTGACACTGAGATGCGGCTTCTCTTTTCTGCTCACCCTTGCGATCAAGCCGGCTGTGAGGTCTGCCCATGATCTCGTCCTCCGAGGCATGCAGGTTCCGGATCAGAAAGTAGGTGGTCATTTTCCCTTTCCCTTTCACTTCGATTTCGCCCCTCTCAACTATTTCAAACCCTTCATTTTCCAGAGCTCTGCACAGAGAGAACAAATCGCACCAGGTATCAAAGATCACGGATGTATAACTTAAGCTTTGGCAACAATGGAGAGGGTGAGGCGGAAGTGTGCGCCAGCCCCACGTGGTTCTGAAGCAGGAGGCTCCTTGGAGATCAGCGCTCTCCTTTCCATCTTCCCCAGGCACCCCGTTACCCCAGCTTGCTCATCCTAACCACCCAAGCTTGCTCCCTGACTTCTGGCTGCCAAGGAACGGAAGAGAAGGGTGTAGGGAGGGGGCCTGTGAAAAGAGACAGAGCTATGGGATACCTACGGAATGCTTTCTTGCTTATTTATTTACTGGCTGTCGCCAGCTAATGGAGAGAAACCACAGAACAGTGC
Source organism: Puma concolor (assembly GCF_028749965.1). Classification (NCBI taxonomy): domain Eukaryota; kingdom Metazoa; phylum Chordata; class Mammalia; order Carnivora; family Felidae; genus Puma; species Puma concolor. The sequence goes on from NC_141667.1 coordinate 221,808,726, forward strand.
AGACCAGAGATTTTCTAATTCGTGCTCAGCTGCCTCAGCCAGGTCTTAGCATTCACTGACCTTCCCTTGTCCTTTCCCAGTTTTGTGGAGTTTTCAGACCTTCACTGTTCTCCTCAAGCCCCCCCACCTTGGCACCTGCTTTCCTCACCCTCAAGTCACTGTGGTTCCTACCTTGTGATCTGATTCTTGTATGAAGTTTTAACCATTTATAGGTAAGACCCCACAGCCTCTCACCCCACCGGCTACACGCCCCCTTTTCCCCAGTCTTTGAGGATGAGGTGTCTCAGAGGATGCCGTGTCTTGTGCAGGGGCACCCGATCGATGTCCCTTCCCGCTTGCTCAAGGCTTGGCCCAACCAGCCACTTCTCACTTTCTCTCCGGCTCCCACCGTCTGCAACCTCCCTCAGCCTGCTAGCCTGCTAAGGTCCCTTCCTTCCCAAACAGAAGCGAAAACCTTCCCACGTTATCATCTCCTCCTTTAATCCTATACACTCTCTCCCACTTATCCTTCAACCCATATCCCAGCGTCTATCCCCACCATTCTACCACAACTACTGATCGTGTCCCCAAAACCTCTGGTGCACGTGTCTCAGTCCCTGTCACTATTTTGACATTTTTGTTCAATTCCTCCTCCCTAAAAATATCTCCAAGGGTGCCTCTCACCCTGAACTCTGCCGTTTCTTTCTTATTTCTTTTGCCTCTCACACGGGCCCCTCTTCATCCACCTGCCACTTAAATGTTGGTTCTTTGCGCTGCTCTTTTCCCACTGCACCTTTCCCAGGTGATCTCATCAATCCCCTGGCTGAATTACCAACCATATGTTGCTTTCGCCAAGTTGGGAGCCCCAGCCAACACCTCAACTCCATATTTCATCCATCCATGTAATGGCACCTCTACCTAGGATGCTCTGCGGTTCCTTTGAATTCAACACTTCCGAACCTGAACTCATCGTCTGCCCCTGTAGACTGGAAGCCCTCTTACCTGTCCTGTGTCCAGTGGTGAGATTCAGGTCGCTGTCACCAGGATGGAGGCCTGGGAGACATTCAAGTCTTCTCCCTCTTTCTCATTCTCCATTTCTAGCAGTTACCAGGTTCAGCTGATTTTACTTTCCCCCAAATTCCCACCACCAATGCTCTGGCTCAAACCCAGCTCCTAACAGGTCCTCTCTGTCCTGTTTCCTGATCCTCAAATCTGTCCTCGCACAGTCTTTTTTTTTTTTTTTTTAAGTTTATTTATTTTGAGAGAGAGAGAGAATAAGTGGGAGAGGGGCAGAGAGGGAGAGGGAGAGAGAGAGAATCCCAAACAGGCCCCACACCATCAGCGTAGAACCTGATGCGGGGCTTGAACTCACAAACCATGAGATCATGACCTAAGCCAAAGTCCGATGCTTAACCAACTAAGCCACCCAGGTACCCCTGTCCTTGCAGGGTCTTGAGTATCAGCATCAAATAAAACCCTGGGCCCCCCATTGTCTCCAATCTCACACTCCCCGGGGGCTCTTCTCCACCTACAATGCACACCCTTGCTCTTCGACAGGGCACACACAGCTCACGCTACTTTCTGCTCCATATTGTCTACTCTAGCAAGCTAAATTGTAGTTCTTAGCTCCTACTCTACATCTGTGCTGGTACTGCTGGGTTTTCTCCCCCAAAGCCTCAGCTTTGGCTAAATCCTACTCGGAACTCCTTGTTCAAGATTCAGCTCAGGAATCTCTTCCTCCACAAAGGATTTCTTTACTGGATGAGGCACCCCGCTTAGTCTCCCAAGACACACACGCTTGAATTACCTCAAGCACAAGAGTACAGTGGATAAAGCAGGGACTCAGAGCCTCACCCCACATTTGATCTGGGCTCTTTTCCTTCCTAGCCAACTTGGGACCCAAAGCGAGTCATTAACTTTTTTGTGCCTGATTTTTTTTTTCTCCTCTGTAGATAAGAATAATAGTACATTTTCATAGAGCCGTTGTGAGAGTAAATGAACATATACATATATAAAATAACTCAGAACAGAATTTGGTTCACCTCCTGTAAGGTCTCAAGAAACCATAAGTATTATTTTATGCTTATCTTTACCATTGTACTTATCACACTTTCAAAATAATTATTAGTGAACACTTCTTTCTTTTTCTGCGAGACCAAGGGTCAGCACACTTTTTTTGCAAAAGATCAGAGAGTAAATATTTTCAGCTTTGCAGGCCATACGGCCTCTGCCACAGCTCCTCGACTCTGCTGTTGTCCCATGAGAGCAGCCATAGACAATGTGTAAATCAACAAGCATGGCTGTGTTCCAATAAAACTTTATTTACAAAAAACAAGCAGCAGACTGGATTTGGCCTATGACTATGCTTTGCCAATCCCTGCGTTAGACCATATGCTCCTTGGGAGCAAAACTATCTTATGGAAGAGGCTCGACAGTATTTGTTGTCTGGTACAATGTCTTCTATAAGCCAGCGTGGCACGGGAGAAGAACCATGGGTTTCCTTCACTACCCCCGATCCCACAGCTGCCAGGCACCGTGAGCATTCTTGAGGTAGGAAAAGACAAAGGAAGGAAGGAATAAATGAATGGCTACCTGTAGGCCGTGGGGCTGAGGTGCACTTTATTGGGAAGCCCGTGACTCTCCATCCTAGAAGCCGTGTTCACAGTGTCACCGAACAAACAGTACCGCGGCATCTTGTCTCCCACCACACCTGCTAAGACTGGTCCCGTGTGGATCCCCACTCTGATCTGTACAAAGAGAATCTCACTGAAAAGGGACCGTCGAATACTCTTGCTTTTATTTTTAAATTAAGGTATAATATACCTAAAACGGAAAGACAGATCTTCAGCATTTAGCTCCGTGAGTTTTGACAGGAGCATATACCCTATAATCCACCATCCAGAATAAAATACAGACTACTTTCATTACTTCACCACGTCCCCTTGTTGCCCTTTCCAGTTAAGTTCCCTCCCTCTCTGCAGGGGTAACGGCTTCCTCGTTTCTTTTACAAAGAATTATTTGCCTGTTCTAGGACTATGCACAAATGGAATCATAGAGCATATTGTTCTGTGCCTGCCTTCATTTATCCAGTTGAATGTTTCTGAGATTCATCCATGTTGTTGTATGTTCCAGTCATTCATTCTTCTATTACTGCGACTGTTCTATTGTAAAAACATACCGCAGTTTCTTTATCCAGGCTTCTAACTTCACGAACATTTGGGTTATTTCCAGTTTGGGGCCATTAGGAACACTCTTATACAGATCTGTTTGTAGACACACATTTTCATTTTTCTTAGGTAAGTGCCTACAAGCAGAATTCCTGGATCACAAGGTAGATGCGTATTTAATGTTACAAAAAAACAAAAAACAGACCGTTTGCTAGCAATTTTCCGGAGTGTTTGCACCATTTTACATTCTCATCAGCAATGTGACACTCCAGTTGCTCCACAGTCTCACCATCATTTGGTCTTCTGGTGGGTGTGAAATGCTACCTCGTTGTGGTCTTAATTTGCATGTTGCTGACGGCTAACGATGTTAAGCACATTTTCATGCAGCTTGTGTCCGTTCTTGTATCTTTTTTCTTGAAAAGTCTGTTCAAGAGTTTGCTCATATAAAAACCGGGATTATCTTTCATCGTTAATATAGAGGAGTGCTCTACTATATGCTTGGATATGGGATACACATATATTTCAAGTATTTTCCCCATTCTGTACACCCACAGACTGAGTGGCTTCAACAACAGGAATTTATTTTCTCCCAGTTCTGGAGGCTGGAACTATGAGATCGAAGTGTTGGCAGGCTTCGTTTCCTCTGCAGCATCTCCCCTGGGTTTGTGGATGGCCTCACATAGTCTCTTCTTCGTGCCTGTGCATCCCTGGTGTTTCTTCCTATGTCCAGATTTCCTCTTCTTGCAAGGACACCAGTCAAATGGGATTAGGGCCCACCCTAACAGCTTCATTTTAACTTGACCACCTCTGTAAAGGCCCTATATCCACGTATAGTCATATTCTGAGGCCCGGGGGGTAAAGCATCAATATATGAATTTGGGGGGGAACAAAATTTGGCCCACAATAATGAGGTTTATCAGGTTTTTTTTACTTTCATGATTAATATTTTTTGTGTCCAATCTAAGAAATTAGTGCTTACCCCAAATTCATGGAGCTATTCGCCTATATTTCCTTCAAAAAGCTTTATGGTTCTAGCATTTATGTTTACATCTGTGATATATATCAAATTAATTTTTATATATGAAGGATTGAGGTACATTTTTCTTTTCATATGTATTTTCAATTAAAATGAACCATTTCTTTTTTAAAATTTTTAAAAATACTTTTATTTATTTTTGAGAGAGAGAGAGAGAGAGAGAGAAAGATTGCAAGTGGGGGAGGGGCAGAGAGAGAGAGAGGGAGACACAGAATCTGAAGCAAGTTCCAGGCTCTGAGGTGTCAGCGCAGAGCCTGAGACAGGGCTCGAACTCATAAACTGCGAGATCATGACCTGAGCTGAAGTTGGATACTTAACCGACTGAGCTACCCAGCTGCCCCAGAAATGAGCCATTTCTTAAAAAGAAATTCCTTTCCCTGCTGACCTGATTTTGTGCCTTGGTTAAAAATTAATTGACTTTAAATATGTAGTTTCTTTCTGGGCTCTCTGTACTGCTCCAATGATCCATGTTTATCCTTCTAATTTCACTCTGTCTTTGTTAGTGTAGCGTTACAATAAATCTTGCAATTAGGTAGTGTAAGTCCTCCAGTTTTCTTATTTTCCAACATTTAAAACTAAATTTAGGTAGTTTGTTTTTATTTCATTTTCCAAATTTTTGTCCTTAGTATATACATATTCAACTAATTTTTGTGCACTGTCCTTATATCCTGTGACCTTGGTATTTTGATCTAGCTGAGGTTTTATAAGTGCACCGTGGTCTTTGTAAAAAGATCATTTTACATCTTCCCTTCCAATCTTTATGTCTTATATTTCTTTTTCTTGCTGAATTGCACTGAGTAGGGCTTTTGGTATTTAAGAATGGAAGTGCTTATCTCTGTATTTATCCTGCTTGTGTTTGCTAAGCTCTTGGATATGTAAGTTGATATCCTTCATCAATGTTGGAAAATTCTCAGTCATGATTTCTTCACATATTTCTTCTGACCCAGTCTCACTGTATCCCTCTAGGACCCTAGTTCCACTTGTGGTAGTCCATTTGCTATTGTCCTACAGATCTAGGATGTGCTGTTTCATTTTTTTCACCCTGCTTCCTTCTCTGTGTTTCAGTGTATTGTTCATTTTCACAATCCTTGATCCTTTCCTTTACTGTGTCTAGAATCTGTTAAAGCCCTAAAATGAATTCTCTATTCCCGATTTCTGATATCATGGTTTTCATTTCCGTTGGGTAGATAGATTAATAGATAGTTATAGATAGATAGCATGTATTTCCCATCTGTTCAAACCAGTCCCCCTTTTCCAGTAGATCTCCTAAAATCTTTATTGTAGTTATTGAAAAGATTCTGTCCCATAATTCCAACATCCAGGCCATTTTCAGACCTGCTTCTGTTGACTATTTCCTCTCTTGGCTATACACTAAACCACATTTTTCTTGATTTTCTAGCATCTCATATTTTTAATTATTTAGTTGTATGTTCTATATTGTATGTGAAACTACAGTAGAGACTGAAGTAGATAATATTCAGTGTTCAGTAAAGTTCAAATCTCTTTTTTGTCAGGCTGCTAGAGTGGAGACTGGGTGAATTTTATCTGTATTTGAATTGAGTCTGGGCTTCTTTTGCCAAGATACTGCTAGATTCCATGCAATATATGATTTCATATATTAAGAAGGCTAGATCAGGATTTTATCACCATCAGGGCTCGGGATGTGGGGACAAGCAAGGATCTGAGAACCTCCTTAAGTCTCCAGCTTTCTAAATTGTGGAAGATCTCTTTCTGATTTACAGCCTAATTGTGAGGTGAGGTGTTTGGGGGTCTCTTTGCTCTTTAGTCCCATGCTGGCTCTCTGCACATTGGGAGATATCTCTTTACCATTCTTCTCTGCCCTTAGACTTCAAAGTGTCATTGTAGTGCACTTGGTAAAGGCCAAGAATACCTCACAGGGATTTCTGTCTGTTCTCTGACTCTAACCCTACCTTTTCATGGGCCATTGACTCGCATTTGGAGAATGTGCCTCACATGCCTCAGGGACTGGGGGTTTCTCTCAGTTCTCCTCCTAACCCTTTGACTGAATAACCACATGTACTTGGTGAAGGCCTGTGGGAGAGTTGGTAGACGGGTACAGATTCTGTGGCTAGAACTGACAAAAGACAGGATCTTTGGGATTCTAACCTATCATTCTGGCCTCCACGTGGCCATTAAAGTTCACTAAAATTCAGACTGGTTTCTTCTCACCCTCACCTGCAGCTCCACTAGACATGAACATAACTATGGGTGTCCTCTTTGAAAGGGCTGGTTGCTTTCTGGAATCAGTTTATTTCTATTTCTTTGCTCACTAAGTTTTTTTAACGACTAGTATGGGAAGAGCAGCCTATTGCAGCTTTCTACGTCCTAGCCAGACTTAGTTATCTTTTCAGGCTAGATTTTCTTCTCCCTGAAATAAGAAGATGCATTCCTCTAGGAAAATGAGCCTGTCAAACACCGAGAATACTGTCTCATGCAGAGTAGGACCTCAGTACATGTGAGTTGAAGGAAATGTGAATAAAATAGTAGAAGATCTCAAAGAGTACTAATTTAAAAATTGTTGAAATGGCAGCACAGTTCTTCTAAGAGAGTGAAATGTTTCAAGTCCTTTTCCCTACTTCCTTAAATAAACCCACACGGTAGGTTGTTTCTGGAGGATATTTAATGATGCTCCTATGTCCCTATTCTTATCTTAAACTTGATAACATCTTTTCCTGCTTTCTTCTGGGTAAAATCCACCAGGATAGTTTCCAGGAATTCATTGTTTAATTTCATTCTTACTGGTATGACATTACTGTCATCTCTATAGCTATGCCTTTTACACACACGCGCGCGCGCGCGCGCACACACACACACACACACACACACTTTACACAACGGTATATATTCAATTCTTTTTTTCTTTAATGGCTTATATTAGAGCCCTTTAACTGAAACACATATCTCTTATCTGACCTTCTTATCTCATTCCCTCCCATCTTGATTTTTATTTATGATCCTGGGGCTTTTATTCAACGGATGTATCTGCGTGTTTCCAACGGACCAAATATTGTGGATATGTAGTTCCTGCAATTACGTAAAGCCGGCTTTTACTCAGAAGCACACAGTGCATACCAGAACCAGAACCTGCAGCATTTCTCAGTGTCTGACTTGTGGTGAAGGTGAGCTGAACACATCTTCAGAATCTCCTACATAAGGGTCATAATTTAGAAAAATCCGATTCTGTCTTATACTTGTCTTTATTGAGTTTCGGTTGGCTGTGTAGTTTATTTTGAAGACCTGACTGTCAGGATCAGGGAAGGGATTACATTTTAAAATGCAGAAGCCCTGCTCTAAGGCATCTCAGGGCGTCAAGGATCTGCTGAGCAGACAGAAGACGACACCTGCTTTTCATCTCCAAAATTGTCCATCTTTTATAGTGTGAACAAATGTCCATGCCTGGAAGAGCAGGTTCCTGTGAGAAAGGTGGGCAGATGTCTTACTCAGGGCCACGTGGTGGGAGGAACGCTGTTCTAAATCTCTCATGGCATCGTGGTGTCCGAGCTGCTGGCTGGAAGCAGTTTCCTGCCTCAGCCTGACTTGACCTGGGAGAGGACATGCTGAGTATACAGTTTCCCCAGGGGCGGGCGGGGTGAGCCACTTGTTAGGTTGGATGCTCAAATAAAAAAGCAGGCATTACAAACGAGCCAGATACCAAGACGGATCGAGCCCTGCAAAGCAAGTGGAGAGGCTTGCTCAGCACCGTCCCAAGCTATCGAGAAAGACACTCGTGGTAAATCACATGAAAATCCCACGCTCCAAAGCCTCCCCTGAAATTTAAGAAAACTTGGGACGATGATATCTTTGCTAATATTTCTATTACTTAAAACATATTCAAGAGAAGACAAGAGTTGGGAGACGTTACCCATCGTACTTACTGTAACATGCCCAGCAGCCACGTGAGCAGACTAATAAACAGAATTCTACTTTGTAGTGTGTGGGATGGTCGATATCAACCAAAGTACTCAGTTTCTCTCTACCTGGATGGGCTCTCCAGTAACAGGATTCATCACTTCTTTTGCAGAAATTCTCATCCCCAGAGCAAAGTTAGCCACTCTTTGAGCATGACTTCCAATGGGCACTGGTACGCCCCCTACCACCATGTAGGCATCTCCTATAGTTTCCACCTGTAAGAGGGAAGAGAGGGTATTCAGATGGTTTCCTTTATGCATTCAATATATCACTAAATATTTTTGTCATTTTCCACATATTGACAGAAGGACCATATCGAAGCTGGTGGTTATTGGCCAGGAGTATACGGAGCATAAGGGAGGGATGAGAGGAAAACTGACTCAGGAAACCACCAATGAGCTAGCCCAAAGGGCTTTCTGCTTCTGGTGGAAGCTCCATAGAAGACATGGCTCCTGAGTTGGCATATGATGCTATATATCAGACGTACGTTATTCAGATTAGACTCTCTGCTGAATGGAAGGGGTAGAATTACTCTCTGGGAAAACAGTGTGCCCCTCAAAGGCCTTTTGGCACTGGATATTATAAAAGGATTTCTGAAAAACTAAAATTGCTAAAATATCTCCAATTCCCTGTTACCTGTAGCTCCTCACCCCACTCCCATCCACACCAGACACAGAGCAGCGAAGAGAGAGGCAAAGGAAGACCGATAACCGAGCTCCCGCCCTGCCTGAGTGGGACACACACACAGTAGGTGAACACTTACTTTGTAGACCTCGTGGACACTGGTTAGTCTGTCAAACTTGGAATACATGGAATTCAGCATGGTCACTATCTGGATAGGTTGGCAGGCAGCACAGATGTTAGTAAATGTCACCACGTCACTGAAGAGAATGGTGCAGGTTTTAAATTCTCCTGCAAAACGTAAACTGAGCGTCAGTGAGAGCCAAGGATATGGGATGATGATTCTCTGGATTCTAGACTCGAGTGCTCTCTGGGAACCAAATCTGGCTGAGCCTTGGGGAAAAGGAGCCGGGTCCATTCGGCCAACAGACACTCCCTGAGTGCCTGCTATGAGCTGGTCATTGTTCGGGGAGACGCGTGCAACGTGGAACAGACGGCACCTCTGCCTCTAAGGTGCTCCCAGTCCAGTGAAGAAGACGTAAGAGTAAACGAGCACCCGGTAAGGTGTGATGAGAGCCATGGCAGGACAGGAATAGGTTGGGTGGGCCCTGGCTTACAGAGAAGCTTCTGGCAGGTGGCCTGCTGCGGAGCCCGAACTACAGGAGATCCAGGCCGGGGCTGATAGAGACTGGTCGTCACGAAGTGGCGACTTCCACTATCCGTGTCTGGCGAGAGGGCTACCGTGTGCTCAGCGCGTCCTCCTAACTCCTTGGGCTGCTTCCAGTCTTGCTAATTTTCATACGGCAGCCAGATGACCTGTTGAAATCAGACCCTCCAATCCTGTGCCTCAAATCCGTGATTTCAACACACTGAGACTAAACTGGAAAATCCTTGGGGTGCCTGGGTGGCTCAGCCTGTTGAGTGCCCGACTCTTGGTTTTGGCTCGGGTCATGATTCCTGGGTTGTGGGATCAAGCCCCACATCAAGCCCTGTGTCAGGCTCCTTGCTACTTAAGATACTCTCTTGCCCTCTCTTTCTCTCTCTCTTTGCCTCTCCCCTGCTCGTGTGTTCTTTCCTGCTCTCCCCACTGCCCCCCCCCACCCTCAAAAAAAAAGAAAAGAAAAGAAAAGAAAGAAAATCCTTACCATGGCCAGTAAGGGGTCCCCTCTGTCCTCACCATCTCTCTGATCTCACGTCTCCATGCTCTCTGGCTTACTCCACTCCAGCCACACTGGCCTCCTTGGGGCTTCATAAGTGCCTCCTGCTTAGGCCCTGCTGTTTCCTCTGCCTCTTTTCTCTGACTTCTCTTTTCTCCAATATCCAAAGGGCTCTGTCTCACATCTCACACATAACCACCTCACTGAGAACTTCCTTTATCACTCTATCTAAAATAACAGTCCCTAGACTCTATCCTTTTGGCCTGATTTCTGCCCCCAACCCCACAAGCCTTACATGGCATATTTTATATGGAATTTTTTTATTTGTTTGTTGCCTATCTTCCCCACTGGACTGTAAGCTCCACGAGATGAGAGACTGTTTCGTACTCTGCTGTATCCCCAGCACCTAGAGCAGGGCCTGGCACATAGTAGATCCTCAATAAATACTTGTTGGATGACCAAATGGGTGACTGCTTGAACACAGCTGGGCATTCTCTGTATTATTTATACCTCTGGTAATAATCTCTCCTTCACGTAGCTTCCTCCGCCCTCTGGCTTCTGGCCCGCCATTCTCTCCTCATATTCTCCCTACCTTTCTGATCTCCTTGTTTCACACATTCCACTGGCTTTTCTTCCTCCTTAAATAATAGGTGTTCCTTAAGCTTCAAAACCTAACCCTCGTCCCTTCTCACCTCCTGCCCCCTGGATGACCTTATTTATAATTCATAGAGTCGGTGTTTAACCACCACCCACACTGCAATAATTCCTAGATCGGTAGCTTACCCAAGGACCTTTCTTCGAGCTCTCCCCACAATTCCTAGCTACCTACTGGTCATGTCAAGTGGAGTATCCTACAGGCTGCGGTATTTATCTTGAGACTGCCTCACCTTTGCTCCTGCAATCCCGTTCTCCCAAAATGCCTTTCCCTGCTTTTCCTCTGAAATAAAGTCTCAAGGTCTAATTCAAGTGCCATACACTTGATATATACAAACCCTCACAGCCCCTGCCTCCTGTCTCTTCCTTTCTGACGCCTTTTTATCATGAATTTCCCTGGCATCTGTGTTTCCACACCTTTGTCATGGAAAAAGTATGAATGTTGGAGTTAGACGGACTTCTGATTAGTCTTCAGCTCTTTTACTCATAAACTGGGGTGAATGTGGATTTACTCAGCTGTTTTGGATAATAGCACCTCGCTCATAGAAGTGTTCAGAGAATTCAATGAAATGGCACGTCTAAAAACGTCTAACACAGATCCTGGCACAATAATTGCTCTTTGATGCACATTAGTTCCCTTTCCTTTGGCTACCGCCACCCCTGTGAAATTATTCTGTATATGTCTGTCAAAGCTGCAAGACTGTGACCTCCTTTGGGTCCTCGAGACCTGGCAGCACCCTGGCATTGAGTTAGTTTACCACACATGTCTGGGGGTGAACACCCACCCGTGACAAATGGGACGTGAGGTCAGAGTAAACAGGGCATCGTTTCCTCCAGAAATGGCTTGCTCTCCCAGAATGGTCTTTAGAGGCCCATGATTTAGGGAACGTGTGGGTGTATTATTTCCAGCTAAAGAACTCTATTCGTGGCCACTGAAGAAAAGGCCAGTGTCAAGCCATAGCTTTCGGGTCTTAGAGAATGTGCCATAGGTGGGTGAAGTTGACAGGCACTCTTACTTAATCCATGTTTCACTCTGGTATTACTTTTATTATTCTTGATGTTGGGAGAAGAAAACTGAGGACGTGCATCTCAAGCAACCTGCCCAAGATCATGCTGCTAACAAGCGATGGACCCAGAATCCAAACCTAGAGCTGTCTGGTTTCGGAGCCTGTGCCCCTAACCCCTGAGGCACACCGCTACTCTTGCCCAGAGGCACCCATGAAGGGGAGGGAATGCTTTACCCGCAGCGACCTTTTTGCCCTCCTTCAGCTGGTTGGCCACATGTTCCGGCAGCATGGCATAAAGCAAGGTCTCGGTTTTCTTCTTTTCTATGGCCAAGTGCTGGGAGAGGACCCGCAGCTCCTCCTTCTTCCTCTCCAGCTGGTTGGACAGCTCAATCTCTGCCAGCCGCTGTTGGTTCAGGAGGATGAGGTCCCTGGTGGTGTCGTGGGGGGCGATGTCAGACAGGTGCATCCGGTGCGCCTCCAGCTCTCGTAGGCTGCGGAGCTTCGGGGAGCACAGGTATATCATGCACCGCGCGGACTCCATCCAGATCATCTGGCCTTGCCGTCACGAGAGAAAGGTGACAATGCAGCAGGTCACCCGCCGGTGCTACAGCTCGCCAGATCATCACCCACACAATATGCCCTCGTATCCACCGCACGGTCTCACCCCTTCCCTTCTAGCCAAATTTCTTGACAGCCGTCTGTCTATACATCCTGTCTCCACTTACCCATCTTCCCTGGCTCGCAGCGCCTCTCTTTACTTGGAAGTGGCCCCATCCCCGGCTTCCGATCTACCTACTCCAATACGAGTCTATCTGTCTCTCCCTTACTGAGGCCTTCTGCTGTTGGATGGCGTTGGGCAGAACCCCCTCCCTGAAACCTCACTTTCACGGACTTCCCCGACACTTCTTGCAATTTTTCCTTTAGGTTTTTTCGCTCATTCCTTCAATGAGTTGGTGTTCCCCGGGGTTCTGTCTTGGCGTTCTCTCTTAGTATTCCACAACAGCCTCCGACACCATGCTGACAATGAATCTGAATTCCCAGAGAAACCTTGCTGCCTGGACTCAATGCGTATTTCCTTAAAAACAGATCTGTTTATTATTTTATTATGAAAGCGGTACACATGCATTGCAGAAAATGAAAACGGCTGAAGACAATATTAAAAGTCACCCATAGGGGCGCCTGGGGGGCTCAGTCGGTTAAGTGTCTGACTTCTGCTCAGGTCATGATCTTGCAGTTTGTGGGTCTGAGCCCCGCGTCGGGGTCTGTGCTGACAGCTCAGAACCTGGAGCCTGTTTCGGATTCTGTGTCTCCCTCTCTCTCTGCCCCTCCCCCACTCATACTCTTTCTCTCTCAAAAATAGACATTAATATTTTTGTAATAAAATTTTTTTAAGTCACCCATAATCACACCGCTCAGATAACTACTAAAAAATGGGGTTCTCTGCCATCTTTTTCTGTAATCTGAATTTTTCACTTCAATTTTATAATAGATATATCCTTCCATGGCATAAATGGAGATATGCATCATACTTTTCGCTGGCCACATTGATTATACTGTATTTTACTTAAGCAATTAGCTAGCACTGATTATGTTACACCCCTTTTATCACCCTATAAACAACATCGCAATGACCAAGCTTAAGGTAAGTCGTTGTGGATAATCGTGACAATTCTGTTAAGGATATAATCTCAGAAATGGAATTACTGAGGCGAAGAATATGCTCACTTTTAATGTTTTCGATGCGTATTGCTAAAACGCCCTCTAAAATGATTGTGACAATTTATACTCCCATCAACAGTGATTTTTTTTAATTGCCTATTAATATTTATGCATGGATGTCTGCAACTGAACTCGTCTTCAAGCTTCTTTGCAAATGTTCTGTTTAATTGCTTCATCGCACATGCACTTGGTCTCTACTGTGAGCCAGGCACACTATTCTAGACTTGGAGGATACAGCAGTGACCCAAATGGGCAAAGTCCCTGCCCCAGGAAGTTCACATGGGGTCTTTTCTGTTAATCACACCTTCACCACCCAGTTACCCAAGCAAGAAAGCTAATCCTTATCCTAAATATCCTCTCTCTTTTTCAACACCGACATCCAGTCTCCAACTCCTGCCTTAATTATCTCCTGAATCTGTTCCTCAGTTACCACCACGGCGCCACGGCTTGCTGCACTCAGCACTTTGAAGCTTCTCTCTAGGGATGCCTGGTGGCTCAGGCAGTTAAGCGTCTGACTCAGGTCATGATCTTCTGGTCTGTGAGTTCAAGCCCTGCATCTGGCTTTCTCTCTTCTGTCAGCACAGAGCCCGCTTCAGATCCTCTGTCTCCCTCTCTGCCCATCCCCTGCTTGCATGTGCTTTCGCTCTCTCAATGATAAAAATAAACAGTTAAAGCTTCTCACTAGTTCTCCCGGGGCAGCCTCCAGCTTTTTAGCCAGCTTTTCTGAGGAAATCAGAAAGCTCTGCCTGGTCCCTTTCCGAGAAATCTCCCACACTGCAGAGAGCAATGGGAAAGGGCAGAGTTACTTACCTCGCAGTTTGAGTGCGGGCTGACTTTTCCATGCCTCAGGCATCCTTTCTCTTCGGACCTTCAGGACAAATTGACTGTTGATAAATTTGCAGATGCTGAAAATGTCGAAGGTAACTTGGGGATGAATGATGGAGAAATACTCATCCAATCGAATCTTCTGGTTTTGGAGTCCTGGGACATACTTCTGAATATTCACTCCGGCTTGCTTGACCCTCAGCTACCCACAGAGGACAGGTGTAAGACCGGGGAACAGAAAGCAACCCTCACCGTAAACTCTCCCTTGCAAATATCACTCCGCATGCTTTGCGACTCACTAAAAGGGGTCAGTAATGGTCAGACACCATGGAAGTAATAAATATTATTTTAAAAATCAAATCTGCAGCTCATCTCTGAAAGAGAAAAGGATAGCATGGGGTGTTCAACAGCAAACCTTTGACTGACAAGAAACAGAGGTTAAATGTTTCAGTTGGAGTAACAGTTCTTCCCCAGCTTTGTGGGACTTCTTAGAATTCACTAACAAAGAAACTAGCCAATTCTGTGACTTAGATCTGACACCCAGGCCCAGGTGAAGGCGTCCATCATGGAGGTGGGGAGACATCTTTCACTGCTGTTTCCAGGGAACACACGGAAGAAAGAAGCAAAGAGTACATAAAATATCCAGTGCCTGCACAGGCTGTCCAGGAATACATAACTTCACTAACCACGGGCACTCTGTTAGGCTACAGAAATCAACTTAACATTATGGAATAACTATCATTAAACTTACTGCTATTCTATGCCCAAAACTTAAAAAGGAAAAGGAGTTTTAAAAGTATGGGGCGATGGGGTGGGGGTGCAGGGGCGGTGAGCCTAGGTGGCTCAGTCGGTTAAGCATCTGACTTCAGCTCAGGTCATGATCTCATGGTTTGTGAGTTTGAGCCCCGCATCAGGCTCTGCGCTGACATCGCAGAGCCTGGAGCCTGTTTCGGATTCTGCATCTCCCTCTCTCTCTCTCTCTGCCCCTCCCTTGCTTGCCCTGTGTGTGTGTGTGTGTGTGTGTGTGTGTGTGTGTGTCTCAAAAATAAATTAAAAAAAAAATTTTTTAATTAAAAAAAAAAGTACATCAGGGACACCTGGGTGGCTCGGTCAGTTAAACATCTGACTCTTGATTTCGGCTCAGGTTATGATCTCAAGGTTCATGAGACTAAGCCCCAAGCCTGTCTCCGTGTTGACTGTGCAGAGCCTGGTTGGAATCTCTCTCTCCCCCTCTCTCTCTCAAAAAAAAAAAAAAAAAAAAAAAAAAAATGAAAAGAAAGTACATCAGAATTTAAAACATTGATAATAGCAATAATAGTGTCCTCACGGTATTGGGGAAAAGCCAAAGTACATTACTTTACAATTCCCTAGTTGTTGAGGTCACGACCTGAGCCAAAATCAAGAGTCGGACTTTTAATGGACTGAGCCACCCTGGTGCCCCTCCCTAATTGTTTCTTATAGGAGTGTTTGATTTCCTCAGATCAATTCTTTGCAAGCAAAGATGACCCTCAAATGAGTAAATTTCATAGATTCTGTATCCAGCAGTCAACTGGTAGGTGATGATCCAAACATATCTCTGCATTCAAACAACTAGCAGAGAAAATCGCAATTACCTGAAGCCATTTTAATTGATTTTTTGACCATATTTATTTTACCTAACTGCCTTTGAAAGGAGCTCATAGTCACTTCAGTTGACATATATTTCATCCAAGGAAACTGATAACAACCAAACGTTTGTCATTAATGGTCATCGTCACAACTCCCATGGAACAGTGGCATGAGTTGGCACAGACTTCTCCCCTGCCTTCAAGATGCAGAGGGAGAACCCTGCTGGGACTGAGACAACCGCAGTGGTCACGAGGATGGTGAGGGATCACATCTAGAATCTCACCCTGCCATTACCGGCTGCATTCTATTGTCTCTTGGCGTCGTGAGCTTTGGTATCACTTCCTTTTTCTCTAATGGCAAACCTTCCCGTGCACTCATCAGTGCAGACCCCTTGCTGCTGCCCCCCCCCCCCACCATACCCATGGAGAAGTTCCAACATTGTAGTTTCTGAAGGAGGCCACAATGAAAAGGAAGCCAATGGTCATGCCAGGCTAAACCCTAGTCCCCCAACCCCTGGGGACTCCTCAGGGACTTGACATGAAAGACTATACGACATACTCCCTTCCCAGCTTAACCCCAGTCCAAGCTACAGTGGGAAAGGGCCTCTTACTGATTCATCAAATACAATGTGGAAAGGAAAAGCATTGCAGAATGTCTTCTGTTCAATCCAGAGACGCTCGGGATAAACGGGCACAAAGGTGTTCACGAGATGCCCTGGATGTAGAAAAAGAGAGTCCTGTTCAGAGGCCGTTCACGCCACCAAGCTGACACAGAGCAGAGCTTGGGGTAGTGTCTTAAATGTTTCATGGCCACAGAGCAGTCCCCACTCTCTATCAGAGGCCCCCTTGGCGTCTCCAGATGGCCACAGCGATTCTTCCAAATTAAAACAAACAGAAAACTTGCTACTGGGTTAAGAAGCAACCCCCCCCGCCCCCCCCCCCCCCCCAGCCCCTGCCAAGTTTCTGCCCGCCGCTGAAGAGTCTCTGGGCCAATTGAGTACGTCTCGCCAGGAAAACAGAGCCGGCATTGAAACGGTGACAGCCAGACAATGAGCTAGCGGAGCAGAGCGTGTGTGCCCGGCCCAGCGTCAGGGACATTTGCCATGGAGCTTTTTAGACTGACAGTTTTGGGTGGCACATGAAAATTTAACCAACAGCCCTATTTGGCAGGGGGTAGAGATTCGAAATGGAGCCTTTTTGATATGAAAATCTCCCAGACAAAGGATGTCAATTGCGTGTTTGACTCGCTTGCCATGGCTTGAGGGACTCAAAATGCAGCCTTTTGAGCCCTGCAGACCTCCTCCCAGATGCATGTCACCGTGACCCACAGGGCATGATGGGGAGGGCTCTAGCTCCCCGGCTCCCCACGGGGCGGGGCTCTCATTCTGGCTCAGCCATTAGGTGCTGATCATGAGACGGGCTCAGTGTCAACAAGGGCGCCTTGAAAGCCTGATGCCTTCATTTTTCACATGGAAGATGGGGGACCTTGTTCAAGGTCATTCAGCTCCTGAGGGACAGAGCCAGAGATCTGCTTTCTTGGCTCCTAATCCAGTGTCCTTTGCACTACTGGATACTGTGGTTATTAACCACAGGCTTCCTGGCCTGAAATGCATCCCAGTCCAGAAGGCCTGAGAAGCTATAGAAAATTCACTGTTCTTGAGAATATGTCAGTAGTCACTCCTCCTTCCTTTCAACACAGTGACCAATTGGGACAGATTCCCCTCCTCTCTCCGGTGGCTTTCCCTGACTACTGGGGAGACTGTGTGTCTGTGCCACCCAGCGCAAACAAAAGGGGCAAAGGAAGGCAAGTTAGAGTCTGATGTTTGAATGCGTAAGACCATGCCTGCCAAATCCAAGCTCTGCAGAAATCAGTGATGTCATCATCATAGACGGCTTTGCCCAGTTGTGTGCACCAAGCAATGATTCTGCTCTGAGAGCCAAGGTCAGGAGAATGGCCGACTCACCTTTTCCAAACATGACTATACTTCTCACAACTTCCCAGTGGGATTTCTTCACAGGGCAAACAGAGACACTCAAATATTTCTCCTTCATCCTAAGGAAAGCTGCCTCCAGGGCCTACAGGTGGCAGGGAGAGAAGCACGCGTGTCATGTGACTGGTCGTGTAACTGGAGACACACAAGCCCCTTCTGCTGTAATTGGGACCAGAGGAACAGCAAGGCCTTGCAAGGTCAATGTTAGCAAGACATTGTTATCCCCAAGATTTTTATCTAATTAATCCTCATGTTGTTTCTCTGCCAAAGGCAGCAAAAACTTTTTTTGCAAATCTCAAGACAGGGCTGGCAGAAAAATGACATCTGACCATCTTGTCTTCTTGTGGTTGTAGATTCTGTAGCAAACAGGCTCTGAGGTGGGCTTTGAATGCTCTAAGATATCAACACCGTGGGCTCCAGGAACCACAACATTATCTGGATATTTGTATAAGCTGTGTGGACACAGAGAGCTGTGTACCTAATATATGTAGAACCTAAATAGATAATGTTCACTCCACAAGTTGCAACTGAGGCAGCCAATCCCAGAATGGCACATTGACTCCAGACTCCTAACTGGCCCCAGCTACGGAAGTGGGCACTAAGGACTTCAAAAGGTCAATTTATTTTAGAAGGATTGCAAAATAAGCCACCAAATCCAAATTTCCGGCCTTTATATTGGTGTTTTCAGGGGTGAAAATGTTCCAGGCTAAGGTTCATCCCAGAATACTTCCCAATGTTTATCCAAGTTTTCTTAACCCAGAGGTTCTCAACGAGGAATGATTTTTGTCCCCCACCCCTGCCTTGGGGATACATGGTGATGCCTGGAGACATTTTTGATTGCCACAACTGAGGAGTGGGGAGCGGGAGTGCTATTTGCATCTAGTGGGTAGACTAGCAATGCTGCTAAACACACACAGGACAGGCCGTCATAACAAAGAACGATCTGGTCCCAAATGCCAATAGTGGAGATTGAGAATATATGCCTTAAATCCACTATGAGAAGGTCCATTTGGTTCTGTTCTTTGCACAGATTGTTCCAAGACCGGTAGATCCACTAGGAGGATCTGTGCTTTCTGAAGACATAGCAAACCCAATACCTCTTGGTCCCTCTGGATATCCTGATTGCCTTTTAACCTGTTTGGCTTTGCCCTTCCCATCTGGCTGTGAGACTTCTGTACAACCAGAAACACAACATGCTCTTTCTTTCCTGTCCTCTCCTCTTCCTTATTCATGCTGAGGATATCCATGGTCACATCAATGTCAAAGAAGTCTTTGGCCACAGCCTCAATGATACCTGCAGCAGAAGGACACCTACTGATGAGGGATGGCAAGAAGCAGTTATGTCAGCCAAAGTCATAAAATAATCAAGTTATACAACTTCAGATGAACATTCCAGGGTTCACTAAGTCCAGGCCTTGCATCAAGACAGGCAGCATACAGTAGATTAATAAAATTCAAAAATAAAGTAACTTACAGGTAGAGGTTTAAGTTGTACATGTCTGGATACCAAATATATCCCTGCCACTCTAATTTCTAGCTCAGCATCTATTCATTTGTTTATTTCAGGAAGGCATTTCACTCACTAAACAAACACACTCTAGAAATAATGTAAACAAAGTTTAGTTGTAAAAGCATTAAGGATAATGTTTTAAAAAGAGGTTCTCCAGAAATCTATCCCCGGTTTATAATGTAAACATGGGAAAAGCACACATGAAGATGTTCACCACAGCACTGGTTACAATAGCAAAAGAGTAGCACCAACTACAAATTCAACAGTGGGGCCTGGTCAATTACCACATGAAATACCGTTCGGCCTTTGAAAATGAGTTTTAAATTTTTTTTTTTTAACGTTTATTTATTTTTGAGACAGAGAGAGAGCATGAACGGGGGAGGGGCAGAGAGAGAGGGAGACACAGAATCGGAAGCAGGCTCCAGGCTCTGAGCCATCAGCCCAGAGCCTGACGCGGGGCTCGAACTCACGGACCGCGAGATCATGACCTGAGCTGAAGTCGGACACTTAACCGACTGAGCCACCCAGGAGCCCCTGAAAATGAGTTTTAAAGACCATGTAAAAACGTGGAAGGATGCTTTCTCCATAATGCTGAATACACAAGAAAGGTTGATACAAAATAATATATGCAGAATTATCATAACTATGTAAATACCTAGTTTAAAATGTTAAAATAAAAATGGAAATTATTCCTTCTTTTGGCACTTTGGGAACTTATTTTAAAGGCTCAAAGACTTTGGAAGTAACAGTCAAGACAGCAAAGACTCAGATTATGGAAGAGCTGGGTTGGCTATTAGCCATCCTGGAGAATTGTGAGGGGACCATCCCCCAGAGGCCTCGTAGCGGCGGGACTGGTTAAGACATTCCCATACCTGGTACGATGTGGCACAGACCCCTCCTATCAGAGTAGTAATGGAGAAGCATCCTCCCGTCTGCTTCTCTCTCCACGCGGAACGATGGCGCGTTCATCTCCTAACCAAAAGACACGAAGTGTTTTCTCTCAGTGAACCCAGGTTGTTTAAATTATGCTCTTGAGGCTTTGTGAAACAACAGTGCTTACCCATTACAGCACACAGAACTATACCCCCAATCACATAAAATCCACTATGGTTTGGGGCACCCTATGTCAGGAATTTGATATTATCCCTAATTCCCTAACCCACCCTAGATGGCAAGTATTATCTCCCTTTTAAAGAGAAGAAACAGGCTCAGTCGAGTCAAGGGTAAAGGAAGGGAGGAACAATGTTTGGACCCCAGTGAGCCTTCACCACGCGTGTTGCTTCTGCCCACACTCCAGGGCAGGGCCAGCGGCCGTGCTCGGCCTGTGACCAAGGGACCATGGGCATCTTCACCCTCAGAAAGATCAGGCGCTCAGAGCAATTTGGAGAGGAGTTGCTTTCTCATCCTGGAAGTAGGATGCCGTCTGCGGTCTAAAGTCACTCTTTTGGAAAATCAAGATATGTCAGAAGAGATCCTCTTTCTCTAGGAATAAATGTTGACGCTTAAGTATGCACCATCTCACGGTAGATGTACGTCAGGAAATAAGGATGAAGACTTCACCTGGGGGATCCCCGAGAGAAGCACCTTTCTCCCCGACCTGATGTGTAGGCAGCTGAGTACCCCGGCTTACAGCTTGTGGTCTGAGCGAGGGAAGAGTTTAAGGAGCTGGGCTCCTACTAAGATCTTTGCTTCCTTCTATGGTGGGAGGGTTTCCACTTAAAATGAGATTCTTTTATTTAAAATTTTTTTTCAACGTTTTTATTTATTTTTGGGACAGAGAGAGACAGAGCATGAACGGGGGAGGGGCAGAGAGAGAGGGAGACACAGAATCGGAAACAGGCTCCAGGCTCCGAGCCATCAGCCCAGAGCCTGACGCGGGGCTCGAACTCACGGACCGCGAGATCGTGACCTGGCTGAAGCCGGACGCTTAACCGACCGCACCACCCAGGCGCCCCAAAATGAGCTTCTTTTAATAAACAAATTTATTTTATCTTTCAAAAGCATATACATAGAGAAAGTATATGTTTGTATGTATGTGTGTTTGCATCTTGATTAAATCTTCAGAGGATTTGAGGTGGCACATATAAAAAGTATGAAATAAACCAGGAGATTAAAGCCTATTTCAAAAACTTCCATCCAAACTCTCCACCGTGAAAAAAAATAACCAGAGTCCAGAGGGGCTAAAATGAAAATTCGTATGTTCTTGCTACCTTGTCTCCCCTCACTCGTCGCCCCCAGCCGAGGCTGCTTCCCAGAGGCACTTCCAAAAATTTGTGCTTTTAATTCTTCTGTTAAGTGTATCTGACTCTCTAAATAGCAAGATTGTACTTCTATTTCTTAGTTAAAATAGGGTCTTGCGAAAGTAGAGAATCAGGGAAAAGGGAAAATAATGGGAAACAGACCAGAGCATGGTCTTTGGAAACAGACACGTGGGGTCATGTCCTGGGTGGGCCACCACAACCCAGCAACTTAGGGCAAATGTTTGACCCTTCTGGACCTGTTTGCTCATCTGTATCATGAGAAAAAAAATCAGAGTACTTAATCCTGGTGTAAGGAGACAATTCAATGTTTATAAATTACTTAGCCCCACACCTGCTTCATAATTAGCACCCAATGAAAGTTAGCTTAAAAAAAAAAGAAAAGATTAAAGGCACAGCTACAACCAGAAATGTATGCCTTAAGGCACTGGCAAATTACTAGAGGCAAACATAGAGAAAAGTCAGCATTCCCTTATTTTATTTTTGCTTAAAGAGACAGAACGTTCCGTCCAGTGGAAAACACTACGGAGCTACCAGGTTATTATTGCGTGTATTTTATTACGGCTTGCATATTATAACACTGATATATTTTATTCATCTCATTATGTGCAAAATGTCCTCACTTACACCCTGAGAAGTTCTCTTCTTTAGCATTGACTTTGGCACGGGAAGGAATGACCGATGATTGCCCCAGAGGAAAGGTAGTGGAGCTGTGTGCAAACAATGGGCGGGGACTTCAGACTCTCGGTCCCATTCACACTTATTCATAAGAGTGGCAGTAATATGGTAACACAGTATTTGGAGCACATCCATGAATTAACACGAATGGGAGACTATTAACTTTCTCCAGAACCGTGACTTGAAATATTAGCCAAATTTTCAGACGAAAGATGTCATATTAAGGAATCTTATGGGAGATTCTGGAAGGAGCCTAACTGTACTTCTTTGTGTCTAAGTGCAGTGCTGTAGCTAAGAAATTGGAAAGGAAGCTGCCACATAAATTATTGTAATTTTTAAACCGGCCGTATTGAACAGAGAGAAGAGAGAAAAGAAGGAAGTTATTATTATTTATGAAATGCCTTCTGTAAAGTGATTATGATGCTGGGGACTTCCACATGTGATCTCTTTGAATTCACACAATATATGAGAGAGGAGTTTTTTTCCTATTCACTCCTCTTTGTCTCTGTGTTTTCCCAATGCCTAAAATAGGGCTTATTACAGAGTAAAGCCTCAATACATATTTATGAAATGAGTAAAGTGAAAAAAATCAAGGGCCAGAGAGGGCAAATAACTTGTACAGGATCACACAGCTAGTAAATTGCAGAGCTGGTCAGACAGCACGGTAGGTGCATCTGACCCCATATCCAGGGCTCTTTCTATCCCCTTGTGTAGTTCCCTTCATTGACAACAGGACAGACCCACCTACTCATCCTGTCTGAAGTCAGTTAAGGTTTTTCTTATTCCTTGAAATATGGAGAAATATTCCGTGAAAAATTGAGAAAATAATAGTTTTCCCATTGAACATGTGTAAGGGTGCACTATGGTTGATGAGTTACTTTAGCACGCACAACCCCATTTTACCCTCACGACAACCCTTCAAGGGTGGTTAGGAGCATTAAATATAAAAATAGTGGAGAAAGAGCCTGGTAAACTATAAAGGGCCCTAAAAATAAGTACAAATAATTCATATAAAATAATAAACTATTATTAAAAGCTACGTAAATGCCTGTTTGCCTTTTTAATAAGGCTGTTTCTTTTCTAAAAAAGAAGAGGAAGTCTAGGCGTTTAAATTCCCAACGATGCCTACAAACAAGAAAGCCAAGGAATGAATTCCAGAAGGATATATCCCAATAGGGAAATTAGTTTCTTAACACCTCAGGCGGTCACCCCGCGGGTTAATCAGCACTGGACGGTTTCCGACTCTGGCTCTTGGCCCTATCAAATCTTTCCTTCTGATACGTGAATAAATGAATCTGGCTACAGAAGCTATTTCTCAGCTCCATCAAAGCCGGGAAACCCGAGGGGAGATTTTGCAAGTCCACTACAACCTGATTGTTTCCCCGTCTTTGTCCCCACTGTGATCAGTCTTCCAGATCTAATTCCAAGCCCACACCAGCGACTGTCAGAAGAGACCATCCTCTGTCACAAAGCCAACCTCTTCAGCTTGTCCCTCATTGGTTGTTGCCGGCCAGTTAATAAAAGTGGCCAACAGGTTATCATTTTCCATTCCTTTCCCCAGGGGACTCCTGACACCTCGAACCAGGGATCCTGCACATCCCTTCCAACTGCACCCCTCTCAGGGGTTGTGGGAAGATGGCCCAGAACTCCCACAGGCATTTGCTTCCTCACCAAGCCAACAAGACTGGACTCAGATAGCCTTACCTGATAAGATAGTGCGAGGTAACTGTGGAGGGCATCTAGGTTTTCAATAAACTCCATGAGGTTTCCTCCCAGTGTCCGTAACATCCTATCGTAGCCAGACATCTTACAGAATTTAAAGAAATATTCTCCAAAGAGTCTCAGAATGGCTTCCATGGAGACACCTGCGGAACCCAAAGCACACCCCCAAAATAAAAGCACCTGCAAAATGTTTGTTCTCATTCTGGGGGTCTTCAGTGATTGCCAAAGAGTTCAAATCCTGGCTGTGTGATAACACGACTGAACATCTCCCTGAGGTTTTACTTTCGCCGTCAGTAAAATGCCAATAATGACATCCCTGTCTCGGGGCCACAGTGAGGCACCCAGTGCAGCCCCGGCGTCTGGAAGGTGCTCATTAAATGTGAATTCCTCCTACCCCTACTCCAATCTTTTCTGTGGTCCCCGTGGCATAAATCCCTCTCCGGTCCAGAAGGGGATGGGAAGCTGTCGTATTCCCATAATGGCTGAGTCTGGCACCCAGAAGGAGGCTCGCCCTGGGCAGGGCAGTGGATGGTCCTCTGCGGTCTTCCCTACCACCTCTGGACATCTTCAAATACTATGGTTTTAAGCAAAATAAAAAGCTATCTCTGAGAAAGAACTAACACTGCGACTACAGAACAACACTGACAAACTTATCTCCAAATACCCACAGTGGCTTCCCCTTTCTCTCTCACCCTCTCCACATCCTGGCGTCCCTGTGGGGTGCACTTTTCACATCGCATCCTTCATAAAGATTTCTCTGAATATCCCACATCACCCTGAGCACCCTCCCGAAGTGCAGCATTTTGTTTTCTTCCCAACTCTGCAATAACTCTGAGGGGCGATGACCACACACGACACGTTTTCTGGGCGATACACAGCACAGGTGCTTGATACATACCTGGGGGCAGATTTGTAGCTCTAGCTGGAGCTGCTGCCCCTGTCTGCACTGTTGCAATAGACAGCATGTGATCGGTGGCTTTCTAGAGGGGCGGAAGTGTTTTTTCAGGATGTTTTGTAATTCCCGAAGCACTCAGTCATTAAACGCTCAGTAATCAACATCATCAATTATTTTGCCCAGTGCTTGCCAGAACCTTGTAAGGGAGATGATCTTATTATCGTGTCCCCTTTCTGAGGGTGAGTGTCAGCTTTGTAAATTCACCCAAATCACGCAGAGTGGCAGAGTTTCTAAGTCTAAATTCAGTAATTCCCATACCAAATCCCATAGCCCCTGGAGCAGCAAAGAAATAAGAAGTCTCCCCCAGGGTGAGGGCTACTGATGGGTTGTCATCATTGACACAGGAAGACAGGGCATTCACTGATGTTGGTGGCCTGGCACATCTGTGAGAGAACACTCTCGTATTTCCTGTGGTGTGGTGACTCTGGTAGGTCTTGGGGGCTGGAAGAAGGTCTGGAATGCCCAGGTTTATGGGAGTCCTGAGGAATTCACAATCACCATAATCCTTGGCTGGGTCCTGTGATGCTCTGGCTGGATCTAGAATTCACAGCAAGGGGCTTTCCAATTTCTTTCTCAGTGTTCAAACACACACAATTGAACTATGTCTGTAAGAGCAATCCTTGCACGGGTGGCAGGGGACCAGAGAAGGTCTGGGCACTTCCCAGCCTCTACCTGCTTCCAGAGATGGTCTGAGCAGCTCGTCCCTATAGCTCGTGTCCACACCTAGACTATTGGGCAGATAATTGTTCTGCAGTCTGAACAGGGTAGAGTCCCCACTGAGTTGGCCTGGTCTTATCAGGGATGAGTTACACATACATCCCAAAAATGTATTAGCCAGCTCTTTTGAATCTAGACAAAGCTTGGGATGGCAGGGCAGAGGTGGTAATGGCTTACATTAACTGCCTCTGTTGGGTTCTCTGCTTGTGGGTCCATCCCTAACTGGATGCAGGCAGGCTTGTCTATAACAGCAATCAAGAGCCACCTCCTAAGCCCCAACGAACTGAGAAAAATTCCACTCAAGTTCTTTCCACTGCCTATGAGTCCCTGGGAGGAGAGATCCTGAAAAGTACAGGGACAGGTGTGGAATCGTTCCTTCCTCTTCCCTCCCTCCCCCACTCCTTTCCTGCTAAATCTAGCTTGTTCGGGCTGAGAAAAAACAGCTGTGCTGTGCGTCCCTCAGGCTGGAGCTCTAAGCAGGTGCATCCTGTTACCGGCCAAGAAAGCACACGTCCCAGAGGCCTCCTTCTCCCGGGGAACCACGCTCAGGAGGACTGGGCTGTCAGCAAGCAAGGTATAGTAAAGTGACGGGGGCAGGCTTGTGTAGAAAGAGCATCTGCTTGACTTTTCTTTCAGGTCTTTAAACCTACAAAACTCCGCGAAGATGCCCGTTCCAGACCCTGTTATTTTGTTTCTGGGCGCCCAGCTCTGTTAATAGGAAAGGACGGCTGGCTCGGAGACTGTTGCTTAAACACGGATCTCGGGTTTGGTTGTGGCATTTTCCATCCGTGCTGGGTTTGGGGCTTCTTCTCAGATTCTTGACTGAGAATGTTTGTCTAGCAGAGGACAAAGGTCACTAAAAAACCAACTCCTGTGTTGTTACGTTACACAGTTTCATCTCTGTGAATTTAGGATTGCGTGAGTTCTCTTAAGTCATAGGGAGTCAGGGACAGATAGGAAACGGCAAGAAAATGTGAAAACTGAACAAGCCATAGGTGCCTTAACATATTTTTTAAAAGTGCACGTGAGCATGAGCAGGGGAGGAGGAGAGAGAGAGGGAGAGAGCGAATCCCAAGCAGGCTCCACACTGTCAGTGCAGAGCCTGACGCAGGCTTGATCTCAGGAACCTGGAGATTATGGCCTGAGCTGAAATCAAGAGCCAGATGCGTAACTGACTGAACCTCCAAGTGCCCCCATATTTTTTTAATGTTTATTTATTTTTGAGAGATAGAGACAGAGCATGGGCAGGGGAGGGGCAGAGAGAGAGGGAGACACAGAATCTGAAGCAGGCTCCAGGCTCTGAGCTGTCAGCACAGAGCCCGACGGGGGGCTCGAACTCACAAACTGTGAGATCATGACCTGAGCCAAAGTCAGATGCTTAACTGACTGAGCCACCCAGGTGCCCCGTGTTTTTTGATAGTGCAAAAGAGAATCTGTAGTATGCTTAGTATTTTATCTTTTGTGTAACAAATCTGGGGAAATAAGGAAATATGCGTCTATCTGCTTATTTGTGCAAAACTAAACACCAGGGACTATTGAGATGACTTACCTACAGGGCATTGGTGGGAATGAGGTAGAAAGGCTAAAAAAATTGTAGGGGCTGGGGGTCTGACATGCTCTGAGCATAACTATTTGGACGTTTTGGTTTGGGGAATCATGTTAATGACTCATATAGTGAAAATAAAGAAGATAAATACAGTCAATAAAGATTGGGAAAACCCTGAGATAGAATACAAACAGAAACAGATGAACAGAAAACTATTTGAACAGAATAGTTTTGAATGATCGAATTACCCAGGAAAAAAATTAACCCAGTGACATTTGAACATAGGATTCAGACTGCTTTGTCTTCGGGCTAAAGACAAAAACAAAACCAAACTTTAAACAAATAATTGACTGTAGTTACTATGCTTCCTTCCCAAGATGGTGGTGAGCAATTCTGAAATAACTTTCTGAACATTTGAGGATTCATCCTACAAGTAAATATACTATGAATAATGGGGAGCAGGTTCCTCACTGTGTGAGAAGGAAGTTACAATTATGGAAAGGGGAAGAACAGAATGAAGTCTGTGGGAGTGAATTAGCAAATCTACCATAATAAGACCACAGGACTCATCATGGTTTTAGTTGGTTGGATGGATAGATGGATGGATGGATGGATGGATGTGTGTGTGTGAGAGAGAGAGAGACAGAGAGAGTGAGAGTTCAGGTCTTCTTGAAGAAATGGCAGATTTCAGGTCTGGAACATGGAAAGGATAAGATGAGCCTATAGCATCTAGTCATGCCAGAAAGTTAATAAGTAAAGGGGACCTGGGTGGCTCAGTTGGCTGGGTGTCCAACTTCGGCTCAAGTCATGAAATCACGGTTCATGAGTTTGAGCCCCACATGGGGCTCTGTGCTGACCGCTCAGAGCCTGGAGCCTGCTTCAGAGTCTGTCTCCTTCTCTCTGCCCCTCCCCCGCTTGTGCTCGCTTGCTCGCTCACTCTCTCAAAAATAAATAAACATCAAAAAAAAGAAGTAATCAAAGAATGATGATGCGCCTAAAGTGGAAGGGCTCCCATGGGATAAATCTTGGAGAATTTGAGCATCAAAAAAATAATGAAAGCAAAGGTCTACAACTTTTTTAAAAAATAAGAATCAAGAGTTCACACTGCTACAAATAAATGGGAAAGAGGGAGAAATTCTTCTTTATACTATAAATCCAACTAATAAACATAAAAAATGATGTACCATTTGGTCACCATAATTATGGTTTCAGGCAAAAATCACCAATGAGTACTAAAATTGGGGAGGGAGGGGTTTGAGAAACAACAAGATATTTTCATAGTCTCGATGTATCCTCTCACAAGCTACTGAATTTAAAAGGGAAAGATAGGAACTTCCAGTAGAGAAACCTGGCAGATCCCACCTTAAGCAATCAAAGTTAGTACCCGTAATGGGACAATGGGACAAATGGACATCGTATACCCCCTGCTATAATGAACTGGGAAGGACAAAATATCACTTCTGTGGTCTTCGTGCCAAGAAAGCATAACCTGAATTGAATCTGGAGGAACTGTCAGATAATCTGGAATTGAGGGGCCTTCTACAAGATAGCTGACCAGAACGTGCCAAAGACACGAACGTTATAGGACACAAAGAGAGACTCGGGGACTATTCCAGATGTCAGAAGATGAAAGAGATGTGACAGCTGAGATGATCCAAGGTTTTCTTTTGTTCTGAAGGATGTCATGGGGACAACTGGAAAAATCTCAGTAAGGTCTGCAGATTAGATAATAGCCCTACACAAATGTTCATTTCCTGAGTTTGATAGTTGTACTGTAGTTATGTAAGAGAATTTTTTAGGGATACTGAGACATCATATCTGTAACATACTAATGATTCAGGGAAAAAAAATACATAGATCTAGAGAGAAGGATAGAGCCAATATAGTAAAATGTTAACATTTGGGCAATATAGATGAAAAGTATATAGGAATTCCTTGTGCTATTCTTGCAAACCTCCTGTGAGTTCGAAGTTATGTCAAAGCAGAAGTTTTTGCTGATTGTCCTGAAAAGACCTGAGTAAATCTAATACAAAAAGACCACAAAGACCGCATTTATCCACGGCCAGCTGAGATACAGCTGGATTCTGGGCCTCTGTAATATTATGAATTTTGTTAGGTATAATCAAGGCATTATGATTATGTTTTAAAATGTCTTTATCTTGTTAGAGACTCATGCTGAAATATTTATGGGTAAAATTATGGGAAACCTGAGATTTGCTTTAAGACATTCCAGCAAAAACAAAACCAGAAAAAGGGTGGAGGGACCAGAGAAATGAGACAGGATTGGTGAAATATTCATAATTATTGAAGCTGGGTGAAGGATACAAGCGCTTGAATGTACAATTCTCTCTGCGTGTGTGTGTGTGTGAAACATTCTATTAAAAGGGTTGTTTGGGGGGTTCTTTTAATGGAAGACATCTTTGCTGGAAGAGAAACAGCTGTCGGGAAGTGTCCATTTTCTAAATGCTTGCCTTCCTAGAAGAAGTATGGAGTCTTTTAAGAAGCTTTGCAATTGGAATATAAACTCAAATTTTCTGACTTAACAAGCCTGGGTCTTCAGCAGCACCAGGAAATGTTTACTTCTTCCTGGTGACAGCTCAAGGGACTGGAAAGAGCAGAGGTGGGCTGTCCAGGGGACAGGATACCCTCTAAACCCCGAGCGGGGGCTCACAGGCAGAGGGAAGCCAGAGACACAGCTGCCTATTCTGGGCCTTCTGGGCATGGGGTCCACCCTTATAGGGACCCACCTCCCATCACCCAGATACAGGCAACAAGAGCTATTCTTCTAAGGGACCCACCTGAGGCACCCAGAGAAAACACGTGTTCTTCCACAAGACAGGCAAGTGTACGTGGTATGTTTTACAAAATTTTCCATCGAAAGTGGGCAGTTTTTCCCCCAAGGCTTATGTATCCAGAAGAATAAATCTTCAGATGTCTGGAAGGAGCCCTTCATCGAGCATACTCTCCTCAAATAATATCACCTAAGCCAGGCATGAGATAATGGGTGGGAGAAATCTTGTTGAGTAGGAGAAAGGAGTTGAAGAAAAGCAGGAAACAGCTACCCACAGGTTGCAAGGAGGAAACAGACTCTAAGCTTGGAGGGTTGGGTCCAGAGGTAGCAATAAGTTTACCAGGGCATAGAGAAAAGGCAGCTTGGCCGTGGACCACACCAGCTCAGGCGGGAGGTCCTCTGCGGTGATGAAGCAGTCTCACATAAGCCTGGTAGGTAACAAGTTGCCTGCTTCCTGGCAAACTTCGGAACAGAGAAGTTGGTCTAACCAGGACTCCACTGGGTCGGGCTCGGGGAGGGGGACAAGGAGAGGCGTCTGCTCCATCGCGTATCCACTCTGTGTTAGGCACTTTGCTCACATGATTGTGCTTCATCTTTAGGATGGCCCTCTGAGGTAGGGGCCGTAGGCATCGTGGCTAATCACCGATGGGGGATTTGCCCTACGTTACGTTACTAGGGGACGGTACAGCCAGGGGTTCTACCCAGGTCCGTCCGACCCCAAAGTCCTTGCTACAGACCTGGTGCCCACCAGTCAGCTGCTCCTCTAGCCCGTGTGCTTCAGCACGGGGCTCAGAGCCAGGACGCCAGAGTTCAGGCCTTCTTTTTCAGTTAGTCACTTTCCTCGGTTACTTGTCCCACCTCCGGGGGTCGTGGGAAAGATCAAATGTTATAATGCCTGATTTGGGGACTTTGTAAATTTTATGGTGTTACTCTTCTTTTAAAGGAAGTGAGTGCAGAGAAGGCTTGTTGGCATTTGCTGATAGCTAACTGTTGAAACACATTTTACTATTGGTTTCTTAGCAAGCAAAGTCTAGACCGACACAGCTGTGCCAAATGGCTGTTGTATGTTGTTTTGCATTTTGTCACTTCAGATCACTAATAACCCACTTACACACTAAGTAGGCACTTATTCATGTACAGAACAATGCCTTATGCAATGCTTAACCTGCCATCTGGTCCCATCCTGAATTATGCTAATTGAAAGCACAGAGCTATGCAGTGGCAGAATGGTCTGGAGAAGTCCCAACAATTGCTTAAAGGTAGGGAAATTGCATTCTGGAGCTCACTCAGAAAGCAAAGCATGGACTAGTGGTAACTAGCGTGCTTTTTTCTTTGTCTAAGGGAAGAGTTTGTCTCAACTGACCAGTGTATTTTGTTAAACAGTTAAATGTCCTTCCTGTAGACTTCCCCACCACCGGCAGGGCCATGTTCCCTCTCTGACTCATGGAATGTTATGTGTATGTATGTATTTGTGTGTGTGTGTGTGTGTGTGTGTGTGTGTGTGTGTGTGTGTGTAGAGAGAGAAACCATACAGCCCGTGTTTCTCAGAGCTATCCAGATTCCAACACTTACGCACATGTTCATTTGATTTTGCATCCTAACTTTTTATTTGAAAAACGCATTCACCGTATGTATATACCCCTTCAGGTATAGGCCAAGAGATGTTATGGAAATAAGCAACAAGAAGCTAAAGAGAAATCTCAGTGATAGACTTTGGCTTTGGGTAGAAAGCCACACTATAAAATCTCTAAAAGTCTATAAAATCATTGCTGCCTCCAAATGTATTGGTTGGTTTGGAACTATGAATGCCTGAGGGCAGGTATGGGAAGGCATCTCTCTACTAAAGGTACCACTACCCCAAATGGTGTTCGCGTTTGAACTCTGTCAAAACTCTAGCTTTTCAGGTCAATCTAGAGTCACCTCCCAGTACAGAACTCCCACCTCAAAATGGCCTGAGTGTGATATCAGACATAGGAAGTGTTTCTTTCCAGAGACGTAAAGCTTACTTGAGCTCCTAACCCAGTCTGCTTGGGCTACTAACAACATACTGTGAGCTGGTGGCTTAACAAAAACTTACTGACTCACAATTCTGGAAGCCAGAAGTGCAAGATTAAAGTGCCAGTGTGGTCAGGTTCTAGCAAGAGTTCTCTTCCTGGTTCCTCATCATGTCCTCACATGATGTGGGCCTGGGAGTGTGAGAGAGAGAGAAAGCACACACCCGTGCTTCCTGAGAGCGAGCGAGCTAGCCGTCTGATGCCTCTTTCTATAAGGGCACTAATTCATGACCTCATGTAAATCTAGTTATCTCCCAAAGGCCCCATCTCCAAATACCATCACTTTGGGGGGAAGGGCTTCAACGTACGAATTTGGTGGGGGTTGAACATAGTTCGGTCCATAGTAGTTCTCAAATAAAAAGGCTTTAAAAAAATCTTGAAAAAGAGCCATTCTCCAGAGAATTAGATGACAAACCCGTTTTTTGCAAAAGGCAAATAGTAAATATTTTCAGCTTTCCAGGTATCTGCTGCAATCCCTCAACTCTACCACGGTGACACAAAAGCAGCCATAGACCATACGTAAACAAATGGGCACAACTGAGTTCCGAGAAGATTTTACTCACAAAAACAGGCAGGGAGCCAGATTCGGCCACCGGGCTGCATGTGGTTTGTCAATCACTGCCCCAGGGCCCAGAATATTATACCACAGCTGTTTGAGGTGAACAGCAGAGCTTATCTCTACTTTTAAGGGACAACAGCCAGAGATACAAGACATAGAAATGTCCCTGCCTCCCTTCCAGAGTCACCATTCTGTTTACATCTGCTGAGCACCCACTTTAGGCCACGCATGTTGCCAAGTGCCTCACGTTTGTTGCCTGATTTGATTCCTTCCTTCCCCATGACCGTTTGAAGTCAGTATGATTTCTTTTTGAGGAGGCCATCAACTGCCAGTGAACTTTTTTAAGTTTATTTACTTTGAGATAACACGAGTGAGTGAGTCAGGGATGGGCAGAGAGCAAGGGAGAGAATCCCAAGAAGGCTCCACACTGTCAGGACCTGCCCAACGTGGGGCTTGAACTCATGAATCGTGAGATCATGACCTGAGTTGAAAGCAAGAGTCAGACCCTATACTAATTGAGCCACCCAGGTGGGTGCCCCTGTCAATGAATTTCTATCACTGGCCCAAGGTCACACAGTTGACATGACAGAGCAGAATCCAACCCCTGGCCCCCATTCTAGAATATCGACAGGACCCCCTTTGACAGCGGGCTCGGAACCAAACGGAAACTGCGTGATGTAGCCACTACAGGCCCCTGCTGCTGGGATCCCTTGAAAGCAAATCAAGAGAAGTCTGAAGGAGAGCTTCATTCAACCATCCAGTGCAAGCTGTACTGCTCTTTTATTTCCTGAACTCTGTCAAAACTCTAGCTTTTCAGGTCAATCTAGAGTCACCTCCCAGTACAGAACTCCCACCTCATGATTTTTATTCTTTCTGTGGGAGAAAAGTAACCGGATGCTCCCCTGACGTTAGCTGGGAGAAAGGTGGCCATCGTAAACACTCAGACTTGCCTGGGGGCCCGCAGGACTATTTGAGGGCCAGGCCTCGCATATGTGGAGTAGAGCAAATCAGAATAAGGAAGGGGTCTGCCTGCGTGGTTTGAGAATCATATTTAATACCATAATCACATACTTTAAAAGATTAAAAAGCGGTGTTTAAGGAAATAAACCACACAATCTCTTTGGCAGGTGTGTTAAATAAGAAGGTCGAGAGGTTCACTCTGGTGCGGACAGGCTGCTGGGTGATGGGCAGGAAGACTGCTACCCAGGAGGTGAGCTGGGTCTAGAAGGTGGGTCTCCAGGATCCCAGCCCAGGGCGGGCCCCACAGCACTATGAAGAGTACATACCCTGGGGTAAGACTCCTCCTGAAATCCCAACCCCACCTACTTTTTGATAGCCCGAGCTCCATGCAAATTCCCATTGGCATCAACTGTAGGAGAGGCAAGGGGCCCAAAGGAGCCCCCTAAAAGCAGGTTGGACAGGGTAGAGGTGGGGTTCACAGGTGTTGCTGATACATCCCAGGCCCTGGCCTGTCTTTTTCATAGAAACTCTCTCTGTGAACCTCTTTGGAATGGGCAATGGGGGACAGGTGCTCAGCTATGATTCTGAGAAGCTACATGAGTGCTGTCTGCCAACTTCCTTTGCCTTCCTTCGAGGATCACTGCAGGGGGAGGCTGTGCACTGTCTTTAGAAGGCATCCAGGAGATGTTGCTGCTCTTGGAGCCCAAGCTCCAGGAGCTGAAGGAGCAAACGAACAGTTCATTCCTATACCTTATGTCCAGTCTCAGACACAACCTTGTCTAGTTCGATTAGGAGGTATGGATGGCAAGTGACCAGGAGCTAACACACATCTGCTTGGAAGTTCATGACCAGTTATAGCCTGGATTCCTCCCAGTGCCAACTGTCATCATCCCACTAACCCTTGTTGGCCCCTACTTGGCCCTGTGGCTCCAAGACAGACCCAAAACAGCCAGATGAACCAGCGGCAGCAGGGGACAGTCCCTTAACAGAAAGGATCTGCTCATCATGCACACTCAGCTCCTTGAGCCTTAAAAGCTTCCCCCACCCAACTTTGCAGAGACTTGGGGCTTCTCCCAGATGCAGACACCTGAAAGGTTTTCCGTATCCAGGAAATGACCAGGAACATGAGAAGAGACACAGATGTCAAACTGCCAGGTGATAACAAGGGGGAAACCTTTTCTATTGAATCCAGGTGCATGGGGTTAAAACCGGTGCAATTTTTTGTTCATCAGAGAATTCCTCTGATATTCAGGGGAAAGAGAGAGAAATTCATTGCCTCGCCCAACACGGGCACATTACACGGCTGGGCTCTGGAGAAGCCACCTGTCTCTTCGGGCTTAGTGTCAGCTAACTGCCCTCGTGTATTCTCAAGCACATCTGCTGGGCTGGTTCTTATGCGCTTGGGGCTGGCTTTTCCCTGTGACCACCTGTGGAGGAGGCCCTAAGGACAGAAGGCCGACTTGCTGTGCCCTCAGAGACGCCATGAAAAACAGAAACCACAGCCCCTGCTGCCTGAACCCCTGTGGGCTGCACAGGAACCAGCCTAAAGCTCCCCAGCCTCACTCACACTTGCAACAATTCTGCCCCAGGGTCTCGGGTACCAGGCAAGGATGCTGACACAGGGTCCTCCAGCAATAATCCCTAGACGCCATCGCAGCACGACCCAAAGCCACAGTGGCTGCAGGAGTAGGCAAAGGAAGATCAACCGGGACCCAAAGAGGGATGTCATGTCGCCCAAGAACCTGAAGGCACCAGAGGACTTTCTCTGCTTTCTGCACAAGCCCCCTGGAGCCTGGGCAGCAGAGGCTGCTGGCCTTTCCTTCCTCTCCAGGCCCCAGCTCACTGTGTGCTCCATGCTGGTGAGAAGGGAGGGTAAAGGAAAGGAGGGTATGCTGGGTCAAAGTGTCACCTCAAAGTCCATGTCTACTTGGAACCTCCAAATGTCACCTTATTTAGAAATGGGAAATGCAGAAAGAAGGAAGGAAAGAAGGAAATAGATTCTGAGAGCGTATAATTATGCCAGAGACCACATTTGATATTTTCACATATATCATCTCATATAATCCGAAAAATAACTCTGAGGGGTAGATATTATTATTCTCATAGACCAATGAGAAAACGACAACTGAGTAAGTAATTGCCCTCAGCCATTTAACTAGAAAGAAGCAGAACTGTATTCTTTCCTCGTCCTGACCCTCTTCCCATCTGGGCCAGGGGAGTGAGCAAGTTAATATAATAAACCATCCCTTGCTGAGACATCTGCACCAGGAATCAGCCTGAAAGTCCATGTGCATTGTAAGTGGGACCATTCACAAGGGTTCCCCCATTATGACCCCGTCAATGGCATTTTAATATCTGGATAGATGGGAAGACCTCCCATGGCAGAGCAGATGGGGAAGAAGGGCCCTCAGCACCCCCACAAAGTAC
This sequence comes from Puma concolor, assembly GCF_028749965.1. Taxonomy (NCBI): domain Eukaryota; kingdom Metazoa; phylum Chordata; class Mammalia; order Carnivora; family Felidae; genus Puma; species Puma concolor. The sequence continues at coordinate 221,844,596 of NC_141667.1, forward strand.
ACCGTGTCTATTTCTAGAAAAATGCAAGTGTGGTTGGCATAAGAGGATTTTCAATGCTGTTCCTCCTGTGAACCCAGGGCTAATCGTGCCGATCCATTTCAAAGTTATTACCTCTGTCAAAGCCATCATCAAGGCCAAACATGTAAGTGGTGTATAGATGGTAAAACTCAAGAGTGACACTCATGATGTTCGTCGGTAAGAAGCTATTCAAATGGAAAGGATGGATTACTGGATTAGGGTGGGGCCTGGATCTAATCCTTATAAAAAGAGGGAAACGTGGACATAGAGACACAGGCACAGGGAGAAAACGGCCACGTGAGGATGGAAGCAGAAAGTGGAGTGGTGCTGTCCCAAGGAGCGCCTGGGGCCCCCAGAACCTGGAAAAGGAAGGATCCTTCCCTAGAGCCTTCAGAGGAAGCCTGGCCTCGCTGATGCCTTGATTTCAGGCTTCCAGTCCCCTGAACTATGAAAGAATAAAAACTATCCAGTTTGTAGGTACAGTCGATCCTCATTATTTGCAGATTCTGTATTTGCAAATTTACCCACTCACTAAAACGTATCTGTAACCCCAAAATCTCTAGCACGGAGCCTTAGCCGTCGCTCCTGAGCAGGTGCAGAGTGGCAAAACAATGGAGTCCCCCAACACACATGTTTCTAGCTAACATCAAATGAGGCCGTGTGTTCTGTATTCTTGTTTCATTTCTCATAAATAAGCGGCCTTTCTGCAATTCATTTAGCGCTATGGTTTTACATTTGTGCACTTTTTGTTGGTGATTGTGCTGTTCAAAATGCCCCAAGAACAGTGCTGAAGTGCTGTCTGGTGTTCCTAAGAAGGTTGTGATGTACCTTACAGACAAAATACATGTGTTAGATAAGATTCATTCAGGTATGAGTTATAGCGGTACTGGCCATGAGTCCAATGTTAATAACTATATATATATATATATATATATATATATAAACAATATATAAATGTATATAAGCATTATATATAATATATTAACAATATACATATTATATATAATATATATAAATATATTAAGATCTTTGAACAGAAATGCATAAAACAAGGTTATTGACTTATTGGTTGATGAAAATATTGTGACCAAAGGCTTTCAGGAATCTAACCTGTGTTTCTTCTCGGAACAATGGCTCAGTATTGCTAATTCAGTGTTCGCAGGGACTTGGTAGAGCAGAACCACTGTGGCTGATGAGAATCGATTGTACTTTGTTACAGCAGCCCTAAGATACCAAAACAAAGCCCTCTTCAGACTTACCGAGAACCTTGCAGGCCTCTTGGATGAGCTTAATGGTGATGATGTCATCATACACCGTGTAGGTCATGAAGGCATCTTGCACTTCTGCGGAAGTTCTGAAAGATAAACCATGAAGCAATGAAAACCCAGCAACTGGAGCTTTGCCTCAAGGATATACTCAGTAACTCGCGAGATATAATATAGCAAGAACACCCTCGATCATGAGGAACAGGAGGCAGTGGAGTATTTAGGGGTCCTCTCCTCCAAGATGTCTTCTCCGGACACCAGCTTCAGGCAAGAGCTCCCTTCTCAAGTATCCACGGTAGGCTAGGTGTTTCCCTAATTTATATCAAAATTATTAGTCTCCCCCTCTAGACTGTGCCCCTTGAGCATGGCTATTATGACTTATTTTTATCTTTGAACCCCCAGCAAGAGTTACAGTGGTTGGCACAAGTCAAGAACCTAATACGTGTTAGTGAACACGGAACTCTGTGGTCACAGAGCCTCATTCTCTAAAGCAAGTAAGACAGCTGCTTGAGAATCTCACTGCTTTGCAACATGGTAGCTTTGTTTTAGGAGCTGGAGATGGACTTTAGGCTTACAACAGTTAGCCAAACTTGGTAAAAAAAAAAAAAAAAAAAAAAAAAAAAGGGCTTAACCTGGGAGTTAGGCTCTTGGCTTGCTTCTTGTGTGAACCATTAAACTGCATGTAGCAATTCAGTCAATTCAGGAGGCTGGGCTTGGGAATGCTTCCCTGAGAAAGGGAGATTTACTGAGACCAGCATTCTGGACAGAGTGAATAGGCTCCAAGGCAGCAGAGAGAATGAAGAAGCAAGAAGAATACAAAACATTTGAGTTTATCCCAGAACACGTCACAGCATCTTGGAAGAAGCGTGAAATTTCCTAGTAGTCCAATTCTCCCATTCTATATTACCTCTGACTGCTAGCCTTCTAGTTTCTTCTTAAAGGCTTTCAGTACCAAGAATCTCACTCTTCTGCAAGGCAGCACCTTAGATTTACAGACTGCTCTCTTGGACAGAAAGTCTTTTCTTACATTGAACCAAAACCTACTTCTAGACCTTGGTAATGGGCATCTGCTTTTGGCCATGGAGCTGACAGATTATTTCTGATCATCCCCCTTACTGTTGAGGAAATGGGAGCTCAGAAAGGTTGTCTTGCCAGCATCCCCCAGCTGACGTGTGAGCGATCTGGGTTTTGAGCTCTGAAGCCCACACAGTCTTGCCATTGCAGTTCCACTCACCGGTCTTGGATCTGCACCCTGGGGACAAGCAGATGGTGTTGGTCCCACCTCCAGATACCAGCCCTCTAATACTTGAAGATCTTTATTCATTCCTAAAGCTTTCCCCACCCCCACCCCGGGCTAGACACTCCTTTATCTTCCTGGACTTCATCTTTCTCCCTATTAAATGGGAGAATAATACCTGTCCCACGTTTCTGGCAGGAGTATTGGTGAGGATAAAAGAGGGTAGCCGGAGTGAAAGGAGAGAATAAGCACCACACGGATGCAAGGAGGAGCTGCAGTAATAAAACAAGGGCACAGAGACGGCATGCTGTGGCAGGGGTGACCCAGCCAGGAGTCAGGAAACCCTGGTTCCAAATCTATCCCCGATTCAAACAAGCTCTGAGGGAAAATGGCTTTCCCTCTTGGCACCCCGATATCCTTACCGGTAAATTAAAGGAGGTGGTTGGTAAGATCAGCGTTCCTTAACATTTAAAAAATTTTTTTTAAGATTTTTTAATGTTTATTTATTTTGAGAGAGAGAGAAAGAGAGTGGGGGAGAGGCAGAGAAAGAGGGAGATAGAAGGTACGAAGTGGTCTCTGTGCTGACAGCAGAGAGCCCGATGTGGGACTCGAACTCACGACCTGTGAGATCACGACCTGAGCGGAAGTTGGATGCTTAATCGACTGAGCCACCCAGGCGCCCCAAACCTTTTGTTTCAGTCCATGTCCCCCTCCTAACCCCACACACACTTGCTAGAGCTTCTCAAACAGCCCTGTAGGGGCACTTGACCATCATGAACTAGAAGCTCTCTGGGTTTCTCTCCACTTGTAAGATTCCTATTCTGGTCCATGTCTGTACAGTGCGTTCTAAGCATCATCAAAGGCAACTGTTCAGCAAAGCTGAATGTGACGCCCAGGGCAGACAAAGGATGCCCTTAACCACCGCTACTCTCTTCAGCATGGGGCTCTCTGCCGTGTTGTCGTCACCCTCCATCTACTTGCCCAGGGCCTGCGGGCCTTTGTGAAACCTTGGACCCTGCTTCTATGCCTGTTTCATAGAAACACCATGAGCGACGTCCAAATTTAAACCTGATGTGTTATCATCATTTATTCAGAAGGCCCCCAAAGGGATTATGTCATCTCCAGGACCCTTGGAAATGTAACAGACTCCGCCGCACCTCCCAGGCTTCTGGTGGGACCACCCACCCATCCCTGTCTGGATCTGGCAGCCTCTCCTTTCCTATAGGCTGAACTTGTAATGCTTTCGTGTCAAATATTGATTTGGTCTGTATATATGTTGCCCGTCTCTGGGATGCCAGACATGCCCAGACTGTTATGATTACACAGGAATTGCCAGCCTTGCTTACTGATCTCCATAATCTTGTATATGACACCTCCCACAGGGTCAGTGTCTGCTCGCATATATAGTCATTCAAACTGCTATAGGGAAGCAGTACGTTCGCAAAGAATAAAAATAAATACATAAACCAATTGGTAACCTTCCCACGAGGTGGCAAAACCTCCGCTAAGAAGGGAAGGAGAGAGAAATGGCCCTCAGAAGACATTTTTAAAAGACTGGGGGCTGGAAAAGCAGTGTGGGAAATGAAGTAAGTTGACGTTTCAAACTCACACAAAGAGGAGCACGTTTCACGTAACGTGAAAAATGCCAACCACAGAGGTGGCCACACCTACACATATTCAGGAGATCTGGCGAATCAGTCTTTAACTGGAGTAGTTGGCCATTAAATGTACGTGCCTCTGGGGGCGCCCGGCTGGCTCAGTCGGTTAAGCGTTCCAACTTCGCTCGGGTCATGATCTCATGGTCCGTGAGTTTGAGCCCTGTGTTGGGCTCTGCGCTGACAGCTCGGAGACTGGAGCCTGTTGTTTCCAGTTCTGTGTCTCCCTCTCTTTCTGCCCCTCCCCCTCCCATGCTCTGTCTCTGTCTCTATCTCTCTCTCAAAAATAAATGTTAAAAATAAATAAATGTACGTCCTTCTTTAGTTAGTTTTAACTAGTGATACCCAGAGTAACTGGGCAGGAAACCAGGGCCAGGCTGTCTACTCCAGAATAACTTGGGGATCTAAATAAACATACTGATTCCTGGGCCCTAGAGGCGGTGCCTGGAAATCCATATTTATTTAACCACTCGTCTCAGATATCTCTCCAAGGCTTGGGAACCACTGCTCAGAAACACTTTCTAGGATTCAGTCTGGCAAGGCCACATATTACAAATTATAGATCTTACATTGTTCAGCATTACACAACTGATGTAATGGTCTCTAAGAGTCCAGAGTGAGCCATAAAGCCCACAGGAAAAATAAATAGCACGTTATAGCAAGTTTCAGGCCAAGAAACTGGGATCAATTCTAAGCCATGGGAAATCACTCCCTCAAGAGCTCCTTTCTGGTAGGTAGAGAATCCACGTAACAAACTTGTGTAAGCATGTGACTCAAGGTGTAGTTGGGGGAGAAGAGGCCCTGAGAGGTGCACGGCCTGTCCTAGTGTCATGACCACCTGGTATTTAGAAGAAGCCCCAGCTTGTCATTCTAGCCAAGCTGGGATGTCACAAAAGCTTTCGTGACCAAAGTCCAGACCTGTTGGGTTGACACACATAGTTCTCCAGAACCTAGACCCTGCACCCCATCCCTTACCTCCAGCCACCTCCTGTACTCATTCCTCAGGATGCTTGAAGTTCCTGTGACTCGCCATGCCAGATCCTTCCCGTGGACTCTCCCCCGACTGGAAGAGCCTCACTCTCTCTTATCTGGCCAACTTTTGTTCCTCCTCCCCAACTCAGCCTCAGAATCACCAACTCTGGTCAGTAGGAGCTGAAGTCAGATTCTAGCACCTCTCCTCTGAGCTCCTGAGTCTCCCCCACTTACCTATCTTGACACTGGCTGCACCGTAACCTTTGATTTACCTGTCCACGGGCTTCCTAGACTACAGGCTCCAAAGAGCAGGAAAACGGCATTTGATTTCCTATCTTTAATATACCTGGCACACAATAAGAGCCTGATAGGTCGTCATAAGAGGTGTACAAAGTGTGAGGGACCTAACTTGATAGAGGCTTACGTATCCACTGTGTGAGTCGGGAGACCTGGAAATGAATCCTGGCCCTACCACGGTCGAGCTGGGTGACTTGAAACAAATCTCCCTGTGCCTCCATTTCTCCATGTTTACCCTGAGAGTATTGGGTCAGGTCAACGTTTCCAAGGAGAATTTGATGTAACTCTCCTCTGCCCTGCCCTCCCGTCTCCCCAGCTACCATACAATGTGATTCACTGAGAATGGATCTGGCACCTAAACCAGCAGTTCTCAAAGTGTGTTCCATGGAAGCCTGGGGGGGGGGGGGGTGTTGGTGCCTAAGAAGCTTCTTAGGGTCCATGAGGTCAGAACGATTTTCATAATAAAATTAAGACATTGTTTGCCCTTTTGGCTGGCTAAAATGTGATCTACCCGTTCCAAAGCATTGGTAGGTAGATCTGTTAGTGCCCTACGTGGCGTGAATCAAGGCAGTGGCTCTAAGCTGCACTGAGTAGTTATATTCTTCGCTGCCACACACTCGTGGTAAAGAAAAACAAAGCGGGTTCCACTTCAAACTGTCCTTAAAGATGCAATAAAACTGGGCGCCTGGGTGGCTCATTTGATTATACATCCAACTTTGGTTCAGGTCATGATCTCATGGTCCGTGGGTTTGAGCCCGGTGTGGGGCTCTGTGCTGACAGCTCAGAGCCTGGACCCTGCTTCGGATTCTGTCTCCCTCTCTCTCTGTCCCTCCCCCACTTGTGCTCGCTCTCTCGCTCTCTCTCTCTCTCTGTCTCAAAAATAACGTTTCTTTTAAAAGATGCAACAAAATGGTCAATTTTCTTAAATCTTGGCCCTGAGTACACATCTTTTGAACATTCTACATGACAAAGTGGGAAGTGCACATCAACAGAAAGCACCTCTCCTGTGTATGGAAAGAGGATGGTCAGCTCGAGGAAGAACACTTTTATGATGGTCTTTGTGAGCCGAAGTAGCTACCGTTTTCATGGAACATCATTTCTACTGGGAAGAACCCCCGACAGACGGACCACGGTTACTCAGAATTGGATACTTGGCAGACATTTTCTTAAAAAACAGAACAAAGTTAACTTGTCACTTCAAGAAAAATAACTGACAGAATGTGTTGCCAGTGATAAAACTCAAGCTCTCAAGTGAGAATTGGAATTTTGGGAAACTTGCGTCTGCTACCGTGAGCTCATTAGCTTCCCATGATGAGAGTGTGGTGATATTAACAAGTGTGATTTTGACATTGTATAATGCATTAGGGCAATAGTCACAAGATCTGCATAACTCTGTCAGCTCATATTTTCCAAATGACTAATGATGATAGGACAAAATGATGGTAAAAGACATTTCAATGTACACCACAGGCCAAAGGATTCGCACTCAATCCTTGAGTAACTCATCCTTGAGAAACTACCCCTGGCAGAGCTTTTGTGAAGTTTAAAAGAACATCCACCGGTATCTGAAAAGAGCATTAAAGTACTTCCTCCTCCTATATTTTCTTCATACATTTCACCAAAAACACAGATCGCAACAGATAAAGCGGAGAAAATAGAATCCAGCTAGTAAGGCAAACATTGAAGACATTTGCAAACAATGTAAAGCAATGTCTCCCTTCTAATTATTTTATTTGGCTAATAGTTATTTTTCATAAAAATATTTATGCTCACATGTAATAGGTTTATTATTGCTATTTTTAAATAAATCAATAAATAACCACTTATTAAAACTTCTCAGGTTTAATTCCCAATATAGTAAAGGCCAATAGATAAAAGTTCTTAGCGTCTTCAATAGTTTTTAAGGTTAAAAAGTCTTCCTAAGGCCAAATAGTTTGAGAACTTCCAATTTAAGCCCAGAGTGAATCAGGTTTGCTTTGGAAGCAGAGGAAGCTGAGGCTTCTGGGGAAGAAACAGCCCTGCCCAGCCTCCCTTGTTTGGAACCACCCCAGCCTGGGAGGGTGGTGGAAGGACCACCCCGTATGCCCTGATGATGGTTCTAGGCCCTTCTGGAAGGGACTGCAGACCAGCCAGCCCCCAGAGCCAGCTCCTCCTGATGGACTCAAAAGCATCCAGACCTTAATGTGACCCCTAAAATAGGCATCTGAAAGAGAGGCTTCAGCTCCCTGATTGGGGACCACCTGCTACATAGGGGAGCTGCCCTCAAACAACAGTGGGAAGGTGGGGAAAGAGAGGTGAGACACGTAGAAGTAGACAAAGGGCTGGCATTCTTCTAGAACTTGCCATCGGGAAAGAAGCACATGTGGTAAGCAACTGCCTAGAAAGTTACAGATGTACAGAAAGGAATTTGTCTAAGCTATCAATAAAAATAAAACACAATAAAAACAATTTTCAGCCAGCCGTGTTAGGGGTACATTCATTCTGTTCTCTTGATGGAAAATGGTCTCATTAAATCATTGTCATATGAACAGGTAAGCCAAAAGCAGCCAAAGATGCGGGGAAAAATAGAAAGGTGGGTCAGGTGTTAATAAATATGTGTTACCTTTTGGACCATTGATATTAATGTTATCTGTCAACTTTAAAATTTTTATTCTCATTCTAAATAAATACTCACTTTTGAGGCCAAATTTTTATTTGTAATTTTTAAAATTTATTTATTTTTTTAATTTACATCCAAGTTAGTTAACATATATTGCAACAATGATTTCAGGAGTAGATTCCTTAATGCCCCATGCCCGTTTAGCCCATCCATTTCCCACAACCCCTCCAGCAACCCTCTATATTTGTTCTCTATATTTAAGAGTCTTTTATGTTTTGTCCCCCTCCCTGTTTTTATATTCTTTTTGCTTCCCTTCCTTATGTTCATCTGCTTTGTATTGTAAATTCCTCATATGAGTGAAGTCATATGATATTTGTCTTTTTCTGACTAATTTCTCTTAACGTAATACCCTCTAGTTCCATCCATGTGGTTGCAAATGGCCAGATATCATTCTTTTTGATTGCCAAGTAATACTCCATTGTGTGTGTATGTATGTGTCTGTGTGTGTGTGTGTGTGTGTGTGTATATATATATATATATATATATATATATATATAACATACATACACAGACACACACACACACACACCCCACATCTTCTTATCCATTCAATGGACATTTGGGCTCTTTCCATAGTTTGGCTATTGTTGATAGAGCTGCTATAAATATTGGGGTTCATGCATCCCTCCGAAACAGCACACTGTATCCCTTAGATAGATACCTAGTAGTGCAATTGCTGGGTCGTAGGGTAGTTCTATTTTTAATTTTTTGAAGAACCCCCATACTGTTTTCCAGAGTGGCTGCACCAGCTTGCATTGCCACCAGCAGTGCAAAAGACATCCTCTTTCTCCGCATCCTCACCAACATCTGTTGTTGCCTGAGTTGTAACTGTTAGCCATTCTGACAGGTGGAAGGTGGTATCTCATTGTGGTTTTGATTTGTATTTCCCTGATGATGAGTGATGTTGAGCATTTTTTCATGCGCCGGTTGGCCATCTGGATGTCTTCTTTGGAAAAGTGTCTATTCATGTCTTTTGTCCATTTCTTCACTGGATTTTTGTGAAGTTCTTTATAGATTTTGGATACTAGCCCTTCATCTGATATGTCGTTTGCAAGTATCTTCTCCCACTCCCTTGGCTGCCTTTTAGTGTTGCTGATTGTTTCCTTCGCTGTGCAGAAGTTTTTTATCTTGATGAGGTCCCAATAGTTCATTTTTGCTTTTATTTCCCTTGCTTCCAGAGACACGCCGAGTAAGAAGTTGCTGAGGTCAAAGAGGTCTTTGCCCGTTTTCTCCTCCAGGATTTTGATGGCTTCCTGTCTTACATTGAGGTCTTTCATCCATTTTGAGTTTATTTTTGTGTATGGTGTAAGAAAGTGGTCCAGGTTCATTCTTCTGCATGTCGCTGTCCAGTTTTCCCAACACGACGTGCTGAAGAGACTGTCTTTATTCCATGCATATTCTTTCCTGCTTTGTCAAAGATTAGTTGGCCATACGTTTGTGGGTCCATTTCTGGGTTCTCTATTCTGTTCCATTGATCTGAGTGTCTGTTTTTGTGCCAGTCTCGCACCTTCTTGATGCTTAAAACTTTGTAATACAGCTTGAAATCTGGAATTGTGATGCCTCCAGCTTTGGTTTTCTTTTTCAGGATTGCTTTGGCTATTCGGGGTCTTCCCTGGTTCCATACAAGTTTTAGAGTTGTTTGTTCTAGCTCTGTGAAGAATGCTGGTGTTATTTTGATAGGGATTGCATTGAATATGTAGATTGCTTTGGGTTGTAGCTACATTTTAACAATATTTGTTCTTCCTATCCAGGAGCATGGAATGTTTTTCCATTTTTTGTGTGTTTTCAATTTATTTCATAAGCTTTCTATAGTTTTCAGTGTATAGGTTTTTCACCCTTTAGTTAGGTTTATTCCTAGATATTTTATAGTTTTTAGTATAATAGTAAATGGGATCGATTCCTTGATTTCTCTTTCCATCACTTCATTATTGGTGTATAGAAATGTAACTGATCTCCGTACATTGATTTTATATCCTGTGACCTTGCTGAATTCATGGATCAGTTCTAGCAGATTTTTTGTGAAGTCTTCTGGATTTTCCTCATAGATTATCATGTCATCTGTGAAGAGTGAAAATTTGACTTCCTCCTTGCCAATTTTGATGTCTTTTCTTTCTTTATGTTGTCTGATTGCTGAGGCTAAGACTTCCAACACTATGTTGAATAACAGTGGTGAGAGTAGACATACTTGTTGTGTTCCTGACCTTGGGGGAAAGCTCTCAGTTTTTCCCCATTGAGGATGATATTAACTGTGAGTCTTTTGTATATGGCATTTATGATCTTGAGCTATGATCCTTCTATCCTTACTTTCTTGAAGGCTTTTATCAAGAAAGGATGCTGTATTTTGTCAAATGACTTTTCTACACCTATTGAGAGGATGTGTTGTGAGTTCTTAACTAGAGGCTCATGGATGGGCTTGAGAGGGCCTGAGAACATTTGAAATCATCTTTGAAAAAGTACACATGTGTATACATGTATTTTCTGGGAAAGGGGTACATGGTATTCATCAGAATCCCTAAGAGCTCTGTGACCTAAAATGTTCAAGGACCCCTGCCTCTGCATTTTTGGGATCTTGTTCTTACTAAATAAGAAAAGCACCTGACATTATAACATCTTACAAAACATCCTTTCAGGGGCGCCTGGGTGGCTCAGTTGGTTGAGTGTCTGACTGTTGATTTTGGGTCAGGTCATGATGTCACAGTTCATGAGTTCGAGCCTCACATCGGGATCTATGCTGACGGCATGGAGACTGCTTGGGATTCTCTCCCTCCCTATGCCCCCTCCCCCTCTCTTAAAATAAACATTAAACAAACAAACAAACAAATGCTTTCGAATGCATGGAAAAACTATTTGAGCCAGAAACAATCAGGAGGGCTGCTATTCATCCCCCCTCTGCTAAACCACCTCCATCCCATGGACTCACTAAGCCTCACTCACTCTCTCCATATTCTCTGCTTTTCCCATAAATAAGGTCTGGTTAAAAAGTAGGTAAAAGCAGACAGTTTCTATGTTTTGACTTAAATCGAGGAATGTTAGCTATATCCCACTCTCACTCCATTCCTGGCCATGAGTGTGTTTCCTGGTTTATCTGGCTGCCTAAAATCATGTCATCAGAACCACAAGGGCCTTGAGAAATCAATTTGGTTAGTATGTCTAAGTGGGTGGACTCACTCCCCAAAAGATATCAGAATATTCAAGTGCTTGGAACATTTTAAAAATATTTAATATCATCATATTATTACATATATAAAAAAGAAATTAATTTTCTAATAAAGGCCATCAAAAGTAAAGCTTGAAAATATTTTTGTTTAGTGGGAATATATGGAAGATAAATTTAGCAGGGGTAGAAACAGATATTATAAGGCCTGAAGTTTATGTAATTTGGAGATCCTCCTTTAAAAAATAATATAAAATAAAAAGAATATAAAATTACAAATAAAGCAATCCCTATCAAAATAACACCAGCATTCTTCACAGAGCTAGAACAAACAACTCTAAAACTTGTATGGAACCAGGGAAGACCCCGAATAGCCAAAGCAATCCTGAAAAAGAAAACCAAAGCTGGAGGCATCACAATTCCAGATTTCAAGCTGTATTACAAAGTTTTAAGCATCAAGAAGGTGCGAGACTGGCACAAAAACAGACACTCAGATCAATGGAACAGAATAGAGAACCCAGAAATGGACCCACAAACGTATGGCCAACTAATCTTTGACAAAGCAGGAAAGAATATGCATGGAATAAAGACAGTCTCTTCAGCACGTCGTGTTGGGAAAACTGGACAGCGACATGCAGAAGAATGAACCTGGACCACTTTCTTACACCATACACAAAAATAAACTCAAAATGGATGAAAGACCTCAATGTAAGACAGGAAGCCATCAAAATCCTGGAGGAGAAAACGGGCAAAGACCTCTTTGACCTCAGCAACTTCTTACTCGGCGTGTCTCTGGAAGCAAGGGAAATAAAAGCAAAAATGAACTATTGGGACCTCATCAAGATAAAAAACTTCTGCACAGCGAAGGAAACAATCAGCAACACTAAAAGGCAGCCAAGGGAGTGGGAGAAGATACTTGCAAACGACATATCAGATGAAGGGCTAGTATCCAAAATCTATAAAGAACTTCACAAACTCAACACCCAAAAAACACATAATCCAGTGAAGAAATGGACAAAAGACATGAATAGACACTTTTCCAAAGAAGACATCCAGATGGCCAACCGGCGCATGAAAAAATGCTCAACATCACTCATCATCAGGGAAATACAAATCAAAACCACAATGAGATACCACCTTCCACCTGTCAGAATGGCTAACAGTTACAACTCAGGCAACAACAGATGTTGGCGAGGATGCGGAGAAAGAGGATGTCTTTTGCACTGCTGGTGGCAATGCAAGCTGGTGCAGCCACTCTGGAAAACAGTATGGGGGTTCCTCAAAAAATTAAAAATAGAACTACCCTACGACCCAGCAATTGCACTACTAGGTATCTATCTAAGGGATACAGTGTGCTGTTTCGGAGGGATGCATGAACCCCAATATTTATAGCAGCTCTATCAACAATAGCCAAACTATGGAAAGAGCCCAAATGTCCATCGATGGATGAATGGGTAAAGAAGATGTAGTGTATATATACAATGGAGTATTACTCGGAATCCAAAAGAATGATATCTGGCCATTTGCAACTACGTGGATGGAACTAGGGTGTATTATGCTAAGCAAAATTAGAGAAAGACAAATATCATATGACTTCACTCATGTGAAATTTAAGAAACAAAAAAAAGATGAATTAAGGGAAGAGAAGCAAAAATAATATGAAAACAGAGAAGGAGACAAACAATAAGAGACTCTTACATACAGAGAACAAACTGAAGGTTGCTGGTAGGGTGTTGGGTGGGAGGATGGGCTAAATGGGCAATGGGCAACAAAGAGGACACTTGCTGGGATGAGCCCCAGGTGTTATTTGTAAGTGATGAATCACTAAATTCACTTCCTGAAATCATTATTACACTATATGTTAACTAACTTGGATTTAAACTTAAAAGAAGAACCCACAACACATCTCTCCTAAATCGATTAGTTTGGGCTTGATAAGCATCCATCCATCTGCCATTCATTTATTCCTCTTCCATTCATGCGTACATAAATCATGCAGGCATCCATCCCTTCCCTATGCACTTGTTTCTACAGTGGAGAAATATGCCATTCATGCTGGCTCTATCCAGAACCTCTTCTCAGGGACCCTACGCTCTGAAGTCCACCTGATTGGACCAGGTATTGGCTCCTGACCAAAGTCAGTCTGTCAAATCCTCTGTCTCAAGTGAAAGAGACAGTGTCTGGAATTGAGACACTGAGAAACTGAGTCTATCAAATGATTGTAACCTCTTGAATTGAAAGGACATATAAAAATGGGGAGAAAAGATATGTTCAGAGAGAGACAGGAAAATAGAGGCAACATAAAAAGATACATAGAGATGGAGAGAGGTCCACTGACCTTCTATTTCCTCTGTGGTCTCTCTGCTTTCCACAGTTGAGCTCTGTGAATTCTACTAACCCTACCCTCTGACTCCTAACTGACTACTTCATTAAACTTTAGCTCACAGAGTGAATTGCTGATCCCTGCAAGCAAAGTCCTGGACTAGGTTCCAAACTCTTCTCTATGTCAGTCATCTCAATCTTCACAGGAGGATAAGGTGAGTACCATCATTATCTCCATTCAGAAGTGAGGGCACCAAGACTCAAAGACCTCAGTAACCCATTGCAGTCAGAATAAAATTCCCACTCCTTTCCTTCTTTAACCACATGGATATTCTGGTCCTTAACCACGTCTCCACTTCCATCTCCTACCAGACTCTCAGTCATGATACTCCAGTCACAGTGTGGTTTCTTCTGGGTCTCAAATTTACTAAACCCAGTCCCACCTCAGGACCTTTGCACTTACTGTTCTCTCTGCCTAGAGCACACATACTTCCCTAACTCAAAGATGGCTCCTTCCTACCTTTTAGCTCAGATATCACCTTTGTAGAGAAGCCTTTTCTGACCACCTCTGACTCCATCCCTGGTCACTAACAAGTACCGTGTATCTTACAGCCCTTAGCGTGATACTTGCTTATTGTCTGCCTCCAGCCCCATGCTGAAATACACATTCCCGAAGAACAGAGACTTCATCTGTTCCCTTCACAACTGTTCCCAGTGCCAAGAATTCAGTTTGGCGCATACTAGGAGCTGAAGAAATACTTGTTGAATAAGTAAACTTGCCCACATCAAACAGCTAGTAAATGATACAGGCAAAATGTAAAGGTTGATCTGACTCCAGAGGCCCTACTCTTCCTGACCTATTAGTTGCTTCTCATTGTTCAGTCTTGATAAAGACTTTAGCCAGAAGGTTATAAAAGAGTGGTTCATAATTAGAAATCTATAAATCTAGGTTACATGAGAGAGAAATAAACAATGCAGGCAAAGGAGGAGAAACATCTGTTTCTGATTATATCATATGAAATAAAATTTAGGTCATAAAGTCTGGAGACATACTTCATTTTACCTAATCATTCCTTCTTAAAATTCGTGTAGGAATTGATGGGCTTTTCTTTTTCAGCTAAAATTCTATTTTAAAAGCACCAGGGAACTTGTTATTTAAATGTACCCTGAAGCAAATCCTTTTGCACGGCAAATAATCCTGCCTTAATTTGCATTTTATAAGTTGAGTTTTCTGCACTATAGTTTTTTTTTTTTTAATGAGTTCTAATATGATGCAATTTTCATTGCTGGTTGAGCTTGTTAGATAGGCTTTGCTTTTGGTTTAAAGATTTTTTCCAATGTGATCACATACGTGTCCAGTGCTGTATTTGCAAACATATCCTCTGAGACTCAATTAAGCAGAGTTGGTACTTCAAGATTAAAAGATGTAAAGCCTAGTTGTACAGACTCTGGATAAGGCCTCACTGGGGTCTCTGTTCCTGGACATATTTCTCTGATTCTTTTGCATCTCTCCTTCCAGTGTCCTGTCATCTTGGAGTTCCTGCAGATCCCAGGGCTTGCTGATTGTTTGGGTATGCCATAAGAAATATTCCTCAGGAGCAGGAGAGGAATATGTCCTATTCCTCTCAGCGGGGGCACCCCAACCACTTCTATCTACTTACACATGGAAAGTTGCTTCATCTGCTCCATACCATTGGGGAACACCAGAGACCTTCCATTAACAGTGCATCTCAGCTGGACACACTTGCTGTTTTACCTCTACTCATGTCTAAATGCTCCAGGTATATATCTGGTTATTTCCAGTTATTCCCAGAGCCCTGGCCTTTCTCCTGGGCAGGACAGACTATTTGGGGCCACCTGCTAAGCTGAGGCTAAAAGTTCTAACCAGGAATTCAGATGGTGCAAGCATC